>NC_072740.1:103085407-103419496 GCF_026930045.1 Uloborus diversus | reverse complement strand
TAACTGTTTAAAAAGCATAAATAATATTATAAATAGTATAAAATTGTATGGGAGAAGTTTGCCGTCAATGAACCACATAGCAGTTTTCGATTTTTTTTAGAAAGGAAATCCAACTCTAATTTCACGTTAATTATAGGAACAATTTCTCAGTATATTTCTCTTTTAAAAATAATATTCACTTTCATGATAAATATACACAATAAAGAATGAAGATTAAATAATAAATATTTTAGTATGTGGTCCATTCATGGCTACCGGTTGCTATGGATGGACCATCGAGTTTCCATCGATGGACCACATTCTCAAATTTAAAAAAAAATTGCGCCACGGGACGCTCGGCAGAAGTGATAACTTTTGTAGGATTAAATTATTATCATTATTTAATCCTATGAAAGTAACAATTGGATTATGGTAACTATAATAAGCAACGAAATTTTTGCATTGTATGTGATCTAAAAATCTTGCAAAGGCTGCATCAAGTACAGTTCTGAAACTTGTAGCGCCTTCTTCTTCTTAAAAGTGCACTTGATTGTGTTGTGAATTTTGATGAAAGTTTTTTTTTTTTAATTAAAGGAATGAAAAACTATTTGAACATTATTTTAGAGGGGTGAAATATACGAAAGTTATGTATCACCGCTCTATCCCCCCCCCCATTGATCTCTATTATGGTCCCCTATAAGGGGGATTATAATAGAGATCAATTAAGTTTTAAAAAGCTGTCTTTTAATGGAGTAAAAAAATTAATTCTATTATTAAATTTTTTTTTATTAAAGGAGGATTTTTCTTAAATCTTTTTGAAGAAGTGAAACACAAGAAAACCGTGAAGGGGACTATAATAGGGATCTCAATTAAGTAAGAAAAGCTAACTTTTTAAGGAGGGAAAAATCATTCCATTATTGGAGATAAAAACCACTAATACTTTGTCAATAAGTATATCTTTTTGCTTTTTATTTCAATAGTTCTGTTCAGGAATATAATATTTAAATAACCGTAAAACAATAAACATTTTAATATGTAATATTTGAAAACTTGAAAATCTATTTATTTAATAATATATAAGACCTTAAATAGTGACGACTTTTAGAAATGTGACTTAAATCTAAATAAATGTTAAAACTCATAAAATCATTTCCCTACGAATAACTGGTAGACATCTAAGCAGTGCCACAACGAATTCCTATTCCTTTTATATTCAACTACTTTATTTTGAAAATAACTTCTATTGGGAGCTAAGTCTTTTTTTAAAGCATTTACGTTCTTTTCAATCTCAATTTCCTTAAACTCTTACCTAAGTGAAGTGTGAAAGTTTTAATCAATGTCATTTCGTGACGGTTTAAAAAGAATTCTCCTAAACTGGCTGGCACGGGCTAATTGGAGATTTTCTACTTAAGAGCGGTCTTCGTCGAAAAGAAAAAAAAAAAACTTTTTCTTGTTATAATGCAGTTTAAAGAGCAGCATAATTAGATAATGTCCGAGTAAGAATAGAACTTTTTTTTTTCTACCAAATGCAGTTCAAATTGTTTTCATTTTCTTTTTTCCAGTTTCCTAATGTTGCTTTCCTTCCCAATTAGGGTAGGTGAAATGAGGAAAAATATAGTAGCATGTCAAGATTTAAAATGAAGTTCACTTTCACTTCAAAAAAAAAGCACATAAAGAAGAATTTTAATCAGCAAATTAAATACCGATGATTTGGGAAAATTGTCTTACCAGTTAGGTTAGTTTTAGTCAAGTTCGCAAAGGAACTATATTAGAAGAAAAATAGTAATATTTATCAGTAGACTTTTATGTGGGACATTCTCAGATAAAAGGACAGTTTTGGCTTTAAGATGAAAATTAATTTTCTAATTATCATTTTTTATGCCAACAAAATTATCCGTGTCAGTTTTTACGAAAAAAAAGTAACAGCCGAGACCATTAGCCTTAGCTACCGGCTTCAACTTGAAAACCATACTAATCCAAATCTACTCCTCCTCCCTCCCTCCCTCTTTTTACGGCCTTAAGAATACTTGCAAATAAAGGTCCGTCCACTACTAGGTGTGGATTAATAAAAAACAATATCCCTTTTTAATGAACTTTCTTAATACAGCAAAATCCCTGCTAACGGGCACCCCTCAAATGCGGAGACCTCTCTTATGCAGACAGTTTTCAATTCCCTGATTCCAAGGCAAATTATATTATTATACCATTGTACTGCGAACACCCCTCTATTGCGAACAAAAAAAAGTCCCATTAGTGTCCATATCGGAGGGGTTTTACTGTATTTGCATAGATGATGTGTCTGACATGACTAATTCATAGCTATAAAACTTAAAATCTAAGCCTGACAGAGTTCAAGAATACTGTAAAATAATACAAATTCAACATAAGAAATGCAAATAAGAAACTCAAACACCAACGGTAAAAACGTGAGTGAACGTTCTTACCAGGGGTCTCCGAACTTAAAGTTTAGGGAGGGCGGAAGTTCTAAATTTTCCGAATGGAACTCCAAATTTCGCCGAATAATAATATTTTGGTCGAATAGAAATCCAAATTTTGTAGAATGATGATAATTTTGCCCACTGAATAAGGAAATTTTCGGAAGGTCACAGTGACCTCTCATCGGTGTGCCCTCAGTTCTTACACACAACAACAAAGTCGGGAGTGTACGTTAGGGTGGGTCGAAAAACATTTTTTTTCCTAATCAATTTCTAATAGCGCGGAAAACTTGCGCATTAGCATCCTAATAACGAGACAAATAATTAAAATTTAAAAAAAATTGAAATCGTGCAAAAACCCTCGATATGAGAAAAAAATAGAAAAAATCGGCAATTTTTAAAGACGTATATTTTTTTCAAAAATGGATTTACTTTATTTCTAATAGTATGAAAAATACAAATTTATAATTACCGAAATGTATAGAAGAAACTTGGGGGGACTTTGTCGATCATTTGAATTTGCGCAGAAAGCTTTAAAATACCATTTTTAAAGTAAAAGTCATATTATTTCAAAATCCTTAAGCTGACATAAAACTGTAAAAAAATACTATTAAACATCCGTTTTTATGTTTAAAATACATTTATCTCATGATGAAATGACTGAGGGCTCACCACGTGCAAGCCCGTCGTTTCAATTTCTTCCAGTGGGGGGGGAGGGGGTCAAAGAGTGCAAATTCAATGGAAGTTTCAACGGGAAAACGGCAAAACTCACGCCCACCCAAATGTAAATGTATTTATTTTTCAAATCCTCAATGGAAGGGGGGCAACAAACCACTCCCTGACCCCCTAAATGACCGGCTCAATCGCTTGACGGTGACAGCAAGTCGAGTCCCAGTCACCGCACTACCCAATCAACCAACCAATTCGGATGTCATTCATTATGCTGAAGTTCTTTAAATTCTGAATTCGTATCAAATGTTCTTGATTTCTGATTGTTATATACCATGAAAACCTTCTCGGTTTTCTCGCTTGCGACATTCCTCTGTCACAAGTTTTGCTTACCTCTCTACCGATTGAGTGTGGGGCCAAATATTCAATTTATGACTGGGCTTTGTCTTTCAATAAATATTAAACATCCGTTTTAATGCTTTACTCATTTCTCAAGTGATCCAGAATTAGCTGTTAAGAATCCCCGACTCCTCAGTTAGTCCCAACGGCTAACTGCGCTAACTGGGTGTTAGAACTTTAATGTTTCCCAAATTAGTTCAACAAGCATAATGCAGATACTGTAAGTCACAACTGTGATAGGAACAGGGAACCTTCGGTGTGATGTGATGTAAAATTATAGTTAAGACCTACGCTCCTGTTTGGTTTGATATTAAAATGCATTACACCAAGAGAGACGGTCCGAAGATATACTAAAGGTCATTCAAACAAAACATTTACGGAATAACATTAAAAGAAATCCTTGATACAGTCATTCATAGAAACTCGTTCTTCATCCAGAGAGTATCATGTGGCGATGATATTGGACTACACACAGCACATTCGAGAATTAGGCTACAGGAGAATCTGAAAGCCTGAAATGAGCCACCAGGATTCTTCAAGTTTTCATTAATATATTTTCAAGCCGCTGATTATCCTTAATTTATTGATCGGCTCAATTGTAGTCTGATACCACTACCATTGTTGTCGAATATGGCAACAGAAGACTTTGAACTTCAGTGAAAGTCAAGGCCTTGCCATAGCTTGAATATTTGATTCTACCACACTCAAACTGTAGAGAGATGTGCAAAATTTGTGACAAAGGCTGCAAGAAACTATTGCAAGCATGAAAACTCAGAAAGTTTTTATAGTAAATAGCAATCAGATCAAGAACATTTCATACGAAGTCAAAATTTAAAGAACTTCAGCATAATGAATCGCACCCAAATTGGTTGGTTGATGGTAGGTGATGAACTGGACTCAACTTGCTGCCACAACTACCTGATTTTAGGCCCGTCATTCAGTCGTTCAGGGGTGGTTCGTTGCCCCCCCCCCCCCCAAGGCTTAGAAAAATAAATAAATTTTACCTTTGGGTGGCGTGAGTTTTGCTGTTTTCCGTTGAAACTTCCATTGAATTTGCATCCTTTGACTCCCCCACCCCCCTTGGAAAATTTTGAAATGACTGGCCTGCACTTAGTGAGTCCTCAGTCATTTCATCATAAGAGAAATGTATTTAAAACACAAAAATGGATGTTTAATAGTATATTTTATAGCTTTATGTTAGCTTAAGAATTTTTGAAATAATATGACTTTTTTACATTAAAAATGGTATTTTAAGGCTTTCTGCGTGAATTCAAATATTCGACAAAGTGCCCCCAAATTTTTACTATACATTTCGGTAATTATAAATTGTATTTTTCATACTATTAGAATAAAGAAAGTTATTTTTTGAAAAAATTATACGTGTTTAAAAATTGCCGATTTTTCTTCCATTTTTCTCAACTTGAACGCTATTGCGCGATTTCAATTTTTTTTTTAATTTTAATTATGTTTCCCGTTATTAGGATGCCAATGCGCAAGTTTTCCGCGCTATTAGAAATTGATTAGAAAAAAAAGCGTTTTTCGACCCACCCTAGTGTACGTAAATCCTTACACATACCAGCAAAGTTGTAAATGAACGTTCTTAAACACACAGCAAAGTTGGGAGTGAACGTTCCAACACTGAATAGCAAAGTCGTGAGTGAAGGCACCAATCGAATTCAAATTTTTGGGAGGGCAGAAATTCCAAATTTGCCTAATGGAACTCCAAATCTCGCCGACGTAAGATAATTTGCCGAATAGAACTCCAAAATTTGCCGAATAATAATAATTTCGCCGAATCATTAGAAAACATTTGCCGAATAAGGAAACTGTTGGAAGGTCACAGTGACGTCCCGTGGCCTCCCTCGAGGGGTCCTTGGTTCTTACACATAACAGCTAAGTCGCGAGTGAACGTTCTTGGACACATAGCAAACACATAAGTAAACTTTCTTACACTTAACAGCAAAATCGTGAGTTGACATTATTACAGATAACAGCAAAGCTGTGAGTGCACGTTCTTACACACAACACCAAAGTCACGAAAAAAACGTTCTAACACACAACAGCAAAGTCACGAGTAAACTTTCTGACACACAACAGCTAAGTTGTAAATGAACGTTCTGTCAAAAAACATCAAATTTGAGGGAACACACAACAGCTTGAGTGAACACTTCTCCCCCTACTATACTAAGCGTTCTTACACTGATGATGGGAGCTGGGAGAGATAGCTAGTAGAGGAATATTTTCACAAAATCTGCTTTGGTGACGTTGATTCTTTTGCTTTTTATTCAAGTTTCGCTTGTTATTATTTTTTTTAATCACGCTAACCATTTGATTTTTGCAATTAATTTTATTGAAATAAATTAAACAGAAATATGAAATTTCACCTCCAGATAGCTTTAAAACTTAAAATCTAGCCTCAGCAAAACATTTCATGGTACCTTGAAAACACCAAGTGAGCTGATAACGAAAGTCAGTTTTATTCTTTTGGCGAAAGTTAAACGAAAACTGTTGTAGTACCAGAATCAAACATAATCATTTCTAAAGTTAAATAAAAGATCAATCCATATTTTCTGTAAATGCTTAACCGTAACGAAGATATGTAATTCAATTAACGACCATTAGCGATAACGGTTTTCAGCTATAGTTTCGTTAAATTAAACTGATCGGAAAAGTTTCCCTCCATGAAAATAAATAACTAACGCAACTCAAAGAGCTCCATCCAGAAAAATTGAATTCTTCATTGAAAACAAATTCCAGATGTGAATTCCCTCGTACGGAACAAACACCCAAATCAATAGTCAAAGTACAATGTAATTAATACATTCTTTAGAAGTGTAGTAAAGTATAAATGTTATAAAGAGGCTTATCAGCAGCTTTTTGGGGCAGAAAAATTGAAAAAATTCTTAATCAAGAGATTGCTTGAGAAATATGGCTTTTGTATTTACTTACTTTTGTTTTTTAGTTCCGTGAATTTAATATTTCGTTTTAACTTTATTAGATTTATTTTTATATAGTTTAAGACATTCTGCAGGGACAATAGAAAGTAATTGTTTTTTAAGAAGTAGTTTTCTTTGTTAAAGAGTCAAGTGATTTTTTTTTTTATTATCAGTTTAATGCTTTCCATGTTTTTGTAAACAGATTCCATTGACAACTTCTTTTTAAAATGTACGCTCTTAAAGTTTTGTACATGCGTATTTTTGTCATAAATTATTGAATTATTATTTCTCTTGAAGTTTTTTTCTTAATCTTCTTGCAATCAATTACATAAAAATCGTTCTTTAAAAAAATTTCTTAAATAAAAACTCTTTATTTGATGTGCTTTTGAACAGTTCAAATTCGAAATTTTCTGATTGGTAATTTTTTACAATTATTCATTTATGTATTTAGTTTCTCTTCCTTTTTTGTACGCTTAGATGTTGAAAAGAATGTGGTTGAATTGTCTGCTACGTAGAAGCTTAACAATGAGGGAAAAAAATAGGTTGTTTTTCTTCCATTAACTTTTTTTGGAGCAATCACATTGCTTATTGTTCTCACTTGACGGTTTTGATGTCTTATGACTTTATTATTCCCCCGACTCCCTCTGCAGCACCACCGTCGACCGGCACCTCCCGATGCTGCTCCTCTAGCGAAAACAGTCTCCAGGTTGCGTCCATATCTTACACACACACACACCTACACACAACCACACACCTACACACACAACCACACCTACACACATACATACCCACACACAGACACATACCCACACTCTCATGCCTGCACACAAACACCCCAGGTTCCGTCACCAGGTTGCGTCCAAATCTACACACACACGCATACATACACACACCTAAACACACACTTGCACACATACACACACAGACACCTACACACATACGCACAAACAAACACACATACATATCCACACACTCATGCCTGCGCACAGGCACAAACACACACGCCTACATACACACACACTCGTGGTTGCGAAAAACATAATTTAAATTCAAGATGTCAAAATTCAAATTAATTAAATTCTTTTTTTTTTTTTTTTTTGGTTCTAAACTCATTGTTTTTCGTTCAAACATGTTCATCACAACAACAATGTTGGCAGAAGGAAAGTAGGCTCATTTAGTTCGTCCCGAAGTTTTTGCGATTTTTTTTCAATTCAAAACAAAAATATCGCACTTACGTAGTTAGAAAATGATTAGTGACTCTGCAAACGTTATCGAAATCATTCCGCAAACTTGATAATGCTCATACACTCAGGATTATTGAAAATAGCGCCTCAAGAAAGAAGCATTGGATTGAAGTGAAATTTAATATGCAGAATAATGCAGGTGAAAGATACCCTTGATCCCAAAATCTAGACAATTAAACAAATACAGGCTAAGAAATGGGTACCATCTCGTGTCCACTTCCTTCAACAGTTTCTAACGGAATAAATACTCCAAACGATCTACATAGGCAGCAGCACGGCTCGTCGACCGCCCACAATTTTCAAGCCGATGATCAAACCTCTCTCAAACTCGCTGAACTATGTGTGTGAGAAACGTTTTTTAACCATTGAGAAGGAATAGATGGAGAGAGTGCAACCCTACTATCTTGATACGGCAACAGTACCATGTGACTTGGGGAGCAATTTCGAGTTAACCGTAACCGCTGAAGAAGTTTTCATTAGCTGAAGCCATGCATGATAACAACCTTTAATGTAGAAGGGAAAAATTAGATTTATAGTAATAGTGCAGTATTCTAGCATTGTAAACTTTGAGGAAAAAGCCATACCAGGAGGTCCAGTAACTTTTCCCTAGCATGTACGAATGTTTTTTACTTCTAAATAAAGAAAAAGTAACATTTATATACATTCAACGAGTACATATTCCACAGTTGCCTATAATTTTTAAATTTTTGTACTTATTTTACCTATAAAAGCTATAAAACATTGTATATCTTGAGTGCAAATAACATTTTAGTTCCATAAAAACACTTTTTACTTAACTAGTAATTATTTTAACGGCTCTTAAGCTTTTTGTGTACATTTGCTTTGTTGGCGAGTATCTTCTCGCCAAGCTCCTGTGTACAGCAGATGCGCAAGAATAAAGATTTGCTATTTTTATGTTTCAATTTAAATACTAGTATGCCTGCGTATGGAATCATTTAAAAACAATGATTACAATACATATGAATCCATAAATTTTCAGTCAATAACAGAACACTTTAAACTATTTGTACATGCCCGTCATTTTACGGAATAAACATCAAAATACATGAAAAATGCAGTTACATTATGTTTTAAAATCCGGAAAGAAGTGGGGAGAGGGAATTTGAATGATAGGCCTGTATTTGTATCCGTTATTTATTCATTTATTTATTATTATGCGGGAAAGGAGTTGGAGTCAGAGTTGCTCTGATTTGTAGCCCCGACTTTATAATAAGCGTCGTCGCGTCGTCTGAAAAATATTTAATGCCAAAAGAGCGATTGCGTGCCAAAACGCGACAACTTCCCAGCCAAACAAGACACCTGACCTGGGAAACATTGGGTCCCAAGCTTATTTCACTGAGACATTTGCTATGGCTCCCTCCATTACTATTCCTTCTCAATGTTTTAACTCGTCTACCTGGCATTCTTCACTTATTAAGGTTCTCCAACAATTGGGATGTAATCGTAACATTTATAACTCTTAAATCATGCACTGGTTTGCTAGTATATTGCACCTTTTTCCCGATTGGACCGATACTTTTGGGTAGACGATCTTGCGCATTGACACCAAACTTGGATCATTTGAATATCAGATGTCGCTCTGCGTATATGCAAAATTTCTCGATTGTACCTTTCTTCTTTCTTGGAGCGCTATTTTCAGTGTTCTTGAGTGTATTTATCAAATTTCGAATTTGAACCTTTAAAATGTTTTTTATCATTTCCACAACATGAACTCATGAAATAGCTGTATCTAAAGATACAATAAGTAATAAAATGTAAACAGTATTCATAATTTCGCGTCAAAAAAAATTGAATTCCTTACTTTCAATACTAACTCTTGACATTGGACTCGACTAAATCGTACGGAAATCTAACTATGAGTTCTACCCGCATAGCTGGGAAGTTTGATGGAGTTTATTTAAGATATAAATCAATTTCCTTACCGCGAACATTTGACTAGGCTGAAAATTGAATAGTTGATACGAATATTAACTTTGCTGAAAGTATGTTGAACATTAGTGATGATTTCGAGAATGTTATACGTTAACACTGGAAATGAAAATTAAGTTAAAATTTTCATTTTAAAGAAAAAAATCCAACATAATTTGTATAATTGTAAAGAAAATCTTATACACTTGTTTGGAGTTATCAGGTTCAAGGTATCGACTTAGACAACGATGATACCCCCCCCCCTTCCCCCATCTTTTTGAAAATTAGCTCCATTCACTTCGAAGTTTGTGTTCGTAGTTTTTATTGCAATACGAATCACGTTGAACTTAAATAATTAGAATTTTTCTTATATAGAAGTTTCAAAAATCATCAAAATTAAGAAAACTAATAAGTAACCCCCGACACACAAAGGAAGGGGATTATTAATTTGACATGCTGTGTATCTGTGTGTCTGTGTATCAGTTCGTGGCACTGTAGCGCCAAAACGGATGGACAGATTTTGAACTTTTACATTTGATTTTTTTTTTAATTTATTTCTCTTTTTTTTAAATAAGAGTGGATCGAGAGTGTTCTTCGCTAGGTTGCGTCTTTGGATGACATTAACTAACGTAGATATTAATTAAAAACCTCTAAAAGGTTTTTCGCGGTTTTTACATTGATAACATTTTTAAATTTTTAAAACTTTAGTTCCAAAAAAAAAGAGGTTTCATGAGCAATCACGATTGCTTATTGTTCTCATTTGACTGTTTTTGGCATTCCTATCATTTTATTTTCCCACCACCACCCTCCGCACCATCACCGTCGACGGGCTCCTCACGATGCTGCTCCCATAGCGAAAGCCGTCTCCATGTTGCATCCATGTCCTACACACACGCGCATACATACACAACTACACACGCACACACACACACACACACAAACACATACACACGCATACACAAACACAAACACATACACACATAGAAGCACATACACACACGCATACATACAGACACCCACACATACACACACATACACACACGCATACATACAGACACCCACACATACACACAACTACCCACACATTCATGCCTGCACACAGACACATACACATATGCCTACACACACATACACATACCCCCCCACACACACACATTCATACACAGAACTACCCACACACTTATGCCAGCACACAGACACAAACACATGCCTACACACACATACACATAACCCGTACACACAAACACATACATACACACACTTGCGATTGCGAAAAACATAATTTGAATTCAAGATATCAAAATTCATTTTTTTTTTTTTTTTTTTTTTTTTTTTTTTTTTTTTTTGCGTCTGGTAGAATATGTTTGGTGCTTCCACTTTACATATAATTTGAATTATAACGTTTTTTAAAGCAAA
This sequence comes from Uloborus diversus, assembly GCF_026930045.1. NCBI lineage: Eukaryota > Metazoa > Arthropoda > Arachnida > Araneae > Uloboridae > Uloborus > Uloborus diversus. Next base: position 103,408,489 of record NC_072740.1, on the reverse strand, counting down.
TTTTTAATGCGGCTTAGCCTTTATTCATGTGATAGTATCGAATTCATTGTCGGCAGACTAGGAAAGAAAACGCAATGATTTAATATTTTTTATCTTTTCCAAGTTTCTATTTGTTAACAAATCAAGCATTTATAATTGATTTTTAATAACGTAAGGTTTTTAAAAGGGTTTTCAATTTTCCCTCTTGATTCTACATTTGAGACTCAGTCCTAGTGTGGTGTTGGTTTAGACAACACCACACAAGACATACAAGTGCCTCTAAAGTGGTGATGGTTCGAGCACCACCGCACTAGTGTGGTGATGGTTTGAGCGACTGTCTTCTCTAGTGAGTTATCGCATTTGGTGATTTTTCACTGCGAGCAATTATTTGCAGCACATGAATTGTTTATTAAATAAAATATTATTTTCGTTTAATTTGGCAACGCTTTGCAGCGTCCCGAAACTTTGCTCTGGCAACGCCTCCTTAATACAAAATGCTTATTACATTGCCTCAAAAAGTGATCATCCGCCGATATACTTTCAACGCTACCTGGCGGCAATATAAGAATGACGTTGCTATGCCGTTGGCTCCAAATAATTCAAATCAAATTGTTTATTGGTAAATTTAAAAATTTAAGTTTAGAAGTTAACGAATTGGGTAAAATTACAGTAACCGCGTCGCGTTTCTAATTCTGCCCCTTAAACAACCATCCAATAATCAGATTCCTCTTTCTCAAAGATTAAGATCTGCCGAGTGGTGCGTCAGGGTCAAAGACAGACGATCGCAAATAGCAATTTTCTCTCGTCATCTTTTTTGGTGGAGGTGCAATGAACAGACGATAAAGAGTAGTACTGATCTTCGGATGTAGGGACGACACGTATTGCGGAAGATCTCTTCTTGTAGGGAACACGTTCGATTTACAATAATCTTTTTCTCTCATGAGCACTGAAGGACCCGGCGGTAGTCTATATGCATCAAAAACTCCATGTTCGGCATTTAAACTACTTTTTTGGGGAGAAATCTTCTTCGGTTCACAGGATCTTGCTTTAAAATGCCTTATTCTTCATCTTCGCGTATCATTTTGAGCGACGCATTTGATCCTAATAAGGATAATTTTACTGTTATTACCTTATGGCAGTTTTGCTTTGCCAAATTTACACTCCTGTTTGTGAAAATTGCAACACCACGAAGGACTTACGCGAGTGAGCTGAAAGTTGCAGGAAATGTAAAGTAGGGCATGATATGCAAATGATTAGAATTGCAGACCGGTAGCGCATGCGTATGCTGAGCAGCCCTCTGAACGACGGATCGAACCGAATATAAATAGACGGCTGCAGCGAGGCGAGTAGGGTAGTAACGCCGATTCTGCCCCAAGAGGCGGCTCAGGCGGCAGGCGGCTCTGCGGCTATGAGCCGCCTCCCAATCCCTCCGCCTCCCAATCCCTCCGTCCATTGCCCCTCTGACCTCCCCCAGCCGTTCCTTCCCTCCCCCAGCCGTTCCCTCCCTCGCCGCGTGAGTTGAGTTGTCCGTGAAAGATTACGAGGTTTCTGGTTGTCATGACAACCAGAGTTTTGGGATGGCAACACTTCGTAGAAGTTTTCGGATGGCAACACTTGTTTTTCGTAACCTTTTACGAGTTTTGGGATGGCAACACTCAACGTAGAAGTTTCGGATGTGAATATTTTTACGCGAACTTTGAAGATTTTATTTTTGCAATGCTCCTGGCGCCATCTATTGAGAGGTTGATTTTTTATTTCCGAACTTTGAATATTTCTGCGAATTTAATTATTTTTATTTTTACAGAATGTCGCGACCGGGAATCGAACACCCAAACTTTGAGTTAGCAAAAACGTATGCTATCCACTATGCTATATTTTCCATTACTCTTTCAGTCTTAATGTGAATCTGTACCATGACAACGAATATTACAATTAAATTAATTTTAAAACCATCAGTTAATTTACTCTTTAGTACTAATCATGGCATATCATTAACTGAATTTCAGCTCATAATTGAAACTATCGTCATTATTATTATTTTTCATAATAACAAAGTTTTCACTTAAGTAAAGATTTATTTAAATACAACCCATTCGAGATTTTAGATTTATTTCAATGCTTTGTGGGCTTGAAATATATTTTAAACTTTGATTTTCTTTTTCATGCATTTCAAACTTTATCATTTTTATTTTTTCTAACTTGTTAAAATTTTCTTAACTAATTACTTTTTTCTTTGTCAAATTTACAAATAATTTTTCTAACTTGTAAAAATTTCGAAGAAATAATTTTCTTAACTAATTTTTTTTTTTTTTTTTTTTTTACTTTCATACAACAAAATATTTTTTCTTATTTGTTAAATTTTCTAAGAAATAATTAACTTAAATATTCTTTCATACATTTTGAACTTTAACGTTTTTTCCTGTCATTTAGCACTTTGATTATTTTTTTTTCACTATTTTAGCGTTTTTCAATTATTTTCAGTCTTCAACTATTTTCTTAGCTTTTTAGTCTTTAACTAATTTCAAGCATTTCAGACTTAAATTATTTTTTCGTGATTTCGATTTTTTTTTTTTTTTAGTATATTTTAGAGTTTGATCATTTTCTCGCTTGTTTTTACTTTATCGTTTTTTTCCCGATATTTTTAAACTTAGAAATTTTTCACAATTAGTGACAGGAATCGAAACCTCAAATTTTTCGAAACATTATCAGGTCTACAATTTTCATCCAACTAATTTAATTTAAAAACTTGCAATCAATTTACTCTTAGTAGTAATTAACACTTATCATTAACAAATTTTCACGGATTTTAAAAAAATCAACTTAATTAATTTTTTCCAGTAAGCAAATTTCGCACTCAAGTTACATTCCAACACTGCATATACGTTTCAAGAGTTTCATTGAATTTATCACGTACCATTTAATTAACTCTAATAATTACTTTTTCATTTAATTTACTCTAATAATTACTTTTTCATTAATACTTAACTTAATCATTTTATCATACATTTATTTTAGTTACAAAATTATGCTTAAAAGTTATTTATTTTTCTTAGCACAAGAGATATTAACATGTTCCTACTAAAATGCTTTTCACTCTAGTTTGAGTTTACTAAAATAGCAACTCATTTACGATTTAGATTCATTTAATCGTCTTTGATTCTTTTTCATTATTATTATTTTACATTATCACATACGTTATTATTTTTATACATTTATCCGTTTAATTTTCCAAAATCTACAATCAATTTACTCTTCGTATTAATTAACACTTATCACTATCAAATATTTTCATGAATTTTAAAAATTATCTTCTTAAATAATTTTTTACTGTAACCAAATTTCCCACTCAAGTTATATTTTATCACTACATATGCTTTTCATGAGTTTCATTTAATTTATCGCATTTCATTTAATTAACTCTAATAATTATTTTTTATCATCGATATTTAAGTTAATCATATTTTCCTTTCTTTATTTTATTTTTTTTTCCATGCAAACACTCTTGATGGAATAAAATAAAATTTTCAACTTTCATGAATTAAATCCCCTCTGACTATTTTATTTTACTTTACCATACTTTACTATTTTACTTACTGCGTTTTACTATTTATCATTCATTACAGCTTTTCCAAAATATTACTTTACAACCAACTAATTTCATTAACAGAATTTTCATTACAATTTATAAATTTCACTTTTATTTAATTATTTTTACCTACGGTAAAATAAAACACATCACATAAAAAAGTTAAACATCAATGAAGAACCCGAGAAATGTTAAAATTATAAGTCGAGTATCAAAACTTCATGTCAGCAAATTTTAAAAATAGACTTACCGAAAAATAACTTCTACTGAAATTCATTTCAAAACTTGGAATCAATTTACTCTTAGCATTAATAAACACTTATCATTAAGAAATTTTCATGGATTTTAAAAATCAACTTATTTAATTTTTTCCAGTAAGCAAATTTCGCACTCAAGTTACATTTTATCACTACATATGCTTTTCAAGAGTTTTATTGAATTTATCACATTTTATTTAATTATTTTTTGATTAGTATTAAACTTAGTCATTTTATCGCTTAGTATTTAACTTAATCATTTTCTTGCTTGTTTTTACTTTATCGTTTTTTTTCCCGATATTTTTTAAACTTAGAAATTTTTCACAATTAGTAACAGGAATCGAACCCACAAATTTTTCGAAACATTATCAGGTCTACAATTTTCATCCAACTAATTTATTTTAAAAACTTGCAATCAATTTACTCTTAGTAGTAATTAACACTTATCATTAATAAATTTTCACGATTTTAAAAAAATCAACTTATTTAATTTTTTTCCAGTAAGCAAATTTCGCACTCAAGTTACATTTCATCACTTTATATGCTTTTCAAGAGTTTCAATTAATTTATCACATTTTATTTAATCAACTCTATTAATTATTTTTTGATTAGTATTTAACTTAGTCATTTTATCGCATAGTGTTTTACTTTATTATTATTATTTTTTTTTTTCATACAAGCACTCTTGTTAGAATAAAACAAAATTTTCAACCTTCATGAATTAGAATCACTTTGACTATTTCATTTTCCCAATAATATTTTACTTTAACAACTAATTTCTTTAACAAAATCGATATCATTTATTTTAGTCTTTATCCTTTTCGAACGATACATTCAAATGGACAGCTATACGTTAAATTAAGAAACTTAATCTAAATTTTGACAAATTAAGTTATAGCTAAATACTGACTAAAATTAAGTACAAAAGACTAACCTTTTTGGGGTGAAATCCCTCAAGTACCAGCTATCGCGAAGTTATTTAAAAACAGTGAATGAAATTGTAATAAGTGGATTGTTAATTATAACTCAATCTCACAAATTACAACTACACGCATGTTTTATTTGAAATCGCTGCATACGGCTGTTTGCCCATCGTCGATTTGCAGAAGGCATGCCGTGAAATCGCAAATCAACGCGGCTGTTGAAAAAAACTACCGTAATCCCAAAGAACTTCGCATCGTCCACACACACCGATGCGAATTGAGAAAATGACTTTATCAATATTGCTATCTACCCCTTTACCGATATCAGATAACAAACCCCACGTGCGAGTATTATTCACCACCTGGCCTACGTCTTTCAAGTGATGTCACTGTTTCTGACCAATTAAAATTAGTTCACGTTTCTCAAATATCAAGCACATAGATCGACAATAGCCTGATGTCAGGTTTTCCAAACAAAATTTTTGATTTTAATTCGTAGTTTCGAATTAATTTCTTTTTCATTTCAAAGTTATATAAAAAATTTCCAGCTTGTAAGAATATTTCTTTCAAAAACAGATTTTTGATTCAAAACAGTATTTTTTCAAACTTGTAATATTTTTCTACTTAGAAAATGAAATCAAAAATTTTTGTTTTCTTTAATCATATAAAATGTTTTTAAGAAATAATTTCTCAAACTTGTAATATTTTTCCACTAATTAAAAAAAATCAATTTTTTTTTTCAATCATATAAAAATAAATTTTTAATCTTACAACAATAAATTTTTCCGCAAAAATATTTTTTTCAAAACAAAATAATAATAATAATAATACTTTTGTAACATTATTTTTTTTTCTCTTCAATCTTTTTTTTTTTTTTCAAAAATTTTCAAACCTACAAAATAAAATTTTTTCAACTGAATCTTCAAACGAAATGATTTAATTAAATTTAAAACTCAATATCACTTTACTCTTAGTATTAATAACCAATAGCACTTAGCCATTTACTCTTTGCACTCTAAGTATTAATTAACACACACGCATTACAAATAATAATAATAATGTTTAAGATACTTACAAATCATCCACTCAAGCTTTCAAATATCCATCTAGCATGTTATTGTTCATTCGTGTGAGGGAACTTGTAATAAAACTTTACTTATCAACCGAAATTATAAGCGAAAATATCGCATTTTTTAGCACTTAATATAATCCTACAATTAACAAATTGGTTTTAACTTTGAATTTAAGAAAAATAAAAACTATTACACACTTAGTAACATATCTATCGATGTATATCATTTCATGACAAATCACAAATAGGTGAGGATCTTTTATCGATCATGTGACCAACTAAGTTAAGAAAGAGAGTTCTTATCTCATATGAGAATTTATAAGTCTTTAATATTTCTCTTTAATGTAAGTGTATTGATACGTACGAGTTTGTGTATGTGAATATAACTGTGTATTGTTTTCAAACCATTGTCATGTTTAAGCTTTACGGTTCTAATTTTGACTTTCCACTTAGCATTATTTGAAGTCCTTCGCATGTATTAAACTATAGAAATATCACAAAAATTATATTTTCATTCAGTCTTAATTACAAAACCATACAATAAGATGAAGACAACACCGATAGTATAAAGATTACTTACAAGAAAGTGCATATAAAAAATATATGTAAGAGTGATTTCAAAGTATAATCCATCAACCATATTCAACAACTCAATAAAAACACAAGTCTCTTTTAAAATGATAAATACAATTTATTCACACACACAGTAAAAGACAATTAAATAAACTTACATCTTTAAGTAAAACTCTTCAAAACTTTCAAGCATATTTTTAACATCGATTGCATCAAATAAATCAGACACATGACATTTTAAACATGGACTATCAACATTCAAAGTAACGAAGTCACGAGTCAAGTTTTCCCAATTAACATTAAAAAGAACCTGTTCGAAAAAAGTGTCGAACTTTCGACCCCTTGTTAATGATTCACATTCATGCACTCTCATGTAAAAAATGAATCCATTTTTACAATCCACACATTCTTTTTAGAAAGGTAGTTTATGTTGCATATGAGCTCATCAAATAGTCACTTACGTAGAGAATCAGCCAGTTTACCAACTTCTTGTGATGTATATGTGCTGATTTTATCACATCGACAATCACAAGGATATTTTTTCTCAATTTCCGAAAGGATGTACTCTTTTAGAGTATAAGTCATAAGTTTGTCTTTGACACTACGTGAGATACAAGGGGACGCGTAACACAATTTGTCAATCTGGCTTTCCAAAAGTAGAACTCTATCAGGCATCAACTGGAACACTTCTCGTTTCAGTTTGAACAATCTTTGCACACTAACACAGATGTTACCATTCGCACTCGACTCTCCTTTTTTATAACAAAAGCGAAATCACGGTCTTCGATTAATTTTTGATTTATATTTTTACGTAGGCTTGAAATAAGTGATCTCCACACATCTGGTTCTAAGGAAATACCATCCATAGTTGGTCGAAGAATACCATCTTTCCCACACGTATATCTTCTAATATGCACGCGTGTACGTTTCCGAAAAGTATTCACCTAAAGTGAAAATACAATCACCCAAGTGTATCATATCATCAGGCTGTGGCGAAGCCTCAATGTTCATTTTCATGTTCGTTGCATCCCATCTGTTCATCTTCAGGCTTCAAAGTTTCAGAATGATTTTCACCAGCGTTAGTCATTCTTAACTCTCATAGGATTAGGAGTCACAATACTAAAACAACTTCCTGTGAACTTAAAAAATAAATCAAACTAGGTTTTAACACTAGCTGGTGAAGAAAAATCCTAAGTACATAGAATAAAATTTCACGATCTCTTTCAAAGCTCAGAATCACCCTGAAAATGATTCTCCAAACATCCACTATAAACCAATGAATATTCACTTTAACCAATGAGAAGTGTACATAAGTCTCTTGCTACTGACGTCATAGAATATCACACGAACTTTTGAGCAGAGTTGAGTTGTTTTCCTCAGTATTCAGATTTTTAGAAAATGCCAACACTTTGACTTCCAACTTCATCCTGACCTACTACGAGTAATTTTAAGATGGTAGCAGGTTTTCACATCACATCGAATGCCGATGACGTTTTCGCATCTCATGCAAATTGACATGATCAATTACACGTGATTGACCATGTCATGTTTTAAATTTAATTAAATCATTTCGTTTGAAGATTCAGTTGAAAAAATTTTATTTTGTAAGTTTGAAAATTTTTGAAAAAAAAAAAAAAGATTGAAGAGAAAAAAAAATAATGTTACAAAAGTATTATTATTATTATTATTTTGTTTTGTAAAAAATATTTTTGCGGAAAAATTTATTGTTGTAAGATTAAAAATTTATTTTTATATGATTGAAAAAAAAATTGATTTTTTTTAATTAGTGGAAAAATATTACAAGTTTGAGAAATTATTTCTTAAAAACATTTTATATGATTAAAGAAAACAAAAATTTTTGATTTCATTTTCTAAGTAGAAAAATATTACAAGTTTGAAAAAATACTGTTTTGAATCAAAAATCTGTTTTTGAAAGAAATATTCTTACAAGCTGGAAATTTTTTATATAAGTTTGAAATGAAAAAGAAATTAATTCGAAACTACGAATTAAAATCTAAAATTTTGTTTGGAAAACCTGACATCAGGCTATTGTCGATCTATGTGCTTGATATTTGAGAAACGTGAACTAATTTTAATTGGTCAGAAACAGTGACATCACTTGAAAGACGTAGGCCAGGTGGTGAATAATACTCGCAAGTGGGGTTTGTTATCTGTTATCGGTAAAGGGGTAGATAGCAATATTGATAAAGTCATTTTCTCAATTCGCATCGGTGTGTGTGGACGATGCGAAGTTCTTTGGGATTACGGTAGTTTTTTTCAACAGCCGCGTTGATTTGCGATTTCACGGCATGCCTTCTGCAAATCGACGATGGGCAAACAGCCGTATGCAGCGATTTCAAATAAAACATGCGTGTAGTTGTAATTTGTGAGATTGAGTTATAATTAACAATCCACTTATTACAATTTCATTCACTGTTTTTAAATAACTTCGCGATAGCTGGTACTTGAGGGATTTCACCCCAAAAAGGTTAGTCTTTTGTACTTAATTTTAGTCAGTATTTAGCTATAACTTAATTTGTCAAAATTTAGATTAAGTTTCTTAATTTAACGTATAGCTGTCCATTTGAATGTATCGTTCGAAAAGGATAAAGACTAAAATAAATGATATCGATTTTGTTAAAGAAATTAGTTGTTAAAGTAAAATATTATTGGGAAAATGAAATAGTCAAAGTGATTCTAATTCATGAAGGTTGAAAATTTTGTTTTATTCTAACAAGAGTGCTTGTATGAAAAAAAAAAAAATAATAATAAAGTAAAACACTATGCGATAAAATGACTAAGTTAAATACTAATCAAAAAATAATTAATAGAGTTGATTAAATAAAATGTGATAAATTAATTGAAACTCTTGAAAAGCATATAAAGTGATGAAATGTAACTTGAGTGCGAAATTTGCTTACTGGAAAAAAATTAAATAAGTTGATTTTTTTAAAATCGTGAAAATTTATTAATGATAAGTGTTAATTACTACTAAGAGTAAATTGATTGCAAGTTTTTAAAATAAATTAGTTGGATGAAAATTGTAGACCTGATAATGTTTCGAAAAATTTGTGGGTTCGATTCCTGTTACTAATTGTGAAAAATTTCTAAGTTTAAAAATATCGGGAAAAAAACGATAAAGTAAAAACAAGCAAGAAAATGATTAAGTTAAATACTAAGCGATAAAATGACTAAGTTTAATACTAATCAAAAAATAATTAAATAAAATGTGATAAATTCAATAAAACTCTTGAAAAGCATATGTAGTGATAAAATGTAACTTGAGTGCGAAATTTGCTTACTGGAAAAAATTAAATAAGTTGATTTTTAAAATCCATGAAAATTTCTTAATGATAAGTGTTTATTAATGCTAAGAGTAAATTGATTCCAAGTTTTGAAATGAATTTCAGTAGAAGTTATTTTTCGGTAAGTCTATTTTTAAAATTTGCTGACATGAAGTTTTGATACTCGACTTATAATTTTAACATTTCTCGGGTTCTTCATTGATGTTTAACTTTTTTATGTGATGTGTTTTATTTTACCGTAGGTAAAAATAATTAAATAAAAGTGAAATTTATAAATTGTAATGAAAATTCTGTTAATGAAATTAGTTGGTTGTAAAGTAATATTTTGGAAAAGCTGTAATGAATGATAAATAGTAAAACGCAGTAAGTAAAATAGTAAAGTATGGTAAAGTAAAATAAAATAGTCAGAGGGGATTTAATTCATGAAAGTTGAAAATTTTATTTTATTCCATCAAGAGTGTTTGCATGGAAAAAAAATAATAAAGAAAGGAAAATATGATTAACTTAAATATCGATGATAAAAAATAATTATTAGAGTTAATTAAATGAAATGCGATAAATTAAATGAAACTCATGAAAAGCATATGTAGTGATAAAATATAACTTGAGTGGGAAATTTGGTTACAGTAAAAAATTATTTAAGAAGATAATTTTTAAAATTCATGAAAATATTTGATAGTGATAAGTGTTAATTAATACGAAGAGTAAATTGATTGTAGATTTTGGAAAATTAAACGGATAAATGTATAAAAATAATAACGTATGTGATAATGTAAAATAATAATAATGAAAAAGAATCAAAGACGATTAAATGAATCTAAATCGTAAATGAGTTGCTATTTTAGTAAACTCAAACTAGAGTGAAAAGCATTTTAGTAGGAACATGTTAATATCTCTTGTGCTAAGAAAAATAAATAACTTTTAAGCATAATTTTGTAACTAAAATAAATGTATGATAAAATGATTAAGTTAAGTATTAATGAAAAAGTAATTATTAGAGTTAATTAAATGGTACGTGATAAATTCAATGAAACTCTTGAAACGTATATGCAGTGTTGGAATGTAACTTGAGTGCGAAATTTGCTTACTGGAAAAAATTAATTAAGTTGATTTTTTTAAAATCCGTGAAAATTTGTTAATGATAAGTGTTAATTACTACTAAGAGTAAATTGATTGCAAGTTTTTAAATTAAATTAGTTGGATGAAAATTGTAGACCTGATAATGTTTCGAAAAATTTGAGGTTTCGATTCCTGTCACTAATTGTGAAAAATTTCTAAGTTTAAAAATATCGGGAAAAAAACGATAAAGTAAAAACAAGCGAGAAAATGATCAAACTCTAAAATATACTAAAAAAAAAAATCGAAATCACGAAAAAATAATTTAAGTCTGAAATGCTTGAAATTAGTTAAAGACTAAAAAGCTAAGAAAATAGTTGAAGACTGAAAATAATTGAAAAACGCTAAAATAGTGAAAAAAAAATAATCAAAGTGCTAAATGACAGGAAAAAACGTTAAAGTTCAAAATGTATGAAAGAATATTTAAGTTAATTATTTCTTAGAAAATTTAACAAATAAGAAAAAATATTTTGTTGTATGAAAGTAAAAAAAAAAAAAATTAGTTAAGAAAATTATTTCTTCGAAATTTTTACAAGTTAGAAAAATTATTTGTATATTTGACAAAGAAAAAAGTAATTAGTTAAGAAAATTTAACAAGTTAGAAAAAATAAAAATGATAAAGTTTGAAATGCATGAAAAAGAAAATCAAAGTTTAAAATATATTTCAAGCCCACAAAGCATTGAAATAAATCTAAAATCTCGAATGGGTTGTATTTAAATAAATCTTTACTTAAGTGAAAACTTTGTTATTATGAAAAATAATAATAATGACGATAGTTTCAATTATGAGCTGAAATTCAGTTAATGATATGCCATGATTAGTACTAAAGAGTAAACTAACTGATGGTTTTAAAATTAATTTAATTGTAATATTCGTTGTCATGGTACAGATTCACATTAAGACTGAAAGAGTAATGGAAAATATAGCATAGTGGATAGCATACGTTTTTGCTAACTCAAAGTTTGGGTGTTCGATTCCCGGTCGCGACATTCTGTAAAAATAAAAATAATTGCATTCGCAGAAATATTCAAAGTTCGGAAATAAAAAATCAACCTCTCAATAGATGGCGCCAGGAGCATTGCAAAAATAAAATCTTCAAAGTTCGCGTAAAAATATTCACATCCGAAACTTCTACGTTGAGTGTTGCCATCCCAAAACTCGTAAAAGGTTACGAAAAACAAGTGTTGCCATCCGAAAACTTCTACGAAGTGTTGCCATCCCAAAACTCTGGTTGTCATGACAACCAGAAACCTCGTAATCTTTCACGGACAACTCAACTCACGCGGCGAGGGAGGGAACGGCTGGGGGAGGGAAGGAACGGCTGGGGGAGGTCAGAGGGGCAATGGACGGCGGCATCAGGGAGGCGGAGGGATTGGGAGGCGGCTCATAGCCGCAGAGCCGCCTCTTGGGGCAGAACCGGCATTATTACCCTACTAGAGATGTCCAATTGATGTTTTTGTATTACTCTGACATCAGTTTCTAAAGAGCTAAGAAGTAAATAAATACGCGTAATGCAAGGTTTGTAAAACACCAGTAGAGCATATTTTTGTCAAAATTCTCTTTAACGTTAATCATAGTTATCAATGATACAAGTTATGAGTATTTTCAATTAGCACAAAAGATGAAAATATATGCATTATCAACTATAATCTCTGGTCACTTTAAACTGAATTAAATCTGATAGACTATATCTGAAATATTTATGTACAATTGCGATCATCTTTTTACATAAAATGACACGCACATTTTGATTGATTATGTGAAACTAAAGCACCAAGACTAAATAAATACCAATAAGCATTAATTAAATACCAAGTCATCAGATTCCAAGATAGCTTTAGTTAAAATCCTTAAAAACAATTTTTTTGTTCAACTCTGTTTCACTTAAAGAAATCCAAACAATCTTGATTTAACATGTTCTTTTAACGATACAAACTGTATTTCAAAAATAGAAACAGGAAAGAAAAAGAAAGTTATTGCAATTCGAAAACTCACCCATGTAACGGGAAAAAGTTCAACAAAATAAACATAATTAGTCGCACATCCAAAATGTATCAAAATATGAGGCCGGTGAATGATAAACTTACACTACAATCAATAAACATAGCTAAAGAAACAACTTTTATATGAGGAAAAGAGTTAAGAACGTTGAATGTAAAAAATAAAAAAAGGACAGACGATAAAATAAAGGCTATATCCGAATAGAACAACCAATTTTAAACTAATTTGAAATGAAATTCTGGATGGAAACGTTGTTTTAAGATTTGGACAGCAGCCAAAAAAATCTCTTTTAAAACAATTATTAGAATTTTATTTGCTCATACGCAAAATGGCAACAGGAAAGAAATAAAAATTCCTGAATAACGTTATGTGAATTAACGTTTTAATTAATATCTCCGCTAATTAAAGTCGTACAATTACGAGATTGGTTCTATTGTTTTCTTTGCAAAATTTCGAATTGATCGGTATCTCGTTCGACTCTCGATTCGCAGCGGTTCTCGAGGAGATCGATCTTCAGACAAACAGACAGACGGACGCGAACAGATTTTAATATTATAGTGGATTGCGAGTTTAGAAATATCCGCTTAAGAGCTCCAAAATCCTTCCTTCCCAAAAATAGCCTATAATGGATAACAATTTCGAAAGGTATTTTGGTTCGGAATATTTTAACGTTTCCCCTATTGTTTTCAAATCTACCCAAAAACGGGTTTTTGAAAAAATAGTGCCGAGAAATTACCAGCCGCTAGATCCCCTACCATCACCAAAGACGGCCTAAATTTGCGTTTTAAACTTATATTTCGAAATCTTTCGATGGGAGACGATTAAATCTCCCTCCCTCTTGCAACGTCAACAAAGGTAACCCAAAATTGTGGGTTTAAAATTTCAGTTTTGGAGATTTTTCGGGAAGAACGCCGATCCTTCCTAAGCTACAGTCTTAAAAAATAGCTTCAAACTGATTTCAATTTTGAAAGAATTTTAGGAAAGAACTGCAACATTACTTTCACCTAAAGTCTCGAAAAAGTTCCTAAAATTGCGATATTTGACGTCAATTTTGAAAATTTCTCCATGCACCTTGACTATACTCGACTCTTTTGTCATTGCAACCAAACACAACTAAAGATTAACTAAAAATATTTTTCATACGCCAATTTCGATAATTTTCTTGGAGCAATCCTCCTCTCCTGACACGCCCCCCCCCTGCTTCCCCTTCCTCAGTACCTGCTCTGATGTCACCGAAGAAAAACTATAAAATGCGAAAAGTAACGACGCATAAAAAACACAAATTCGCAGATGGTAATCTGCGAATTTGTGCTTTTTATACGTTGTTACTTTTCGTTTCCTTACAACAGCACAAAGGTATTTATTTATCTTACTATAAAATGCGTTTTTACGACTTGTAAATTTTGGTATCTATTACTTTCTTCAAAGACATAAATTGTACCTAAGGAGTTTCTTACAAAAAAAATTTCTTCCTTTTTATAAGATCATTCTTCTGTCCCCCTCCCCCTTTTTTATAAATTCGAACTTGGCATAGAAATTTAAAGAAAGATTTATATAGACGTTAAAGATAAGTCAAAATATGCAAATTACTCTTGAGGGGGCGGCACATTAGGTCTTTGCACACGGGCGGCCGACACCCTAGGATCGGCCCTGCTTTCGAAGCTAAAATACTGGCTTCGCTGGATGACAATTACAAAGAATTCAGTGCAAGAACTATTTTTCATTAAATATCTTGGGAAATTCCATGAAAATTATAACTTAAACGATTTTTTTTAAACTAATTTTATTGATATGATTTTACAAATTTTTCCCCATTATACATATTCACTAAATTTATATGAGCCAAGTGTGATTTTTTTTTTTTTTTTTGATTGTTTTTTTTTATTTAAAATATTGTTACTTTTATCGTTATTAATAGAATTTAAACATTCTTGTCATGTCGTCACAGCACCTAAACCTCAACTATTTTAATCCGAAGCATAAATCATTATTCAGATTAACAGTTTCTTATTGTTACTTCGGTATCTTAAAAGTACTCTTCACTTAAAAGAATTAATTTATACCGAATTCACATAAATTTCGTTTGGTAATAAGAAGTTCGAAAACTTTGTTGACAAAAATGTCACTATATATACTCATGAAACAAACAATAGCGTAAAAATTGAAAAATAAAACCTATAAAAATACTATATCTTTCTGTTTTTGTTTTAGTACTTTAGTTATGAAAAAAGAAATGGAAAAAGAAAAAATATCAGTTTTAATGAAAATTATTTTACTATATAATACCTCAGACTATTGTTTTTAATCAAAAATGTCATTCAGTCACACATGAGTTTGCACAGCTATTAATGAATAGACTTTGTTATAGATTGTGCTGCATATTCATGGCTGTTTATTATCAATTTTAACCAGTTATGCGCCAATTGCAGGAGAGTCGGGGAGGGTGGGAGGAATGGGACAGCTGTATATACACCGAAAGAAACTGTTTCAGGCTCTTTCCTGATTCTGACTTGTTACGTTTACTTGACAAGAAATAGTTTTTCTTTTATTTCGGTATGATTACAGTTCTCTCATTCTTCCATTTCTTCTCATTTTTTAAATGACAATTAACCTCACGGTTTATGTTTGAGTTATAAGATTTAAATAGTTTTTAATTAGGAGAGAGAAATAATGGAGAGTTTTTACCAATCATAGTGTAACAATTCACTTAAGCTAACGCAGAAAAATATTTTAAACAATAAAAAATTGAGACGTCCCTTATACTTAAAAAAAATCTCCAGTTATTTCCTCATCAAACTTTGATTTTTCTGTATGTTTATATCAGAACAAGATCATTTAAGCACTTTTGACCAACACTGCTTTTTAAATAGATCTGACCCTCTTAAAATTTTTTAATACATCAAAAATTTCCTTTACCACTCTTTCATCTTCTACACGATCCATTCTCCTGATAAAGTCGAAACACTGGAACTCGCTAAATTATTTGAGTAAATTTCAACGATTGTTCTCAGTTCGGAGAATTCTGATTTGATAACTGCCATAGAATAAGTCTTCAAACAGGACGTTAAAAATCAAACAGTATAATAATACAAGCAATGTTTTTAAAAATGTGATACGTATATTGTAATATTTTGTTGTCAAAAAATATTTTTGGTAATATTAAAGGATAAAGTTCTTGTTATTAACGTTTGAAATATTAAATGACACCTACTAATATTCAGTGCAGCATTATTTGCTTAATATTAAGCATATTTGTATAGTAAATGCTTTGTACAATGAAGCATTTCCTGTCCAACCGGAGCAAAGTGGATGGGGCTATGTGAAATAGTTCATATCATTTAGAAACATCCTATACAGTGGTAGCATCGTTTGCTACAGGTCAGGAGCTGTCAGGCGGGCTATCCGGTTTCCTTTCCTCAGGTGGCGGCAATCCCCCAGTCTACCCGAAATAAGAAAAAAGTAAATTATATCGTTAAACAAATCTTGATTTTATAAAAAACTTACGTCTAAACAAAAAACTTCCTACAATTGCAGATCATTCGTCAGCTAAATACATCTCCTCATCCTCACCCTTTTTCTCATTTCCTCAATTTTTCTAATCCGTCTAAAAATAATCATGTCTAATTCATAATGCAACGCCTCGAATCCTCCCCAAGCCAAAATCATTATAGAATATTTCAACTTTCGTTTTCAGGGCTTCAGTTTCGCACAAAATCGCACAAAACTGCGACTAACGCACTTAAAAGATTTTAAAAAAAAGAAAGAAAAAGAAAATCGAAAATTACTTAGTGAATATAAATAAATGTACAGAGTTTTTTTTTTAAACAAGTGCACAATCTATTTTTAGACATTCCTTTTTCTTCCCCCCTCCCTTCCAATGACATCAAACCTTTACAGATCATCAAAATTTTACTTGTTGAAACCTGATTTTTGAAGCTACACTACTTTACTACTTTAGATCTAGAATATTTAAGTTCGTAAATCTGTGACCCGACCAGTCTGGAAAAAAATCCTCTTCCCTCCCTTATGCATTTTTGGTCTATTTTCACTTTATCTCTGCTTCTACGATTTGTTGACTTCTGTGTGTAATCCGTTTGCAATAATATTCGATCCTTCTTTAGCTTTTACATGCATTGTTATCGTGTTAGCTATAGTTTAATTGTTCTTTTTAAGCTCTAGCATACACTAGCATAGTTTTTACCAAATTTGCGGATTATCCACGAATTCATTTATCCGCGGTTATCGTGCCACCCTATTTCGCTGATAATCAGAAGTTAACTGTATGCACAGTGGCGTTGCTAGGGAGGGGCGGAGAGGGCGGTCCGCCCCGGGCGGCACTTTCACACTTTTAATGTGAAAGAATGTAACGCGCATCTCATTGCACTGGTGTGCAAAAATTAAGGACGAGACGGTTTTTTCAATATAACTTTGTACAAAAGCTTTCCAAATCAACACATTTAATACCGTAAGATCCCCAATACGTAAGGACATGTGTAATGTAAGCAACACTTACTAAAAGAGAAATCAGAGGGATAAAAAGAAGCTTTATTGAAAAAACAGCATGGAGCGCAATGCGACTGAAGGCCGAAACATCCCTGTGATGGGTGTCCAGCAAGAAACATCCGGTCTTTAGTAGGGGATATGATCTCCCCCAACTGCTAGGCAGGTTTCACAGCGTCTGCCCATGCTGAGAATGAGGATGTCAATGAGTTGTTGAGGCATTGCTGCCCATTCGTCTTGCAGTGCCAATCGAAGCTCCCGAATCGTTTCTGGTGGTAAGGTACGAGCTGCCAAGCGTCTGCCTAGAAAATCCCATACATGCTCGATGGGATTGAGATCCGGAGATCGTGCCGACCAATCCATACGTTCAATATCCTCACTATCTAAGAGCTGTTCGGCAGCTACTGTGCGATGACATGGTGCATTGTCGTCCATGAAAAGGAACTGCGGACCCATAGCGCCTCTAAAAAGACGCACATATGGAAGAAGCATCTCGTTACAATAACTTGTCCCGTATACTGAACCTGCGTCGAAGATGTGAAGGTCTGTACGACTACCAAGCATGATGCCTCTCCAAACGAGAACACCGCGACCTCCATACTGTGTCCCTTTCAATGATGTTCGAGGGATGATTCCGGCTTCCCCGCTCTCTCCAGATGAGTATGCGATGAGAATCGCTACTCAGACTGAATCTGCTCTCATCTGTAAAGAGTACTCGTTCCCATTCATTGTCTCTCCAATTCCGGTGTTCCCGGCACCACAGAGAACGCCTTCTCCGATGGGCAGGCGTTAGAGGTACACACCCTATAGGGCGTCGTGCAAACAGACCACCACCGTGCATTCTTCTGGCCACGGTAAAACGCGATATCGGTCGTCCAGTCGCCTGTGTCATGTGTCTAGCGATTTCTCCCACTGTCTGCCGCCTGTTTCTTCTGGCCTGTAAGACAATATACCGGTCATCTGCGGGTGTGGTTCCTCGTGGACGACCACTACTGAACCCCCCGGATAGCTGTTCTTGTAGTTTGAAATTGTCTCCAAAGTCGTGAAACGATGCTGTAAGCAATTCCGAACTCTGCAGTCACACTTGTCACACTGCGGCCTTCCTCCAACTTCTCAATGATTCCACCTCTGGTAAAAGCATCCAGATGTCGTCTAACAGATTGATTATTCGCCATTTCTCGCTGAGGCAGCAACTCTTAGTGATTTTAACTGCTATACGGCGTGCAATCTCTTTGCCGGAAATACTGATCTTACACCGACAACATGCTTTATACTGCTCAGACACTCCCCCATTACGTCTGCCTGCATATCTGCGCATGTGCTACCGTACATCACCTTACTTAATCTCCTGATTGGTCTTTCTGTCCGCTCTGTCTCTTCGTTCAGCTGATATGCTAATTTTTCGACTTTGTCCTTAATTTTTGCACACCATTGTATATTGTTAGTTTTTTCTCTTCCTTCATCTGAAGCTACACTGTTAAAACTACAGGATGCATTCGGCACCTTTCAGGGGAGAAACGCTTGTTCACCAGCGGCACCCAATACGGAGCCGATTTGGCACCTCTAAATAGGATGAAAAACAGGCACCTTTTAAAAAATAGGCAGCCAGGGTGAAAAAAAGGAACCTTCGGAGAGAGAATTGGCACCGTTACTGTAGATTCTCCAACCCCCTCCACCCTATTGTGTGCGTTTTTGAATACAGTTGTGTATATATATATATATATATATATATATATATATATATATATATATATATATATATATATATATATATATATATATATATATATATATATATATATATTTGATAGCAATATAAGGATTGAACAAGAACGAAAAATTCTTTTAAAAGAAGGAAAAAATGAAAAAATCCCAAAATACCCTGGGGCCTCATCAGGAGGTACTCCCCAAGGGTAGGGAAAAACCATGAGATGTTTCGTAGTGCTGCTGGCGAAATTTGCCTAAAAAAGCAGCACTAGTCCCCGACATCCCACAAAATAAGCAATTGGGTTACTGAAAGTCCAGAATATCAGCATGACATGAAATACAAACATTGAACCTTATAAAAACGAAAAATACAAGTTTTATCTAAAGAAAATAGAACAATATTTAAGCTACAAGATTTATATAAAGAAAATAGAACAACATTTAAACCACAAGAGAAACAAAATTCATACCTGAACTGAACTCAAAATCAAAAGAAAGAACGCACAACCATCAAATTCATGGAACAGAAAAATCAAGGAACCGACTATCGCTAGTCCTCCACAAGACTGCATATGAAATGCTTCGTAAAATGCTCCGGATATTGGTTTTCAGTTAGGGTACCAGTTAAAATTCGAATCGCTGTTTTCAGATTTGTTTTATTATTGCATATTTTTTTATATCTAATAATTTGTGAAATGATATTTTTGAACACTTTTCTACTGATACAACTGTGAAAATGAATTAAAGAATACACTTTAAAATCAAAATCCTGACGTTTATCATACAAAGCTATACTGGGAACTTTATTATTCAGTTGAATATTGAGATCAAGGAAATTAACTGACTCATCCTTATTTGTTTGTTTCAGCAGTAGTTCATTTGGGTAAATTTCTTTGTGCAAATTGTGAAAATCATTGTTATTAAAAAAAATAATGTCATCAATATATCTAAATGCTTCTATATTGTTGTTTATTAAAAAAATAGATTCATAAAAATGCAAAAATAGGTTTGCAAATGCACTAGAAAAAGATGTTCCCATCGGTATTCCATTGATCTGTCTGTAGAAATTTGAACCATTGTATAAGTAATTCTCAAAAATACAAAATTTAACAAGGTTAATCCAAGAGTGTTTTTCTAAATTGATGTGTTATTCATATCTGTCGAAAAGTCTATTTGAAACATCGATTATGAGTTTGTGGGGAATGTTAGTGAAAAGATTTTCAAAGTCAAAAGTAATAATACTATGAATATGGTATTTACCACTGTTTATGAAATCCAGAACTTTCTGGTTATTCAGAATTATAAAACTTTTTTCTTCTGCAATTTTGGCCAAGATATTTTTTAAGTTTTCGAAAAAAATGTAACCTGCTTGATTATTGTAGGAGTATGTTCCACTAGTAACGAATCTGAACTTTATTGGATTTTTATGAAACTTAACCGTTATAAAAAGGAAAGGAAAATTGAAATTGAGATGCCGTGTGTTTAGAATTTTATCGAAGGCTAGGATTCTTTTCTTTAAACTGGATTCAGCTTCTGTGACTTTTTTGTATGTATTGATATTCGTATATTCGTATATTTCTTCTGAAGCATAAGTTTATATGTTGATAAGCTCATTTTTATTTAACAATTTAGTGGGAATTGAATAAACTAAACTAATACTTTTCCTTCACTTACCAATTACCATGCACCTACTGAATAATAAAGTTCCCAGTATAGCTTTGTATGATAAACGTCAGGATTTTGATTTTAAAGTGTATTCTTTAATTCATTTTCACAGTTGTGTCAGTAGAAAAGTGTTCAAAAATATAATCATTTCACAAATTATTAGATATAAAAAAATATGCAATAATAAAACAAATCTGAAAACAACGATTCGAATTTTAACTGCTACCCTAACTGAAAACCAATATCCGGAGCATTTTACGAAGCATTTCATATGCAGTCTTGTGGAGGACTAGCGATAGTCGGTTCCTTGATTTTTCTGTTCCATGAATTTGATGGTTGTGCGTTCTTTCTTTTGATTTTGAGTTCAGGTATGAATTTTGTTTCTCTTGTGGTTTAAATGTTATTCTATTTTCTTTATATAAATCTTGTAGCTTAAATATTGTTCTATTTTCTTTAGATAAAAC
This sequence comes from Uloborus diversus, assembly GCF_026930045.1. Lineage (NCBI taxonomy): Eukaryota > Metazoa > Arthropoda > Arachnida > Araneae > Uloboridae > Uloborus > Uloborus diversus. Next base: position 103,387,340 of record NC_072740.1, on the reverse strand, counting down.
TTGTATTTTTCGTTTTTATAAGGTTCAATGTTTGTATTTCATGTCATGCTGATATTCTGGACTTTCAGTAACCCAATTGCTTGTTTTGTGAGATGTCGGGGACTAGTGCTGCATTTTTAGGCAAATTTCGCCAGCAGCACTCACGAAACATCTCATGGTTTTCCCTACCCTTGGGGAGTACCCCCTGATGAGGCCCCAGGGTATTTTGGGATTTTTTCATTTTTTCCTTCTTTTAAATAATTTTTTGTTCTTGTTCAATCCTTATATTGCTATCAAATGTGTTGTCTACCAGTATCATAGAGCAGCCTGTGGCGCCTATTAAACTGAGTAGTGAAGTTCATTTTGATTGACTTGTCCAGATTATTAATGCAATATATGATAGTGTTTCTTTTATATATATATATATATATATATATATATATATATATATATATATATATATATATATATATATATATATATATATATATATATATATATATATATATATATATATATATATATAAATTCTTTTAAATAGTTTTCTTTTGGTTCGTGATATTCTACGTTTTGGACATTTTTCACATTGAAATCAGTACTGGAAATGATTAAAACTTGTAATTACAGCATTTGATCATGTTTCAGAGTTTTCAACATAGTTAAGAAGTGCTCATTGCTTTAATTCATCTGATCGTGCTCTAACTCAGTGTTTCTCAACTTCGTTTGACCCACGGGGCCACGGGTCGGTAAAAGCAAATGAAAAACCTTGCGGACCAATGAAATCTTAATCGTTTTCTTAAAAATTCATAAAATAAATAATAATAATAACTCGGGGGCCGTTAAAAACTTGTGAAAAAATTCGGCGTTCTAATGAGTTTTTTTTTTTACAAAATAACGTTAAAAATTAATAAAATTATAAATATCTACCCCTTCACTTGGTATCAAAGAGCTGTCACAAATACGTTATAATTTAAAGACAAGTAATTATTTAAATAATGTGAGAAATTATACATTTACTGAAACATAACCGTGTCGAAAATGAAGTATAGAGGTACTTATGAATTATTTACATTTTTTTTTATTTGATTTGATCTCGAGTCCTGGGACTCCAAAAATTTATGGAGGGCTGCGAATTCTTTTCGCCTTGCCTCACTTCCTTGAATAAAAGTCACTATTGAAGAGTTCTTCCAACTTTGTCTATCTTGTTCCTATAAAAGTAGAATATCACGATAAGATACTTTCTCAACCAAAAATAGAAGACTATTTGGTAAAAGTTATTGATTATAGCAGAAAAGCATGCATCAAGAGAAAGAAACCCCAAAGCAAAAGAAAAAAAAAACAAACGGGGAAAGCATGCAACACCGAAACAGCCCCAACCAAAGAAAGAAAACAAAGCCTGAGCGACCCCAGGAGTAAACAAAATATCTTGATCAAGAAATTTGATACGAAGAGGATTTTTGTATTTCTGAATAAGCTCTATTAAACGTTTTCTATTTGATTTTGTTTTTGTACAATGATGTAGTATATGATCAATTGTTTCAGGAGAGTCACACAAATCACAGTTTGGAGAGTTCGTATTTTTCATTTTGAAAAGTTTGCTTTTTGTAATATAACAGTCACAGATTAGTCTATTCAGGAAAATTTCAATCCTTCTATTTTGGACTTTGTAACTTCCTTTGTTTGAGGGAATTTTTCTAAATTTAAATTTTTCAAAGTATTTGGATTTTTCCCAATTTTCCATTTGCTCCTCATGTTTCATTTTCAACAGATAATTATTACAGTCTTTCCATGTAGTGATATTTAAGCTTGGAATGTTTGAGCCACTTGCTGCTTCCTTTGCAAGAGCATCAGCATCCTCATTTAATTCAATATTTGAATGACTGGGGAACCATACTAAATAAAAATAATTTTTGCTGGATAACTTCTCCAAATAACATCTGGTAATTTTCACAAGTGGGTCTTGATTTTTGTTTTCACTTCTGATGGCGTTGATTACACTAAGACTATCAGTGAGAATAATTGTTGGCATATCAGCTTTTATAAGATATTTAGCAGCATAATATAGCGCCGAAAGCTCCGCTGTAAAAATGGAACAGAAGTTAGGGATTCTGATTTTTCTCTTAATAGATTTGTCTTGGTTTAACAGTCCAAAGCCTACATATGTTTCATTTTTGGAGCCATCAGTAGCCCATATTTCTTTGTCTTTATTTTCTGTAAGAAACTTTAGGAAGTCTTGCTTAATTTCTTCTTTTATTTGTGTCTGTTGAAATTTTCTTTCATCTGTAATGATTTTCAGTTTTCTGCATTGCCATGGTGGGTATTCTTCATAATTTGTATCCTTCCATATTTTTGTATTATAATTTGTCATAAAGTTGTTACAAAAATCTACTATGTTTTCATCCAGTTCCATTGAATTAATCAAGTTAATATTTTCTGAAGAATTATCTTGATACATTTTCTTTAAGACCCACTTAGTGGCTTTCCAATTTAGTCTTCTTTCATATGTGTCAATATTTGTAAAATGTCTTATAACTTCATTTGGGGCAAAATTGTTTAATTTCAGAGCATTCCTTATGACTTTGTTTGTGATGACATCCATTTTATTCTTATTATATTTTGTATCTTTGATTCTGCTCAGGTTGCCATAGTCAATTTGTGGGAGTATAACTTGCTTGATTATTTTGAGTAAGTTATCATTACAGAAACCTGTCCTACTTCCCAAAAATTTAATGACATTTGCAGTCTTGTTGATTTTCCTTTCAATTACTTGTGTGTGTTTGTTCCAGGACAAATTATAGTCAATGTACACTCCAAGAAGTTTGTTCTGAGTATTCCATGGAATGTCCCTTCCGTTTATCTTTATATTTTCAGTGAATTTGTTTCTAGTCGCTGTCATATTTTGTATGCTACTCTTTTCAGCCGAAAATATCATTTTGTTGTCGTCCGACCATTCTTCTATTTTTTCTATAAAATTCTTGATAGCCCTAATGGCTGCATCTCTACTTTTGTCGAATATAATACATGAAATGTCATCTGCGTATACAAATAGTTTGTTTCTTTCATCATTACCTACCAGGTCTGACATGAAACAATTGAAAAGGAATGGTGATAATATGGAACCTTGAGGCAGTCCATACTCAATACTTCTTTCTTTAGACATCTTGTTTCTCCATCTAATCACTATTTTTCTATTAGTCAACCATTCTTTTATCCATTTAATATATTTATGATCCATTTTTAAATTGTTTAATTTTCTTAACAGTATATCTGATTTTATGTTATCATAAGCACCCTTCAAATCTAATGAGATGAGGAAGATAAAGTTTTTTTCTTTTCTTAGCCTTTTTAGTGTATTAATAATTTGTACTATGCAGTTTTCTGCACTTTTCCCTTTTCTGAAACCATGTAAAAATTCTGGGAAAATCTGGTTCTTCTCCTCCCACCATGTGAGTCTTTTAAGTATCAATTTTTCCATAAGTTTACACAAACATTGTGTTAGTGCAACTGGCCGATAACTCTCCAAATTCTGTGGGTTTTTTCCTGGTTTGCAAATTGGAATAATCATTGATATCTTCCAGTTACTTGGCATATTACCCGTATGTATGCTATAATTAAAAAGTCTTAAGCATAGCTCCTTGGTTTTTTCTGGTAACATTCTTATAATGCTGTTTGTTATTCCATCTGATCCTGCTGCCGTATTCTTTAAACTATTGATCTCGGCCAAAAGTTCTTTCATCGTAAAAGATTGAAAACTTCCTATATTATTAATTTCCAGTATGTGTTTCTCTTTATCTGTTTTGTCTTTCTTGCTAAAGTATTCCACAAACATTTCTGCCTATTCATTATCTTCAAAATATTTAATTCCCTCCTTGATAAGTACTTGGTTGGGACTTGCTGATTTGTTTATGATATTTTTTAATTTATTTACCGATCTATATATGTCTTTAGGTTGTTTAATGTTATAATTTATGTTTTCCCAATATTTTCTTTTTGCTTCTATTATGCTTTTCCTAAAAAGAGCAAGTTTTCTTTTGTAATCAATCCAATCAGTTATCATTTGAGTTCTGTAGGCTTTGTTTTTTGCTTGGTTCTTCTGTTTTTTCTTTTTTGAGCATTCTAAGTTCCACCAGTTGCTGTTTGAGTTGTTGTTTCTATATTTCACTATTTTTGTTACGTTATCTATATTTGATGTAATAATTTCTGTCACTTGATTAAAAGTATTGCAATTAAGAATCTTGAAATTTATATTAGGAATGATTTTTTCCATATTATCTTTGAATTTGTCCCAATTTACATACCTTTTAATTTTTGTGTGTGTTTTTTTTTTCAGCAATCCTGATTATAGTGGGGTAGTGATCACTTTCGCCGTTTTCATCGCTTCTATGCCAATCCATTTCTGTAATTAGCTCAGAACTGACTATTGTTAGGTCTAATATTCCCTCATCTTTTTGTTTGTTGATATGGGTTGGAATATTTTTATTGATTATGCAGATATTTTTTTCTTGGATCCAGTCATAGAATTTAATTGAGCTATTGTATGTTTTTTTGTCTCCTGTTATTTTATTTCTAGCATTAAAATCACCAGTAAAAATTTGATTATTTCCCTTTTGGATCTTTTTTAAAACGTTTAAGTCCTCTTCAGTGAATCTACCTGGTGGTCTGTAACAGTTAATAATTTGATAATACTTGCTATTGTAAAAAATAGTCACACTATTAATTTCAAAATTGGAATTGGTAATGTCTATTACTTCTTCAGTGACAGGAATGTCTGTTTTGACATATATACAAAGTCCACCCCCTTTGCAGGGAGGTGGTCTTTCATAACTAAAATTATGATAGCCACTTATAGTGGGGATTTTATTCTTTGTGCACCAGGTCTCCTGGAGACAAATAACGAAAGGAGATAACCATGAAATTAAATTTTTTAAGTAAATAAGATTCTTAGCCAAGCTGCGGCAATTCCATGACAAAAGAAAACAGTCCCTGAACATGAAAAAAAAAAAGAAAAAGAACAACCCCCTAAAGAGAGTTGTATTCCTCTTGGTCACTTTCCATCGGGTCTCCATCAATTGGTAGACCTCCCAACAGTTCAGCTTCAGGTAGAAGATTCTCTGCACTTGGGATAAAATTGATTTTTGGATTTTCCTTCCTCATCTCTCTATATTGCTTAATCAGCTGAACTTCCACTGTATTAAAATTACTATTTTCAGCTTTGTCGTTGTAGGTGTTATTGTACCTCAATATTTGTAATTCAATTTTAATTTTGTCTATTTCCTGCTTCAGCATTTTTATTTCTTCATCTTTCTCTCCTAATTCTTTTTTTAACTGCTTAATGATTAAGTCTTTGTTTTCATTTTCATCTTTATTTTCACTAGCCACTTTTGCATATGTTTTATTTTTTTCTTGTTCTTTCCTGTCTTTATTGTTTGTATAATTCTTTAGAACAGGACAACTTTTATCCTCTGCACTGTGACTACCATTGCATCTAAAGCAAGCTGTTATTTTTCCACAATTTTCGTGTGTCATTCCACAATCTGAGCATCTAACTTCTCCCTTGCAATACTTTGCTGGGTGACCTATTTTTTTGCATTTTTTGCAAGTCAAAGGTTTTTCTATGTATTTATTAGCTCGGAAGTTAATGCATCCTATTTTAAATTCTGTTCTATTTGTGATTCCCAACTCTTTTATCAAAACAATCGGGATTGGTACCTCAGTTTCTTTTTTCTTAAATCTTATCACCTGCGTTACGTAAACTCCCCTTTCCTCCAGTTTGTTTGCAATGAACTTTACGGTCAAATCTTCATCTACATTTCTTAGTATATACTTTGTGCTTATGGCATCTTCTAATAGTCTTGTTCCAACTTCAATATCCAGAAAAGTTTTAGTTTCACTCACCTTTTTCATGGTGTCTTCGTTTTTGGTACTCACAATTATGTTGCCGTTCCTGGTAAAATATACTTCATCTTCTTTTGAGATTAAGTTTTCTATTTCTTTGTGGAACTTCATCCCTTTGTTCTTTAGTATCTCCTTGTTAACACCGAAAATAACTATTTTAATTTTATCGGCTCCATTTGTCATGGCAGCCCTAATTTTTTCTTTCCTAGACATACTAGCTTCATATATAAATTCATTTCGCTTGGTAATTTTCTCTTTACCATTAACAACCACCTCCTTATTAGGGCTAGCCTTCCTTTTTGGCCCCATATAAACAAGTTCCTCTTAGAAAAATAAAAACAAAAACCATGCACGAGCAACATGCATAGCTGGAGAAACGCAATTGGAAATAAAAGAAAAACCCCTTTAACAAAACCTAACTCACAAACTCGAGAAAAAATCACCAACTCCTGTGCTTGCTTCTCCAACCTTCAATCAATTATTTACATGAAGAGCCAAAAATATTCTGGGATATTACAGTTACGGAAAAACAAAATCGCTTCATAAACGTTAATCAAGAGAAACAAAATAAAATGCACATGAAGTTTTTCGATAGTTTAAAAACCAAAAGAATCTTCTAACGCTATTGAGACATTAACCACTAACAGGAAATGATTCAAACACTTGAATGAAAAAGAAAAAAAAAAAAAAAAAAAGCCAGACGGAGAAAGATTTTTTTTTTTTGCTGTTTATGTTTTCGCATGTTATTCTGTTATATCCTACCGAAGCACAAGAATCATTTTTATTCTGGTTCTCGCTTGTTGATTATTGATAATCTTATTGCTGGTTATTTTGGTGATTAAATGTTGCTTATCGAGTACTCAAGAAAATAATGAGATATTTTTGGTAGCGTTTTGAATGATAGAAATTTCACAACAGTAACAGTAAACTGAAACTAAACGACAGTAACGGTAACTGAAAAGCAGTAAATGCACTTTTAAATACTTTTAACTATGTTTGAAAGCCCTAAAAGCTACAATGTAATCAAAAGCTGTACTTACTTGTTATTTCGGATAATTAATCCTAGAAAAGTTGTGTTTTAACCTAATAGTGCACTTCATTCAATGTGAAAGACACATAGATGCAACCATCATTTGTCCGCCAAATTGAAGTGGTTGAATGCATATCTAAGGCAAAAGCGCAAGCGCAGCGAGTCTTACTGTGATTGCATGTTGTTTTGGCTCCTCTGCTCTATTTCCTGACCATCATGGCACCTTAGGGCACTATGCTTTCACCTTAGAGGGAATATATTCACTGGTCTGGAACCCCTGGTTATAACCATGTACAGACTGAGGGCGGTGTCACATTTTTCGGGAAGAACAACCGAACCTTCTTATTCCTTAACGTCACCAAACAGTTCAAAAGTGCAGTTTTAGGCTTTGAGTCTCGAAACATTTCCAAGGGATAATGCCCACTCCATCCCTTTACATCTCATATTTTAACCTAATATTGAGTTTTTTAAATTTCAATATTAACAAATTCTTGAGGGCGGGCAAGCCCTGACCCTTCATGTAATGTGATTAAAGATAGTCTAATATGTGTATTAAGGACATCAACTTCGAAAATAGCTTAAAGTTGGGATTGTAAAACTTAAATGTCAAAAAAATCCTAAGGTAGGGACCCCAAATGAGCACAAAATCACTTAACGTCATCACAGTTGGCTCCAAATTTCGTTTTTAGAAATTTCTGAGGGAAGACCGCAAAGCCTTCTTTTCTCAGTGATGCAGAGCTTAAAATAAGCTGTTGAATCTCCCTTTTAGTTTCTTTTGGCGAGAAAATATCTCGCCAAATTTTTACAGCAAACCTAAGTTTAAGTTTAAATTGAAAGATTGCTTTAGGTTTTGTGATTTCGATTAATGTGGATTTTGAAGGGAGCCGCTGGCCCTTGAAATACCAGCATGAACCATTCCTTTGGTTTTAATTTTATTTTGTTTATGTTAATAAAAGTTAGTTTTGTTTTAGTTGATGGTTGTAATGTGGTTACTTGTGTAACATTTTGACCAAATGAACAAATTTACGAACCATATTTAAAACCTCCAAAATTGGAACTGCTGAGTTCTTTCATCTGGCGTCCGCGACAGGATTTGATATTGTGATCATCTGAATCTGAAAAGTCTTGTAATTTACACAGGTAAGCTCAGTTTATTATTATACCTGTTGTAAATATTGCATTGAATGAAAATGACAAGTACATTAGAAATCCTAAAGAAGAAACGCGGAGGTTTAAGAACACAGACTTCAAAACTGTGTAACAAAATAGATACAGCACTAGAAAGTGAGGAAATCGCAGCAGAGCAGAAAATTGATCTTTTAAATATTTACAAAGACCAATTAAATGAAAAGTACGACTGCTTGAAAAAATTAAATTCGGATATCCAAGATCTGACTGCCGAGTCAGAATTTGAAAATGAAATAGAAACTTCTGAACATTATAGCGAAAGAATAATAGAATTTAGGTACAAGATTACTAAGTTTTTAAATGAACGTGCTGCTGAAAGTCAAAAGGAATTGTTTGAGTCATCAATCTCGAAAGATGAAAGTAATTCTCAATCCTTCAAAATTGAGCGTTGTATGAAACTTCCTAAACTTACCATACTTAAGTTTTATGGGGACAGCAGTTGCTGGTTGGAATTTTGGGGCCAATTTTCTAATGCCATTGATAAAAACAAAAGTTTATCTCCTATCGACAAATTTTCATATTTGAAATCTCTACTTGGTGGCAGCGCTTATAATGCTGTTGCAGGATTTTCACTTACGGCAAAAAATTACAAATCAGCTGTAGATTTGTTGAAAAACAGATATGGTAGAAATGATTTAGTCATTAATGCGCATATGGAGTAAGCTGTTAAATTTAAAACCAGTGAAAAATTCCTATCACATAAGGGACTTAAGGGAACTTTATGATAATGTTGAAGTTCAAATTCGAAATTTAAACTCCCTCGGTGTTACAGCCGGTAGTTACGGACACTTGCTTGCACCTATTTTATTGAAATTAATTCCAACTGAAATGGCCCTGGATTTCAATCGTAAACGGTCAAGTATGACAGATATGGACATCGATGAACTTCTAACATTTATAAAAAATGAAATTCAATCTCGTGAAGCAACAATTCATCTGCAGAATTCTGAAAAATATTCTTCAAGTAGTAAAAAAGAAAAAAATAAACAGCAGACTAGTAATTACAAATGGGATATTCCCACGACTTCTACATTAACTACAAATTCAAAAAGTGTTTGTATATTTTGCGATTCAACAGAACATGATTCGAAATCATGCAAGTCGAAGCCTATTTCTGACAAACGTGAAAAATTGCGGAAGACTGGGCGATGTTATGTTTGTTTTCGTAAATATCACCTATTCTCAAATTGCAAATTTAAAACTGAGAGCTGCAAAATATGCAATGGTAACTTTCATCACACATCAATTTGTACCAATAAAACTTTCAAACCCGCAAATGTAAACAGAGACACTGGGGGAGAACCAATTATTACTTCAGTTTCTCATTGTCGGAAAAATATTACTAATGTAAATACTAAAGAGGTAATTTTGCAAACTTCATGCGCTAAGGTGGAATCTGATTCGAATTCTAAATTGTCTTTAATTCTTTATGACACGGGAAGTCAAAAAACTTATGTCACAGAAAATTTAATTTCAGAATTAAACCCTCCAGTTTTAAGGCAAGAAAGACTTCAGATATTTTCATTTGGAGCTTTTAAACCGCAAATTAAAAATTTTGATGTCGTTGAGTTGAAGTTATCTCATGTAGATGATAAATCGCGTTGTATTCATATTGAAGCGTTAGTAACAGATGTGATTTCGAGTGTTAGTATTCACTCCCCACCAATTAGCAAAGAAGTTATGACTAAACTAGTGTCATACAAGTTTTCGAGTTGTGATAACGTAGGTGGTTCTCAAATCGAGTTATTAATTGGTGCGGATTATTTTTACCAAATCTGTTATGGTCCGGTTGAAAAGTTAACAAAATCACTCTTTCTGTGTGATAGTTTGTTGGGGTACTCGCTTTGCGGTTTTGTAGAGGATGGGTCAATGAAAGGGGAAAGAAAATCTGTTTGTAGTTTCTCAGTCGTAAGTAGCAAGCAAAGCCCTGATAATGAGCTCGAAAGCTTAAGATTTTTGTGGGAATTGGAATCACTCGGGATTATGCAATCTAGGGAAAATGTTTCAGAAGTAGAAAAGGAAATAATTGATAAATTTGAATCTAACTTAAAGTTTGTAAATAACAGATACGAAACTTCTTTTTTATGGAAGGAAGATAAGTCTAAAGTTGCGAATAATTTCAGAATTGCAAGAAATCGCTTTGACGATTTAAGTAGAAAACTTGAAAAGGACATTAATTTATTTGATAGTTATAAAGCTATTGTTTTGGAACAGGAACGTAATGGGGTTATAGAACCATGTTCTGATTCAAAAATCGAAAATAGTTATTTCATGCCTCATAGACCAGTAGTAAGAGAGGATAAGGTAACCTCTAAAGTTAGAATGGTGTTTGATGCTTCTTCAAAGGAGAAACATTTAAATTCTTTGAATGATTGTTTATTCCCCGGACCTAATCTTAATCCAAACGTTCTTGATATAATACTTAGTTTTAGGAAACATAATGTTGCATTTTGCGCCGATTTAGAAAAGGCTTTTTTGCAAATTGGAATTGCGGAAGAGGACAGGAATTACCTGAAATTTATATGGTTTAGTAACGAAAGGGGTGAATTAAAATTTATGAGATTTTCGAGGGCGGCTTTTGGGGTAAGCTGTTCCCCCTTTATTTTGGCTTCTACGATCAAGCATCATATTAAAAAATATGAAAATCATCCCCAAGTAGTTAATATTTTGGATTCATCCATTTATGTAGATGATTTGATATCTGGTGCGAAATCTGATAAAGAAGTGTATTACATATCATCGACAGCTTCAGATATTTTTAAAGAAGCTGGAATGAATTTGCGGAAATTTAATACTAATTCCGTAAAACTTCGAAAAATGTGGGAAGAAAAGGGAATGTGTGAAAAACAGCTGAACTTCGTAATGGTACCTTAAAGATCTTGGGTTTACTATGGAATACCAATTCTGATAGCTTGCATTTTGACGTTCCAGACTTTCGCGAGGATTGTAAAATCAATCCTTCAAAACGCGTTGTTTTGAAAACTGTTCTAAAGATATTTGATCCTCTTGGAATTCTTTTACCATTTACTGTTAGGATGAAAAGTTTGTTGCAAGAAACTTGGCAGCGAGGTATAGGATGGGACGAAAACTTACCTAATGATCTAAAATACGAGTGGGAAAGTTGGTGTTCAGAAATTGATCATTTACCCAAGTTTGAGATACCTCGTAAATATTTTCCGGGGGGTTTAGAAAATTTTGATACCATAGAACTTCACATTTTTTCTGATGCAAGTCCTAAGGCTTATGGTGCTGTTGCATATTTTCGATGTGCCAAAAATGATAATGAAATTCGGACCAGTCTTGTTTGGGCAAAATGTAGGGTTTCCCCTATAAAACGTTTGACAATCCCTCGCCTCGAACTTATGGGTGCGATAATAGCTGCTAGGATGTGCAAATATTTAAAAACTGTTTTTAGTTCTCATGTTTTAGATGTCCATATTTGGTCAGATTCCATTGTCGCGCTACATTGGATAAAGGGTTCACCGATAAACTGGAAGCCATTTGTGGCAAATAGGGTAGAAGAAATACAGTCTTTGACTAACCCCAGAATTTGGAATTTTACTCCAGGGAAAGCCAATCCTGGAGATTTGTTGACCAGAGGGGAAAGTTTAACTAGTCTTGTAGAAAATACATTATGGTTTGAAGGTCCAGATTGGTTATCAATGCCTAAAGAAAGGTGGCCGAAGCATGACATTCTTCCCAGCAATAATGATTATTTGATTGAAAAGAGGTCCAAATTAAATTCTGTTCAGCTTTCCTGCAATGTTAAATTACTTACAGAACCATTGCTGGATTTAGGAAAATTTAGTAAACTTAATCGTGTATACAACAGCACCGCTTGGATTTTCAGATTCCTTAATAACATTAATAAGAAAAAGACTAAGCTGTCAGGTGAGCTTACTACTGCAGAAATTACAAAATCGGAAAAATATTGGTTAAAGTTAACTCAACAAACTGTGTTCACTCTTGAGATTGAAGAACTGAAACGGGAAGAACCTATCAATAAAAATTCTCCTTTATACAATTTAAACCCTAAATTGGATGAAGATGGTTTATTATATTTATCGGGAAGACTTCGCTTATCTGATCTGCCTCTAAGGGAAAAAAATCCTTGGATACTCCCGGGCGGGGAACAATTCACCAAACTGCTAATTCTTCAGGCCCATGAAAAAGTTTATCATTATGGAGTAGCCACAACCTTGGCGCATCTTCGAGAAACATATTACATCATCAAAGGAAGGAAATATGTTAAATCTGTGCTGAAATCTTGCATTATTTGCAAAAGATTTAAAATTAGACCTGGCAAAGAAGAAATTGCTCCTTTACCGAAGGATAGGATAATTGAATCACCCCCATTTGAGACCTGTGCTGTTGATTTCGCCGGCCCTATTTTTATCAAAACTAAATCGGGCCCGGAAAAAGCTTACATTGTGCTCTTCACCTGTGGAGTTACTAGAGCTGTTCATCTGGAAGTAGCATCTGACCTCAGCACTGAAACCTTCATCTTAGCTTTCAAAAGATTTGTTTCACGTAGAGGACTCTGTAAAATTGTATACAGTGATAATGCCAAGACTTTTATCAAAACTGATGGTTTACTGAAGGAGATTTGGAGTAAGATTTCCAAAACTGAGGTTCAACAGTATTTTACTAAAAACCGAATTGTGTGGAAATTTATTGTACCTAGAGCCAGCTGGTGGGGTGGTTTTTGGGAGCGCATGGTGCGTTCTGTCAAAACGCCCTTGAAGAAAGTTTTAGGACGATCTTGCTTGAGCTATGAAGAGATTCAAACCACTCTCACTGAGATCGAAGCTGTTATAAATGGAAGACCTTTAACTTACGTGTATGATGAAATTAACGAGCCATTTCCCCTAACTCCTTCTCATTTTCTGATAGGCAAGCGCCCAAATTTCTTTCCTGATATTCCTTCTGTGGCAGAACCAAAATCCAACAAAAAGACCCTCACGAAATTATTGAGATACAGAGATCAAATTTTAAACCATTTTTGGAAGCGTTGGAGAACGGAGTACTTACTGGAACTTCGATCTGCAAATCGCATCGTTCCAATAGATACTCCTACAAAATTCAAAATTGGAGACGTAGTTATAGTTCATGAAGACAAGGTTCCAAAACACATGTGGAAAATAGGAGTAGTTAAAGACCTTTTTTTCAGCAGAGACTCTAAAGTTAGATCTTGTGCTGTTCGAACGCCTTCAGGCATTTTGAGGAGACCTATACAATTACTGTATAATTTAGAACTTGACATTGAGTCAGTGACTCAGTAAAAAAAAAAATCTTTCGCATAAAAATGTCATTTCTGTTTACTTTTAAATTGAACTTTATGTTATTTCATGTCTAATTCAGACTGTTATATATTTTAGTTAGCTGTTATTCATTTGAAGTTTACACCAAGTTTGTAAGTATGTTAATTTGTTTGATTGTTATTATGTTTAAAAAAAAAAGTTAAATATTGAATTTTGCTGAACATTTTAATTGTTCATCCTGGGGGAGTGTGTTGAATCTCCCTTTTAGTTTCTTTTGGCGAGAAAATATCTCGCCAAATTTTTACAGCAAACCTAAGTTTAAGTTTAAATTGAAAGATTGCTTTAGGTTTTGTGATTTCGATTAATGTGGATTTTGAAGGGAGCCGCTGGCCCTTGAAATACCAGCATGAACCATTCCTATGGTTTTAATTTTATTTTGTTTATGTTAATAAAAGTTAGTTTTGTTTTAATTGATGGTTGTAATGTGGTTACTTGTGTAACATTTTGACCAAATGAACAAATTTACGAACAATATTTAAAACCTCCAAAATTGGAACTGCTGAGTTCTTTTATAAGCAACAGTTTCGAAAAAGATTTCGGGTGGGAAACCCCTCTCCGAACTCTCTCTCATGACGTTATCCGTCAAACAACAGCTAGAATCGCGTTTTAAAGACTTCATTTTCAAAAAGTTTCATAGGGAGACGGGAAAACAACCTGACCTCCCAATATTTTTGGAAAAAGTTGGAAACTTATGACGTCAAAGATAGCCTACAAATGCGTTTTTGAAACTTTTGCACCGGAAAATTTCTAGAGAGCTCCCGAACATTCCCTATTCTCTTTAACGTCATCAAAGATGGACTAAAATTGATTTCAAGTTTGAAAATATTTCGGGAGGAAAATCCAGTCTTTGTTGGATTCAGGGGAGGCCCTTACACCACTAGATATATCCTACATTTACGTGTGTTTCAGTTTAGTTGAAAAGCGTCCCGGATAGCGCCGATGAATCTTCCCTACTATCTTCACGTATACAAAGGTAGCCAAAAATTGCTTTTTTAAGATTTCAATTTCGACAAATTTCCTTGAGAAGTCCCAACTTCCCTAATGTCACCAAAGAAAGCATAAAACTGATTTCGATTTAAAAAAAAATCTGGAGGGAGCTCAAAGCCTCTTTTCTAGAAGTGTTATCAAAGTTGCTTAAAGTTCTGAACTTTGACTTAACTTTTGAAAATTTTCGGTGGGCCTCTGAATTTCTTTTTTGTGTTGTCTGCAAGAAAAATAAGAAGGTAATATTTTTTTCTATTTTCTTCTCTATTAAAACACTTTTTACTCTTAAATATGTTAACTATTTCCCATTAAAAGGGCGACACATTGAGGAACCGCCCCAGGCGGCAGAAAGCGTAGCTACGCCACTGTGTATACAGGGTGTATCAGTACAGCGTTTACAAACTTTCAGGGCAGATAGAGTACACCAAGACGATGGGAAAACGCATAGCAATGCATAGTCGGAAACGCTTAAACGGCGCGGTTGTGATGACACAAATCACCAAAAAGGAAAGACACGAATAAGAGAAGAACACATGTTTATTATCCTAAGAACTAAGGGACCCAACAATCGTCATCAAAGTAGGTGTTCGAAATTATGACCCCGGGCCGTGATGCATACCTCACATCTCCGGCGCATTGAAATTCGAACGTCAAAGATAGCACGGCAACAAAAACTGCGTGTGCCCATGCACCATCATTTGAAGCTTTGGTTTACGTAATGACATCTATCTTGTACACCAGACAAAAACTTAACCAGCATTTTTAATCTATACATATAATAAAATAAGATGTTTGTGTGTGTGTGTGTGTGTGTGTGGCACGCTTCCCGGGAAAACGGTAAGGCCTAGAAAGATGAAATTTGGTATACAGGTACAGTTTCTGCCGAAGATGTGCACCTCGGGCTTCGATTTTTGATATTTTAGTTAGAGAAAAAAAGTTATTTAATGTTTTATGTGTTTTTTTTTTTTTGCACGTTTTAGTACTTTTTACCTCACAGACCCCGAACCAATCGCACCACACAAATATTTTTTGTACTATAGTGTTGGAAATTTAATTTTAAATATGATGAATGAAAAAAGTTTGAAGATAGAGCAATTTTTGTATTTTCTATGAATTTTTGAAAAAACCTTTAATTTACATTTTTTCCTGTGTTTTATTTTTTTCTAATATCCTGCGAAAAGTATCAAAGCCTCATTTCTAAAATTTAAGTTGGTAATAGTAAAAACATTTCGCCCTCTTCAGAAGTAAATAGTTCTTATAAATACGCAATATTTTTTTTTTTACAATGTTTTTTTAATGCTGAACACATGTCTTTCCACGCATCGGTCGAAAAAAGCGTTCTTCAATCTTTTATGCTTTTGACGTCACTACTTGGATTTCGATTCGATATTTACGATGGAATCTTAATCGCAAACAGTGTTATTTTTTTTTTACTATATAGCTTACTTCTACATTTTATGACGTGATGACCACGTGTTTTTCCGGCAGCGCTTGCTTATTTTCTTTCCTTTTTTTGTTTTATTTAGGGATTGCATTTATTCCCCCCCCCCCAAGCTGGACATTTTGCTGTATCTATATTACGTTACATTTCATAGTTGTGCGCATTTAATTCAATAAAAACAGCGAGATTTTTTTTTCTTTGTCAAACGCTACCTTTTGCACACTACGGGGAATTTGAGCTTTTTTTTGCTCTACTTAAATAAAAAAAAGTGGTTTTTTGAGTGATCTTTTTTTTATTAGGAAATGGACGGGGAGATTAAAATAAATAGAGATGGATAAGAAAATTTAGAGATAGATTGTAAAGGTAGAAAGCTGCCGAAGGCGGCAATCTCTCTCTCTCTCTTGGCGTAAAAATGTGAATGGCACAAAAAAAAAAAAAAAAAAAGATAGAGATGGATTGATTAATACTGCTGCCAAATTTATCTAAACAGCCGCCGAAGGCGGCAAACTTGAAGTAAAAAGGTAAATGACAAGTTAGCCAAACATCTGCCGTAGGTGGCTGCTTGCACAGAGAGGCGAATGGCGTAAGAAGACGAACCAGCTGGTTGCCGCAGGCGGCTAGTATATTAAAAATTATAAACATGTTTTGCCTCTTGTTCGTGTCTTGTCTTGTGCTTTGTGTCGTCATTATCACGTCAGGAAAGCGTTTCCGACTATGCATTGCTATGTGATTTCCCATCGTCTAGGTGTACTGGATGAAGTAAGTACTTAATAAATTTAGTAAACACAAATTTTTCTATAGTAAATGCATTACTTACTATATTTATGCTTAGTAAATTTAATTAGTTCTTACTTCAGCCAAATATGCACAGCAATTTGAAAATGATAGGTTAAGTATCGAAACGTTTTAAAATCTATATTGAAGTATGAAGTATAAAGCGAAAAGGGGGCGCTTGAAACCAGCGCGAGCACAGAGACCACAGGTCTATTGTACTATTCCCGCTTAGACTACTAAAGGAGTCCAGTAACAGAAATAAATCTCAGCAGTTACCTAACCGAAATTCTAAGGCAGTTCCCATGGATCTACATAGTGGTATCCCAAATGCTCAAATCTTTGTGCAGAGTAGAAGTCAAATTCACATAGCACATGAATTGAGCTTTCATCAGCCATATGACATCCTCTACACTAAGGGTTGTCGGTAACACCCATCAGATTAAGGTGCCTATTAAGAGATCAGTGTCCAGTTAGTAAACCAACAGACTTCTTGATTTCATTCCTACTCAAGTTAAGCAGTTCCTTGGAGCTGAGCCAGGGAGGCTGCTGGTTCAGAGTCTTGGCCTGTCTTTGAGATTCGGACTGAAGCCACAGGCCATATGATTCATCCATAAGAAGGTTCTTTGCAGTAGTGCTTACTGCATTGTAGAGCAGGCAGAGGACAGGCTCGGGTTCCATAAATGGTACATTGGAGCCCTGCTTAGTTAACTGATCTGCCAATTCGTTACCTACAATGTCACGGTGACCAGGAACCCAGTAAAGGGAAACCCTATTACTGCCAGCTAGTATTACCAGTGCATTATGGCACTCCCAAACGGTTTTGGTAGTAAAACAGTTACGATTGAGAGCTTTCAACACAGCTTAGCTATCAGAGAATATTCTGATAACCTTCCCACTTATGTCTCGTTCTAGGCAGTTGTTTACACAAGTCAATATGGCTAAAGTTTCTGCCTGGTAGACAGTAGCAAGTTTCCCTAAAGAGAAGCACAGATTAGTGTTATTGCTGCTGCAGTATGCACCAGAACCAGTTCCAGACACAGTCTTGGAACCATCTGTAAACCAGATTTCGTGTGCATTGCCAATGATATCCTGTACATCCTTCCATTGCTCTCTGGACGGAAACACAATGTTATAATTGGCATTAAAGCTGAATTGTTTTAACATCCATTCAGAAGGCATCATAAAGTAAGGATGCTTACTAGTCTTTGCACACAGTTTATCGTACAGAGACAGGTAACGAGGGGACTTCCAGAGACCCATGAGCTTGAGGCGGTACGCACACAGAATCGCCTCCATTTCCACTTGCTTATGCAACGGAAGAAGGCCTAAAAGGAGCTCAAGACTATGGGAAGGAGTAGTTCTCATGGCACTTGTGATAGTAATAGTAGCCATCCTTTGTACTTTGGCGAGGCAACCCTCAGCCGTTACGGTACAGGTTTTACCCCACCAGGCAATTGCCCCCATACGTAACTGTAGGTACAATTACTCTAGTATAAACCCAATGAGCAATTTTTGGAGAAAAACCCCAATTATTACCAATTGCGCGTCTACAAGACCAAAAGATTCTCTTGGCCTTATCGGTAATTTGCTTAAGGTGAGAATTCCATGTCAAAGTTTTGTCAAAGATCACACCCAGGTACTTGACCTCACTAGAGTAGGCAAGACGCGAACTAAAGAACTTAATTATCTTCAAGACTTTGAGACGTTTACGAGTGAAGGGAACCAAATAAGTCTTGTTCGGATTGACTGTAAGACCTGCCTCCAAACACCATGTTTCAATTTCCTTAAGGGCAGACCCCATGAGATTTGAAACAGTATCATGGAACCTACCCCTAATAACAAGGGTAATGTCGTCCGCATAGCCAATGCAGTGCAGACCTTTGCGACGAATTCTTTCCAGAAGTTCATCAACCACCAGGCACCAAAGCAAAGGGGAAAGAACACCCCCTTGTGGGCAGCCACGGCAGTTACCCACCATCATAGTTCTGCCCAGCATGCAAGCTTTTGCCATACGGGTTGTTAACAGACTATTAACCCAGGTACATATCATGGGATCAATTCCCTTGTGTGCGAGAGAGTCATTAATAGTCTCAGTAGGGACCTTATTAAAAGCTCCCTTAATGTCAAGGAAAGCAGCGAGTGCTACTTTTTGTCCATTTACTGCATTATCCAGAGCTGTTGTCAGCTCATAAAGTGCAGTCTCAGTGGACCTTCCAGGCTGATAAGCATGCTGGCACTTAGAAAGAGGGTTGGGTTTCAAAACACAATCCATAATGTGCCTATCAATCAGTTTCTCCAGAGTTTTTAGGAGAAAAGAAGTAAGACTGATGGGTCTAAAGGCTTTCGCCACTTTGTAGTTTGGCTTACCTGGCTTGGGTATAAAAATTACTTTGCAAGTTCTCCAAGCATAAGGCACATAGCCAAAAACAAGACAGGACCTGTAGATCCTACAAAGATGTGGTGTGATAATATCCACACCCTTCTGCAGAAGCGCAGGTATAATATCATCCGGTCCAGCAGATTTAAAAGGCTTGAATGAATTAATGGCCCACTCAATTTTACCAGGGGTCACAATTTCACCCACTATTTTCCACCTTTCCTTACTACCACGTAAGGAGTGTAGCGGAATATCAGGATGACTTTCGTCATCTTTAATTATAAAGCAAGGAAAGTGTACCCTAAACATCTCTGTTAAAGTGCTTTCCCTATCTTCAGTAAAGGAACCATCTTCCTTTTCAATGGAACCCATTTAACAAAATTTGTCTCTAGAGAGTATTTTCGTGAGTTTAGTAAAGCGGGAGACGCTGTCCAAATGGCTACAGAACTGTCTCCAGTTATCCTGTTTACTGGTTCTTATAGCATTATTGTAATTATTGCGAGCTTCATGGTACAAAGAACAATCGCCCGTTTTCTTGGCTTTATTGAAAACTCTTCTGCAATTCTTTCTTAATCCACTAAGATTTTTACACCACCAAGAAACTTGTCTTGGTAAACTAGTGAAGATTGCATTGCAATTATGTTGATAAGATCTATATTAATAATATAAAGCAGTAGAGTTTGTTTGAACACGTTAATCTCAGAAACTACTGGTTCGAATTGAAAAATTCTTTTTGTGTTGAATAGTCCATTAATTGAGGAAGGCTATAGGCAATATTATCACGCTATGACTAATAGGAGTGGAGCAGCAATAAAAAATGTTATGAAAATGGGAAAATTTATATTATAATATAAAATGCTTGGAACGCAGAATATGCGCAGCAACGGTGGTTCGACCTGAAAACGCGGGCGTCGCGATCCAGTGGGTTTAAGTTCGAGTCAGCCATAAGGCAAATCTCGAGGGCTTTTTTCAGAGAAAATCCTAAACGATGCTAAAAATTATGTATCTGTAAATATACGTATCATTGCCTTATTTTTCTTATTTATTAAATAATAATATAAAGCTGAATAGATTGCTTGTTTGAACGCGCTAATCTTAGGAACTACTGGTTCGAATTGAAAAAAATCTTTTTGTGTTGAATAGTCCATTTATAAAACAAATCGCTTCCTAACAACATCAAAAATCATTTCAGACTGCTTTTTTGGATATTCAATTTCGAACAAAAAATTTTTGTCCAGCACTAAACAAGCCTATTTTCCCTTATACCAATATAAACTTTCTAGTATCTAATCAATAGTCTCTAAATTAGCTAAGACTGCAAATTATATCATTCATGCTTTTTCAATATGATTTTTAAAAGCTGATATTTAAAAGTCATTCATGCCTTTTTAATATAATATTTAAGCTGATTTTTAAAAACAGTATACGTATCACTCATCTGATGAAACACATGTGTGCAAAACTAAATAAACAAACAAGTAAAGTAGTAGCACCTTTTAAACAATGCAGCTAATGGAACATTCAAATAGCATGAATGATGCATGAGCACACCAATTCAAACACCAAGTACTTTTGTCCAACCCATTATTCAATTCTTTAAAATGCTTTAAATATTCCAATTCAAATCAGATTACAATGAAAGGAGAGATTTTTTTTTTTTTTTTGAAATAAAATTTTTATTGCAAATGCAAAACTGTTTCAAATAAAACTTTACTTTGATGAATAAATAAAATTTTTAAGCAAGGAAACTTTAGACAGTACAAAATATCTCTGCATAGTTTTCAACATTTATAATTCAATATAAATTTTCATTTACATGTTCAACAATTTAACAAATATCATACTTGTAAAATCTGCATTATTATACAGAACAATTGCACTTATGTAATTCAAATAATTAACAGGTATCAATATTGGTTATAGAATTTTCAGAATGTACTTTCAAAAATACCAAGCCTGAATTAAATCTGGAAAGCAGTAGTTTATTTCTAACCCAGTTGTAAACATTAACTTTTACCTGAAATTTTATCTATTTACATACTTTACAGTCAAAATAAAGTATTTTAAACAACAACTACCAAACTATTTAGTAAAGTATGCGGTGGTCTAAAAGATCTTACAATTTAATGATTGAACATCATCAATAATATTTTACAAAATATAAGCATGTATTGTACACAAATAATATTCAGATATTTGACACAAAATATGGCATTAGAAACCCCAATGGTTCATTACAATCTATTTTAATCATATACATATATATATATATATATATGTACTTTTTCCACAAGTCATGAAAGACAGTACTTCATGAAAAACAACCTTATTGAGTGAACTAGAGTGTTTCTAGTTTAAATTTTTAAACAAAAACACATAAGAATCGTTTATGATCTATGTTATACGGCATCAGAACATTGGAAATACAATATAACATTGTGTTAATATTTAAATGTTGGTGTTAAGAATCTGTAACAAGTGTTGACAGAAATGCATTTAGTATTATTTTTAAATTAAAATATTCCGATATTTTCTTTCATAGTTTGTGCAGTGGAACCCAGATTTTATGTTTTCGGTCGGACCAGTGATAAAAAAAATTCCAAGCAGGAAAACGTAAAATTGGAGCAGTGATAAAAATCTTAGCATATTGTTTAAAAGTTGATTCCTATGCAATGAAGTAGTGAGAAAAATGAGCAATCTCTTTACCGTATTACCACCCATTATCCGGCATGCCAGAAAAAAGCGAGGTGACCAGCATGCCAGGAAATTCAAATTTTTCGGCATGCAAGATAATTTGAGGTTTATTTTGCAACAAAAGTAAATTTCTCCATTCAGTTCCAATCAGAAAGCAAACCGCTGTAAGGAAATATAAACAAATATCGAAAGTAACCCTCTTCCAAAAAAAAAAAAAAAATGCATTGCATATAATATGTACTTACTATTTATCATAGGTCATTATTAATGTATTTAATTATATGCCAATAAAGTAATCAATTGAGAAGCAATCATCGTTACTGCGATTTGTTCATAATTTTTTAAATAAATTTTTTTTTGGTTCTTTTTACAGAAGTAAGTTTAATTTTAATTTATTGAATAGCTATGGTAAATTCTTTAGCACTGGTTTAGGGGCAGTAACTTACTGATTAAATGTTTGCTTAGTTTAAATTTAATTTTTGTAAAATTATTCGTTATTAAACAATATTTTTCTCTTGTTAAAATAACAAATGACATTGTTAGTAAATATTTTTACAAAATTAAACTGTTCATTAATATTAATAAGATATGTATTGAACTTATATTCATTTTTAAGCTGAAAATATATTTATTATTTTTTTTCCAAACCTTGATTTTTCCGGCATACCGAAAGGACCAGGCAAGTGATATTGAAAATCTGGTGACCCCCGAATTTTGCGGCATACTGGATAATGTGGGGTAATACGGTACTTTTTTCTTTTTTTTGAAAATTTGCTTCTTCGATGGCATTCAGAAGTCAAAACAGTTTTAAAGTTTTTATGCTTAGAATTATTTGATCAGTTGTGAGGACATCTTCTATTATTTCTTCTTTGCCTTCATCATTATCATTGAAAACAGGATTCTGATTTGAAGGAATGTGAAGTGATGAGACGTTACACGCGTCACTATCCTGTGGAAAATTTTCAAGAGTATCAGCAGGTCTTGTCCTTAATTGCCATGAAGGAAGATTGGATGACCAGAGGAAATCCCTCTCACAGACAAAGGACAGTTAGACAGAACAAAAAGAACGCCAGAACAACTTCAATCTGCTATAAAACAAATTTATCTTGAAAAAAAAAAAGTTGGAGTATTGTAGAGGACTGCCTAAAGAACAACCTATTGATCTATTGAGCAGACTTTCTGAAAAAAGTAACCTAGAATCCAGAATATTGTAACATCATCAGTATAGCCTTTTTTCAGGGATTAGCAGAAAATGAGGTTGAGAGCAGGATAGTGTATGAAGCGGACAAATTAAACTTGGGGGTTCCACTGTCTATTTTAGCTTATTTCCTTCCAATAGATATCACAAGAGGTTGACCAGCATGCCGATGCTGGATAATTTGAGGTTTATTTTGCAACAAAACAAAAGCAAATTTCCCCATTCAGTTCCAACTGTTTATTGCATATGATATGCGCTTGTTATTTATGGAAGGTCATTATTAATGGATTTAATTATATGCCAATAAAGTAATCAATTCAGAAACCATCATTGTTACTATAATTCTTTCATAACTTTTTAAATAAATTTTTTGAGGTTCCTTTTAGAGAGGTGAGTTTAATTTTTATTTATTGAATAGCTACAATATTCTTTAGCACTGGCTTACATGTTTGCTTGGTTTTAATTTAATTTTTATAAAGTTATTCAATATTTAATAATATTTTCCTTATTAAAATAACAAATGACATTGTTAGTTAATATTTTTATAAAATTAAACTTTATTAATACTAATCAGATATGTATAGAACATATATTTTTTATAGTATTATTATTTTTTCCTAACCTCGATTTTTCCAGCATGCAGGAAAGGACCAGGTAAGTGTTATTGAAAATCTGGTGACCTCCAAATTTTGTGGCATGCCGGAAAATGCGGGGTAATACGGTATTTGAATTTAATTGTAAAGAAATGCATTTAATTTTAAAAAAAAATATTGAATGTGAAAATTCAAAGATTTTTTTTGCAGATCTTCTACTATGCATCATGCCAGGAAATGACAAAAACAGTGAGGGCCAGAGCCTGGTCTCCTTTGATCTTACCACAGAGCCAGCTGATACATGGAATACAGTATTTTTCAAGATTCTGTGTATTCTTAGAAGGCATAAGGTTGAGAACTATGTTTTTTTGAGTGATTTCTCGATATCCCGTGAGAGTAATATTTGTTTTGACATTGAACGCCAGTCAACAAGACACAGATGTTCAGGTTTAACATATTCAACACTTGTTACTCATAACATTTGCACAATGTGTTCTGAATGTTTTGCACTTAAATATAAATAAGAGTTTTAAGCTTTAACAAGATTTGGAGCTGCATTTTCTATTTGGAAATATATATATATTTAATGCTATCAACAAAACTCTCGCTTTCAAACATTGGTCTTTATAGGCACTTCAATCAATATCATTTTCCTAAGAAGTTTCGTCAAAGCTCATACATTTGGCAGAACATTTGGACTCAAAATTTGACTGATGCATTTCATTAAATTATGACAAATCACTAACCAATTGAAAAGATATGAAACTTCATAAAAAAAAAAAAAAACTGTGAGTCACTATTTCCCCTGCTTTTAATAACATGCTGGTTTAACAATCTGCTAAGATTCAATTGTTTTAATATGAAAGCATGAAAATATAGTATATCTAGAAGAAAGATGCAATAATTATTTAACTGTCATAGACAAAAATCAGTATCTTAAAAGTAAATGCAAAGCAACAAATAAAATAACAAGATCAGAAAGGATATAATTCAAGAATTAAAAAAAATTCAATTTGATAACATTCAATTTTTCTCATTGAAATTATATCATTTGATTTTCACACTTAATAAAAATAAAATACATAATAATAGATAACATGTTTTGTTAAAACCATTATACAATTTATTTAAAAACAACAAAACAATGTGAGAATAGAAACATACATAAAGTTTTTAAAAATCTTGATTTTTTAATCAAACGGAGAAAAAAAATAATTAAACTAAAACATTTTACATGATCTTTTTCGAACTAAAGCATTTACTAACAATTAAAATAAAAAACATAATAATAGATAACATTTTTTGTTAAAACCATTATACAATTTATGTAAAAACAGCAAAACAATGCAATATGAGAATAGAAACATACATAAAGTTCTTAAAAATCTTGATTTTTTAATCAAACGGAGAAAAAAATAATTAAATAAACTAAAACATTTTACATGATCTTTTTTGAACTAAAGCATTTACTAACAATTAAAATAAAATACATAAAAATAGATAACATTTTTTGTTAAAACCATTATACAATTTATGTAAAAACAACAAAACAATGCAATATGAGAAAAGAAACATACATAAAGTTTTTAAAATCTTGATTTTTCAATCAAAAGGGAGAAAAAAATAATAAAATAAACTAAAACATTTTACATGATCTTTTTTGAACTGAAGCATTTACTAACAATTTCTAACAGAGATTTGAGCACCAGGAAATTGTTTACAATCTGTATAAACACAGAAAACACCTAAGTTCTTTCAGAAGAAAATTTTATTTAGTAATCTGCTACCAAATTTAAAGCACAGAATTTTTAATACTGTGGCAGTCAACAATTATAAAGCTTTTTACTTTATTTACACATTAACATTTATGAAGGATTTGTTACGAAAATATTAGCACTTAATTTTCAAAAATCTAAAAATACATATAACAAGCAGCTAAAAATTTAGCTAATAAATAAGAATAATGTAAAAACAAAATTCTGTTGAAATAATGGACTTTAAATGGACAAATTGCATAAACACACGTGTCTATAATTCCAAGAAACCAAACTAAATAACTTAACGAACCAACACACTGATCCAAAATAGAATTCTGAAACCAATGTCCAGAGGTAAAAATGACAGCTGATACAAATAATGCAGAAAACAAAATATTTTCAAGCAAGCACTACATTGGCAAGTAATGTAAAAGAGACATGTCTTAAAACAGAAATAGAATTAGATCAAATAAAAAGACTTAGTATACGTTTGACTGTACAGAATATCAAAAAGAAAATGAAAATGATGATGCATATTTCATAAAAGAAATAG
Source organism: Uloborus diversus (assembly GCF_026930045.1). Taxonomy (NCBI): domain Eukaryota; kingdom Metazoa; phylum Arthropoda; class Arachnida; order Araneae; family Uloboridae; genus Uloborus; species Uloborus diversus. The sequence continues at coordinate 103,361,556 of NC_072740.1, read as the reverse complement.
GTGACATATTTTCAGACATTTTAAGCATCAAAACTAAGTACAAACTCAAAATATTAAGTAATAAATTCAAAGGTTTAACACAAGATCATATCTAAATTACAAGCACTTTTACAACATCAGAAAATGCAGTTTTGCAAAAGAATAATTAAATCCATAAAAACAGTACTAATTAATATTGCTATCATTGATTACAGAATAAGCCTTTTACATTGTATAGGAGTAAAGTTAATAGCACTAGTATCTAGAAATGTTCTGCAAAGTTTTAGATGGGAGATTTATCAATACTGGTACCAAGGCTGCTTTCTTATCCATCTAACACGAATACCAGAATCTGTTCGAATTTTAATAGAAGCTGCTTCACAAGCCCGTACAGTTTCTTTCACAGACTGCATAAGATTTTGTGCATTTCCTACAAGCATTTCTGTAGCTTCTAAATCTTCATCTGTCCCTACAAATATAATGATTAAGGTTAATACGAGATAAGACAGATGTAAAAAAGAATAGAAGAAAAATATCTACTAGTGTAAAGGAATGGATAACTATCTTACTGTTAACTCATATGAATATAATTTTTTTTAATGCCAAACTAATAACAAACAAATATCCTTCTCATTTGACAGATTTGCACACTTGAAAATTTTGCAAGATTGACTTTGAAAATCTTCTTTACATCAGGCATTTTCAACCTTTTGGGCACCTTTTAAAAACTGACAAGAGGCCATACCCTTCACGTACCACCATATGTGGTTAATACAAGAAGTACAGTAGAAAACTAAAGCTAGTTATTAAATCAAATAACAATCTGGATAATTTCACACCCAATTTAAAATTATTACACAAAGCTTTATTCTGAACATATCAATGATAGAACATATAAAAGCTAAGAAGCAAAGAAATAAATACAAAAATGCTTTGAGACAATCTAGGGTCTAGGTGAAGTTGGTGTGCACCCCCATCAGTTACCTTCACAAAATTAATCACAGAACACTTATCTAAAATTCATATGTGACCCATTATTGAGTTAACTATTGTCTGTGTTACTTTTAATTTTATCTTTTACACAATCACAACTCACTTGTGATTCTTCTAGCACCCACAGGGCTGAATTCTCCCCAGTTTGAGAACCACTGCGCTACATAATGATCCAATGTAAAAGGTTAAAACTTAATTTTGAGTGATCTTTTTTACATGTTTAAAAAGAAGGGGAAAAAATGTGGTCATGGTACCGGGCTCTTCTTTTGACCTCAACTGCGTTAGAGCGTCTAAATCGGGAATTTTTAGATTAGCAAGCGGACATACGAAGAATCTCTGGTTCTTCAAGGGCAGAAAAACTTTTGGGGTCTGCTCCAAGAGTTCAGCAGGCCTCAGCCGAACACATCCTGGACTACTTGGGTCTTACCAAAGAAGACTTATATTCCTCACCTCTTCTTGGCTTTGATTTCTTAAGGGTCAATGATTTACTGGATCTTGTCTGACTCCCCCAGACAACCAGAGGATTCGAAACAACAACAACACATGTTTAAAAATGTTAAGATTTTTGTGTACAACTAATTGAGTATTTTCAAAATATATTTTTTTCTCCTCTTGGGGGGGGGGGGGGGTGGAAGAAAAATTTCAAAGGTAGATCCTGAAATTGTTAAAAAATACAGCCAATCTTAATGACAGGCCAGTTATAAAGTATTTAGGAAGATAATTATCATTAATTTTAACACTAATATATATATATATATATATATATATATATATATATATATATATATCTTAATATACAAAAATCTTAATATACAAAAATCTTCTGTGCGGACGTTTGTCACCATAAGACTTTCAAATGACTGGACCCTTAATTACCCCTAATTTACTGAGTATAGTTTACCCTTACTTTGAACAGTTTATTTATAACTGGTATGAGGAAACTAAACAGTTTTTCATTGGTAGTTACAGAAGCAACCAAACTACCATTGTTAGGGGGTGTAAACTTCTCAACCCCCATGGGAAACTGGAATGTGCGAAACTAAAGAACAGAAGATGGGGTTGAAGAACTGGTTTAAGGAAAGAAAAATTTTCTTTTAGTAATTTCAAGTTGCATGAATTTCTGATCAAATGAACTTCACTAAACTGCAAAGAAGGAAAAACCTTTTGAAACTGGTTACAATTTTTAAAAAATTCCAGGTTTTCTGCATACAAAAGTAAATTTCCTAGACAGTTCCATGTTTTCCAGGTGGGTAGACACAGTGAAAATTAATTACAGAAGGATGATTTCATACAACATTTTTGCTTTTAAGAAGGGCTCAAAGAATTTGTTGAAATTTGCAGCATTCAACTGTAATACATGCTTCGCAATGACAACACAGCAATTGGTGAAAGTTTATCAGAATAGCTTGTCTTAGAGATGGTCAGTGCATTTTCATTGCGATGCCATAACACGTGTCTGAAGTAATCAGTAAGTTTTGTCCAATAAAACGTTGTTGGTTTTAATTTTACTTTCTATATGAAGGTATTTATTTAATTTTTATGTTTTGCTTATTCAAAAAGTTATCTGTAGTACACCTCAGGATTACTAGCTGTCAATCTTATATAAGTCCATTTCAATACTGGTTGAAAGCAAAAAGTATGGGTTGCTATTAACAAGCTTTGTTGAAACAAGTTTGTTTGTGAAATGCTGTTTTTAGAATATGAAATAAATTTCAAAAGAAAACTTGTGAAAAACTCCCTGCATATGAGCATGTATCGGGAGCTTTGATTTGCTTTCCTTGTTCATTGTTCTCCCCATTTTCTAGGAATGTAATACTTTTTGACTTTTCCACTGAGCCCCCACAATTATAAAGTGCATTAAAACAAATATTTTATTTTAAAAACAAATGAAAGACAAAAAGATTAATGTGTATACCTCTATAATTCAGTATTTTCAAAAAAAAAAAAAAAAGAACCATTTAACTCAACAGTAACTAACTCAAGTTTGCAAAATAAATAAGGACATTTTAACCAATAATGTGCTAAAATATATGCAGGATGCAAAAGGATTGAAATCTCAAGCACAGCAAACAGCTTTCTGCAAATTATGTGCTCAACGTTGGTATGTTAAAAAATGAAAATAAATCAAATTTTTGCAGAATCAAAGCCATTAAAATAAACACAAGTATGTTCCAGGGAAGCACGAGTTGAAAATAAAAATTTTCAAAAGAACTAAATTGAAATGTAATGACTGACTATAAATAAGAATTCTAAAATTTTCTTTTTTCAAAATAAGAATGGTTTATTTTTGAGAATGCAGCTTAAGTGTCACAATTGTAAGAAAGATCATTGATGTACATAAACACTACTCAGTATCAAATTTGCAAATAACTATGCATTTCAACTTCCAAATGATCCTTTAAAGCATGGTAACGTCAATAATGAGTAACGTTTCAAATAGCTTTATGCAAATAATATGAATATGACAAATTATACCAAACTGAATTAAATACAATTAAAGCACATGAATGTTAACGGTTAAAAAATAAATAAATCCCATTATATCCAAGGATCATGAACACCCACTAACAGGAGCAAGGCTTTTGCATCCAAGTTAAAAAATGCTAAGCTATTGATTTGATCATACTCATAATTTTAAATAATTCTTACCTTGACCAGCAAGCATAGTGGCTTTGACGGTTGATAATATTCGGAGTTGAGTTCCAATAGTTGGAATGCGTTCACAAACTTGGAGAATGTTCTAGAAGAAAATTGATGTCTTAGTAAAAAATTACACATTGGAATATAAATCATTTTTCTTTTAAAGTTAAATTAATTTTTCAAATAAATTGCTTGCCTATGAACAATAAATTGAAAACATAATAGCAAGCTTAAAATTGCTGCAAATAGCAATAAACAGTGCACACGTATTTCAGGGGTGAAAAGAGCTGCCTTGTTAAGGATTTTAGCCCATTGTGGTTTGTTGCTATTTTTCAACTGATTATCAGCCTTTAGCACAATTAAGTTAACATAAACACAGTCAATTCTCAATAACTCGAATCTAAAGGGACTGACAAAAAACTTCGACTTATCTCTAGCTTTGGTTTTCGACATTTTAATATTAAAAACCATCGAATATTTTAATTAATATGTACAGATAACAGATAAAATTACAGAACTTAAAAGCTTTCAAGCACTATATTCACAGTTTCTCCGTGAAGAGTTCTGAAGGCGAAGTTGTGTCTGGTCTTGAACTTCTCCACCCATCCAGCACTGGTGTGGAAATTTTCTATGTTCAGTAATATAGCAAAATTCGTTGCTTTCTCAGGCAGCAAACATCTAGAAATGGAGTAGTCTTGAATTCAATACCGCTGGAACCACTTTAATAGAGCTGATTCCACTTTAGGAAAGGTGCACATCTTCATTCGTTTTGAATTCGGATTCATGGATTCATACCGCTTTTGAAGTTTCTGTTAATATCGTTGACAGAGAGAGTATTTGGAGCCATATTTACAAATACAAATACAAAAGTGACGACCAGCAACAGGCTCTGGGCCCAGCTAGACTGGTCCTAGTCAATTTACAATCCCCAGTGAAGATCAATGGCCCTCTTAAAACTGTCTACTCCTTTGCTCATTACCACCTCTTCCGGTAAGCTGTTCCAAGGTTCCACTACCCTGCTAAAATAATAATTTTTCCTAATATCCATGTTAGCCTGAGATTTAAATAGCTTAAAACATTGACCCCTTGTCCTGTTTTCAGTGCTAAACTTTAGCCCTGTAACATCTTTCGTTTTAATAAATTTAAACAGCTGAATCATGTCCCCTCGATCTCTTCATTGCTCAAGACTGTACATTTTTAGCCTTCTAAGCCTGGAATCATAATCTAAGTGGGAAAGTCCACTTATTAGCCTTGTAGCCCGCCTTTGAACCCTTTCCAATACATTAATGTCTTTCTTAAGATAAGGAGACCAAAACTGAACAGCATACTCCAAATGGGGTCTTACCAAACTTCTATATAAGGGCAGAAGAACTTCTTTAGATTTATTTGAAATAGATATATTGATAAACCCAAGCATCTTATTGGCTTTGTTGCTAGCAATGCTGCACTGTTGGCTAAAGTTTAAATCCTGACTTATTAAGACCCCCAGATCAGTAACTTTGTCTGCCTGACTAATGACTGAACCTTGCAAATAATAACTTGTTTCAAAGCATTATCCTTCTTTGCATTGCAGGTTGATTGTTGGATTAATTTCAATGTTATAAATAAGATTTACTTTACTTTCTAATCTAAAGTTTTTAGCTTCCACTTAGATATCTAAAGAAAATTCCATCTCTATCTCTCAGGAACTTATCAGCAAATGATTGAACTAAAGAATGAAGGGGATTCTTAACTTAGGTCAGCCTTTGAATAAAAGACCATTAAGTAGACTTGGCAACTTGACAGCTAAAAAACAGATTCGTAGTCCAGCAACCTGTCTAAGTGTAAACAGTATGGTACAACAAAAGAAAACAAGCTATACTCATTTCCGCATGTGTAACTCCTTTATAGCACATTGGCTCAACAGGTGTTCTCCTTCCTTCAGAGGTCTATTGCACAGAAATTGCAAGTGAAGGTGAATGATTTCTTTCTCTTTTTGTTCTTTTAAAATAAATTTCAAGTCATCTTTGAAAAAACTTCAAGTTAAAGGAAGTTAACTTCAAGATATTGAGCACAATCAGCATGAAATCAAAGGCAAAGGGATCGGCACTTGATTAATACTTCAAGCTATAGTAATATTCGAGTTATTGGACTTTGAGTTATTGCAAATACACTGTACTTATGTATCATTGAACTTGATAAGAATGCAAAATAAGTTCTACTTAAAAGATGAATGGGGTCAAAAATAAAGATTATGGACTTTTTTAAAGAAATAAAACTTTTAACGTCGAATTTATTTAAATAATGGAAGATTAAACAATGAAGATGTCTCTAATTTTGAGAAAGTTATCCTCTCATCAGATAAATTTAAGCATTTGTAAAATTAACAATGCCAAAATCAACACAGAAGATAACTGGAATGTAGATCTAACCTTGGTTTCTATATTATGTAAATAAACAAGTGATTAAACCAGTTTTATATGCAAAAATTCTCTTCCCTTTCACTATGAGCTTTTGTTGTTACCTAGTTTAACCTGTTTTAGTTAATCTATTATTAGCTTACTTATGTGAGTAAACCATTTGTAATAATGACCAATCTTTGCTTAACTTTTATATACATTTTTTATAACACACTGTTATCGTTTTTAGCTATAGTTTAAATGCATGCAAGTGTTACTGGTTCTTTTAACTACTGCATACACTAGTATTTTTTTTACCATCTTGTCATGTGTATTTAAATATGTTAGCAGCTTTCAAATCACTGTCTTTAAAAAAAAATTTTGATTCTGGTTAAGAATCCTCATATATAATAGCCATTTCACTGATTGAGTAGTGTTGTGACCAACACTGAAACTCAAGCCACAGCATGGTAATTCGATAGTATTTTCTGGCAATGCTTAACATGCAGGAAAATGCTTTATTTTAGCAAGACTGGATTGGATATGGTTACTTAACTATTTTACTGGTAAGACTAATTTTAGGAGAATGAAGAAAGTAAAAAGTGGTCAAGGATTAACGCTACCTACTGGAGTTTAGGGTTAAAATTACTATCAAAATATCACTAAACAGGCAGTTGCTTCTTTCAAATTTAGAAGCTATTTTCACCCATTATACCTTGATGGACAATTTTCTAGTTTCTTAATAAGCATAAAAAAATAAGCAATTAAATATTCTTTATGACTTCTTAACAAGCTAAATAAACCAACAGAGATACATACTGTACGCATTCGTTTATCAGTACACATGCGTGCAAGTTCTTTAGCTAGACGAGTAACTTCTTTAGAAGCTTCAGCAATGTCCTTTGCACAAGCAATCAGATCCCTTTTAGAACCACTGTCACCTCTATAACAAAGGAAAAAAATGAGCTTCAACCAGACAAATGAAGTTATGTAATGCTGCAAATGTAAGTGGAAGGGAGGATTAATTCAAAAACTTAATGTTTTATTACTTCGTAAACTTATACATTTTGCACATAATGCTTAAACAGGGAGCATGGGAATTACATGATTTTAATGTCATTCGTAAGAGCAAGTACAGATTCATTTTGAATTCAATATACATGAAAACAAAACACAAAGTAAAATGCAGAAGCATTTAATGTTGCTTAAATCACTTAATGCTCCAGAAAAGGTTCTTATAGTTAACTGCCATTATTTATAAAAATAATAATAAAGTTATACTTATCGAATTTAAATTGATAATCTAAGTCAGCCCATTTGTTTATAAAACATAAAGAAACAAATCATTACATCAATAAAATAGCTAGTTGCGACTTTATTGATGTAATGTTACATAAATGTTATTTATGTAACAAAATATCTTTTCCAAGTGATCAACAAATTTTTACATGCGTTACATTACACGCTTTACAGTCTGAGGTAGGTACTTTCATATGAGATACTCAAAATTTAATGAATTTTTTGCTTTAGTATCAGACAATATTAAAGAATAGAAAAATTGTATTCAGGAAGAAAAGGAAGATCTCTTTCAACGAAGATGCAGCAAAGGGAGGGAGAGGGGGTGGACATGAGTGATATTAGTAGAATACTTTCCAAGTGATAGGGTTGTTAATCTAATGTCTGGATTCAGTTTTAAATTCTTGAGCATGTGGACTGCATTTAGGAAAAACAAATTTAAAGTTTTCAACTGAATAATTTTTTATCAGATCGTCATTTATTTCTGCATGTAACATTAATAACTCGAATTAATTTCAGCACAACATTTTCATTAAATGAAACATTAAGCATGGAAAGTGACCAGCTAAACTGTATACAGAAAATTACCTCACAAGTTGACTAAGTTTAGCCATGAGCAATGCCATTTTCTTAGCAGCTGCAATAATTTCATTATCTTTGCTAGACCATTGTTTTACTTCTTGATGAAGTCCATGGGCAGCCACCTATAAAATAATGTATGCATTTAAAATTTAATACTTTACATTAAAGCTAGTAATTCATTTAAAATTTAATACTTTACATTAAAGCTAGTAATTCATTTAAAATTGCTGTTTCATTTCCTCTAACTTTAATTGTTTCAAATTTTAACAGTACATTTTACAGATTTGCTTGAAAAGTTTGAATTTAATAAACATCAGTGTTAAGTGCAATTCTGTTTACATGATGTGCAACAGGTATGGTCCAGGTACAGGCAGACAGCTCAGGTATGGTTATACCTGTATATAATCATAGTTCCTACAGCTATTTTGACAAAATTAAATTTTTGACTTGGCTGTAATTTTGTAAAGATCACTTTTGTGTAAATTCTTAACATTCCTTTGCATAAAAAAGACTAATTTACTGATATTAATGAACTCTGTTCTTGTGTACAAATTTAAAGAGCACACATGATTATCAAAGTCAATTTTTCATTTTAAACAAAATCTTTCAAATCCTAAAATGAGAACGATGACTTATTTTTACAGTAACTGTTATTAATGCTCTTACTTCTGTTGAAAAGAAAGGAAGCAAAATATAATTGAAAACGATAAAAATTTTTCATTAGACGTATAGAAGAGATGGTATCTTCTGCATTGCAATAAAAAAGAAATATGTAATTCAGAAACACACAAAATATTTAGATATCTAACATTTATAGATATAAAATATATGGGCAGTTGAACTTGGTTGATACAAAATGTCAAAAATCCATGAATTTATTCGTATTAGCCGGTATTCGTAACAACCCTGAATGTGTGCTACTGTGAAAAAACAAAGAAATGCTTACCCATATATTTAGAAAATATTACTACTAATACATGCATTGTAATCAATTAATACATTCAGAAAAAACATTGAAAAAGAAAGATGATACTCCACAATCTCAGAATGCGTTGTAATCCACAGTGGAAGCTGAACAGTTTTATTCTCTCTGAGTAAACTAAAATGTCCATGAGTAAACAAATGTACAGACTTTATTTTCTATGTGAAATATTTAACATTTCCTTCTCGATACACAATGGGACTTTTACTATCTAACAAATTGATGAATGATTTCTAAAAAAGAAAATTACAGTATTCAACCACAAACATTTCAAGTAAAGAGGTCAGAAATTTTTGTCTGTCTTAGCCAAGACTTTCAATTTACTGTACGTACCTGAAATTTTAAATGCAATTAGATAGAAAACCAAGCTTAACAAACAAAACGTTTAATTTGGCAATGATTTAGCATTAAACGTAATCATATTAAGAGAGATTAACTGCACTTATCTTAGATAATCTAATAATACTGCCAACTTCCAATTCCATACGGCAAAAAAAAAAAAAGTCGAACTTAGCAAACATTTAGATAATTATTGATGCAGGTTACTACATTTCAATGAAAACAAAATAAAAAAAGTTTTGAAAAAGAGATAAACAGAAGGAGAAAGATTTTAGGAATTTCTTTCATTCCACTTATATTCTACATAGTTAAAGGCATTGGTGAGATTAGGTGGGGGGGGGGACTTTTAAACCATAAAAATAGTTGTTGAATGATTAAAATGAACTATTTTAGTGAAATTCATTTTTCAAGATTTTATTTATTTATTTCTTTTTTTTTTTGCTGCTGATATTAAAATTTGAATTCTTTAGTACTTTCCTGACAACTAGATGCCCTGATATTGAAAAAATTTGCTCTCTCTGGTTTCCTGGGAAAAACACTAAAAGTAAAGTATATAAAGAGATCAAAATTGTATTGAACTCAAATCCAGAATGCAATATCTTTTACTGCAATTTATTACTATATTTTGCACCATATTAAATTATTTTTCAGAAGAAAAATGTTACATTAAATACACATAGAAAACATTATAATTTAAAATGTCATAAGAAAATAAACTTATGACTTATGATATAACATTGACATGAAGAATTGAAACATCAGATAGAAATTACACAATTTGCTTTTTAAACATATCTAGCCAAATTACCCCCCCCCCTTCTTTATTTGTTTCATGAAATCATATACAATACAGAACCTCTTGTCTGGAAATCAATTATCAAAAAACCAGTTCACCAAAATTTCATTTTCGTGAAAACAAATTACCAAATCATAAAAAAAAAAACAATTATCAATTATGAACTTAATGTTTTTAAAAAATGTTTTTTGAGGCAATATTTTATTTAAAAAGTGGAAAGTACAGTCAATTCGCAATAACTGGAATCTAAAGGGACCGACGAAAAACTTTGGCTTATCGGAAGTTCAACTTACTGCTAGTTTCAGTTTTCGACATTTTAATATTAAAAACCATCGAATATTTTAATCGGATTGTACATATAACAGACAAAATTACAGAACTTAAATGTTTTCAAGCACTATATTAAGTTTCTCCGTGAAGAGTTCTGAAGACGAAGTTGTGTCTGGTCTTGAACTTCTCCACCCATCCAGCAACGCGTGGAAATTTTCTAAGTTCAGTAATATAGCAAAATTCATTGCTTTCTCACACAGTAAACATCTAGAAATGGCATGGTCTTGAATTCGATACTGCTGGAACCACCTGAATAAAGCTGATTCTACTTCAGGAAAAGTGTACATCTTCATTTGTTTCAAATTCAGATTCATAAATTCGTACCACCTTTTGAAGAATCTTTCTTTTTGATTGTTGGATTCCTTTCAATGTCATAAATAAGATATTCTTTGCTTTCTAAATCTGAGGTTTTTAGCTTTTGCTTAGACATCTTTAATAGTAAAGAATACTCTTTTTCTCTCTCTTGGGAACTTATCAGCAAATGATCGAACTAAAGATTGAAGGGGAATGAATCCCAACTTAGTTCAGCCTCTGAATAAAATAAATCAGTTGAGTTGACAACTTGACAGTTTAAAAGTAGTCCAGCAACATGTCTAAGTGTAAACGGTACAGTACAACAAAAGAAAACAAGCTAGGCTCATTTCCGAATGTGTAACTCCTTTATCGCACATGGGCTCAACAGCTTTAGAGGCCTAACATGCATGCATTGCAAGTGAAGGAGAATGAATTTTTCTCTCATAGTCACTTGTTTCCTTCTTGTATTTTCCCATTCTTCTGAAATAAATTTCGAGTCATCTTTGAAAAACTTGGAGTTAAAGGAAGTTAACTTTGAGATAGTGAGAATAATTAGCATGGAATAAAAGACAAAGGGGTCGGGACTTGATAAAAACTTCAAGTTATAATAACATTCGAATGATCAGACTTTGAGTTATCGCGAATTGACTGTATATGGCATGTTTTGCTCATGCATTCACCATGTGATTGGCATTATAATTACTTGCACCAAACATTGCATTTCAGTACATAATATTGATTCCAAAAAATACATTTGTATTTTTGCTCAATATGATTTATATTGTTCCCTAATGAGAAAATAATAAGAAATATCATGCACCAAGAGCAGATGCTAATAGATTTTTTCACAACAAAAGAAAAATGCTAATGTTTTGTATGACACATGTCATTGATGAAAAATATTAAAAGATTTAATTTGAATTCTGAAATTTTTAATTCAAATTATGTTTTTCGCAATCACAAACTAAGACAGGATCCTACTCATTGGAGTTATTGTTTCTAGAAACAGCTCTTGTCCCCCCCCCCCCCCCAAGCCTGCCTCTCCTCCTGGGCGGTTACGTGTACATAGTTGTGTGTGTAAGTGTATAGGCTTGTGTGTGTGTAGACCTGTGTGTATGCACGTAGGCGTGTGTATGTGTATGAGCATGCATGTGTCTAGGACATGGACGCCTCCGACCAGGAGAAGCGGATAGCTCAGGACCAGATGCCCCGCTCCACATGCAGAGGACGGTGGTGCTGCAGAGGCTTCTGGTCCAAGCTGAAAAAGGCATGGACCTCAAAAACGGTCAAATGAGAACAATAAGCAATCGTGATTGCTCAAAAAAAAGCAAACAGACAAAGTATTCAATAGGCAAAAGCTAAGTATGAATGAGATTCCGAACATTTAAATTAAAAACACATGCCTTAAAAAAAAGAAACATAAAACATCAGATAAAGATACCATGGTGGTTTTTTTTTTCCAAAATACAGTGACCCTTTTCTCTTTATTTGTTTCGCTTTTAGAGTAATTATTACTTTTGATTAATATTGAAACAATAACATCAATTTATTCTGAGCAATGTTAGATTTGGTTGTAAATATATTTAAATACGTAAATATTGATTGATTGTATCTGATTCTTAATGTAGACTAATGCTAAATCAATTCTGATGCCCAGACCCAGCTTGTATTGCCCTTAAGTGGTAGTCAAACATCTAAACCTTATATATACTTCGAAGAATTACATGCACTTCACTCTCTAAATACAGTAAAGCACCGTTTATACGTTTCTCTTTTATATATTTTTATCAATAATGCATTTTTTAAATTGGTCCCTGCAGAGTCTAATGCATATTAACGGATACCTATTATAAGCTTTTTCATTTGTACGCTTATTTTATACAGCCCCTTCAGAAACGTACAAAGGGTGCTTCACTGTATATTTTTAACTTACACAAATCCATAATAGAAAGCAAAGAAAACTTCTTAAAATGAAGAACTGGTGCTATGCATTAATGAGAAAATATTGTAAACCAAATGCTAAAATATTGCTGCACAATTGTAGTAAAACACCAATATCACACATGTGGAATCAGAGAAATACTTAAAAATTGGATATTAATGCCAAGTATTGAATATGCAAATGCCAAATGGTAACTCTTTTGAACGCTTAATATAAAAACATGCATGGGTATATCTGGAGGGGGGGGGGGGGGTAGCTGCAACATATATATGCAATGCAAATAATAAAATGCATAATTACATGGTTTCTAGAATCGAGAGAGGGGGAATGGACCCCCCTAATTGCCTGAATAACAAATATGCCCCCCTTCCCTTTTGAACTGGATACACCCTTGAAAACAAGCTTTTAGCTTCAAAAATTATTTCACTCAAAATGGTGCCTATCATTTTTTCCCTCATGGTGGTCCATTCCAGATCTAAATAATATAAAAAGTAACATTTAGAAAAATATTTTCTTTTAATAACGACTTTCTTGCTTCATATAGTTAACTATTTATACTAGCTTGTAGCTAGGAGTAAATGTTTTGATAAATTTTTAGGTAATTTTGTTATTCCTCTACTCAGAAGTATGATTTTAATAACCTTCATTTAAAAAAGAAGTTCATTGTATAATCCAAGACCATACAATATGCATCACAACAATTTCAACTTTTTACACAGATTATCTGTAGGGATTATAAGATGTAGAAGACAGTACATTAATTATATCATTTTTTTTGTATACCGTACCTTATCAAAATTTCATTTATGCGGTTTTAAAGAATAATTTAATCCTGTCAGTTGATACCTTTCTTTTTCTCTCAGTATGCATGATACAATTTCATTTTTCTTCTATGATTGAACAAAGATTAATATGACTATCTTTCAAAAAAAAAAAAAAAAGTTTTCATAAGTTGATCCTACGTCTGGTTAGACAAAAGACAGCATTATTCATAGTCAAAATACATCAGTTTGATTACATCAATGGATTAAATGAAGTTTTCAAGTCAGTCTATTTTGAAGAGAAAAAATTGAAATGAATGCTCAGAATACTTACCAAAAAACATTCTTGACATTAATTTTATTATTCATATCACATATTGTTATAAATTAATTTTAATTATAAAAATGATGGGTCATAAAAATACATTTGACAACAAATGATTTGAAAGCATAGTAACAAGAATAATTGTTGACAAAGCATTAAAACTTACATCGTTTACATCAGCAGCAAAAGCGAATGATAAAAATGATATCTGATTACATGAATTCGATGAAAAAAAAATTAAGAGTTATAAATAAGATAATTTATCAATTTTTTTATCAGAGTTGTAAGAAAAAGCATTACTCTTAAAATGTTACAATGGAATAAGTATTCATTTATAACATAAAGTTAAACAGACACTAAAAGCAAGGCACAGTTAATTGACTTATTGCAAAGCAAGAAATAAAAGAGTAACAGTTAGTGAGAAATTTTCGTTTCATAACAAAATTAATATTACTGAGTACACTATTAGCATATTATTAGTCAATCAAATGCTAAGAAAATAAGCAAATGGAAAAATAGGATAAATCACTTAAATTTTTAGCAATAAACATAGAAACAAAATCCTCTTTTCCTTAAATTCATTTAAAAAAAAATTGCTTCATTAAAGAATTTACTAAGACTGCTATCAGAGAGTGCCTTATGTAAAAAAAGCAAGTTACAAAAAGCACAGCAGCAGTTCTAAGATTAATATTTTAAGTATCAAATCTCTTTTCCATGTACCACACTTTTGAGACCCTTTTTGTTAAAATGCTAAAGTTTATATCAAGTACCCCATTACAATAAAGAATTAATATGATGAAAATAATAAAAGGTGTTTGAAAAATCAATTACTATGGGGAACAAATACAAAACATTACCTAAACACAATCAGAAGGATATAAGAATATATTCGCTTCATCCAGAGTGAAAATGATTTTCTTCTTCAAAATAACTCAAAACATTATTTCTCTCTTTTATTATTTTCTAAAATTCTATTTGTTTCAAATTGACTTTGATATCTAGTTTGACATTGTCGAAGTAGCACATTGCAGTGATTTGAAGTTAGAGTGGCATTAACTCTACAAGACACATGCCCCTCATGTAATTGAGTAGTCAGTTTGCTGTTAACTTCAATACCAATGCATGATAAACTCCATTAAAGCATAGTGGTCCGAAGGTTTTGTGCTAAGAAGGGACAGTCAACTCCCGATTAGCAGCGGTCGGATTATCAACTGGTCTTTTCATTTTTTTTTCAATAATGATGATTTACTGAATGTAGAAAAATGTTTGTTTTTAGCTCTTACATAAGATTTTTACATTCAATGTTATCGTTTTTAGCTATAATTTAAACTAATGTATGAGTATCATTCATATTTTTAAGCTATTGTACACACTAATATCATTTTTACCTATTATTTGAATTATCTGCGGCTCTTCCTTATCCGCGGTTACTGAGCCACCCTATTCCGAGGATAATCAGGTGTTTACTGTAGTCAGAGAAGAAAATATGATGCATTAAAGCTCCATGTGAAGGGATAAGATCCTGTCTATAGAGTCTGGCTCCAATGCCAGCATGCTACATTTGACCACTAGAACACATGGAAAATTTAAGCCTTCAGGCAAAGAGATAGAGTATTGGGAAGAAAAGGTTGATAAATCACATTCATGCAGCAAATACAGCAGTCTTCTCTCTTCAGTACTGGTTTGCACACAGCTGGGTGACAACCTTTATTTTTCTCTGAGCACTTCTGCAAGTAACTCTGTATATTTCAGAAACAGTGAGAAAAAAATCTACTTTTACATAACCACAACAAACAGCCTAGTTCTGACTCAAGAATCTGCAGAGATTTTGATTCTTCCTCTCTCCCATCACTATGCATAGTGCAATAAAGAAATTTCTTTATAATATGTAACTGTGGGTAAAGTTCAATGTGGTCAAAGGCATTTGACTTAGATCTAGTTTATTAGGCCCAATAAAGAATATACGTAACTGTGATGCTTAGATGGTACATTCAAACCAAATTGTTTTTGTAATGCAGTAAATTTTAAAAGACACCCGCATACATGCGGGTGTCTTTTAAAATTTATCTGTTTATACATGCAAATTTTGCTACTATACAAATACATATTACACATACAGTCATACATTTCTAGAATAAATTACTCAATTACTGTAAAATTTTAATTATTCATATTCTTATATTCAACACATGACTGCAGATTTTCATGCCATATTGGATAATCTTTGTTATTGAATAATTTGTAGTCTTAGATTGCACCAACATGAATTTTTCAAAAACTGTTTAAAAACATTTGTGTGTGAACAAGACTTACGAAAAAAATATAGACAGAGTAGAGGGGCGGCACATAGAATGAGCACAGAAAAAGAGTTTTTCTTATTTAAAAGAAACAAAGCTTACCATTATAGGCTGATTTGGTTGAATTATTGGAAAATGCGCTTCAAATTCATCATCTGTTTCTGGAGGTGGTGGGCGTGGAGGAGGATGCTCTTCAGAGTTTGGTAAAGGTGGACGTGGTGGAGCTTCATCTAATATTTAAATCAACCATTAAGATACCAATACATTTTGAAATTTTAATGAATAAGCAATATAAAACAAAAATATACTGAGGCTTCAACTAATTTTTTACAAGTAAAATCATTGAAATAATCATCTTGCAATGTGAAATCAAAATGTTGATATTTATTCCGACTGTTTTCACTAGATAAAATATCAAATAGAACTAAAAAGGAGTGCAGGATGTTACACATTCTATGATTAATTAAATGTTTTTTCAACCTTCAGCCCACATTTAAGAATTATGTAATTTTCAGAATGCTCTGTATGAGTTTAACCAATCAGTGGTCCTCCATTCCCCCACTAACTCAAAATCTAGATATGCCACTAGCTAAGAAAAATATCTTCTTCATTATGTTGAGATGCAGAGCTCTTTAAACTGAACATACACACACACACACACACACATATATATATATATATATATATATATATATATATATACAGGGCATTCCTTTTCAACCTGCAAGACCTTTATTTTTGCAATCGTTAGTCCTAGATGTCTGCTTTCCAATTGCAAAAATGTTCAAAATCAGATGCAGAGTTAAGATATTGAAAGTTTGAAGCAAAAATAAACACAAGTCAAAAAAATACAAAATTTAACTTTTTATATGCTACCTAGGTCTCCTAACTAATAATTAAAGAAATAATCTGCATTCAAAACTATTACCGACACAAAAAACTTGATATTTGTGCAACTTCCACTCAAGGCGGTATTCTAGTTCAAAGTTTTAAGAGATCATACAGAAGATAAGATTGGAACTTATCACCCTTTTAGAAGAATGATAGGTAGTTAAAGTAAGAATAACAAATCATTTATATTTTTCATTGCTATTCAAAAATTAATGCAAATGTTATGCCATGATATGCAAAAACACACTACAAAACCTTGAACAATTTGAAAAACCACTCTATGCACACGTAGAATTTTAAACACTTGTTAACCGCTATATCTCCCCCCAAAAGGTGTTATTGATGGCAAGTGAAAAGTAGTGTAAGTCACAAAACGCTGAGTTTCATATCTCGATGAGTATTGATGAGTATTGGTCGTACTAATATCAAACTTTTTGTGTTGGAATTGTTGGGGATTATTTCCCTAAGTTGGGGGACCTGGTGCCGTATAAAAAGTTAAATTTTGTATTTTTTGACTTCTTTTCATTTTTACTTCAAACTTTCAATATCTTAACTCTACATCTAATTTTGAACATTTTTGCAATTGGAAGTGCACATCAAGGACTAACGGTTGCGAAAATAAAGGTCCTGCAGGTTAAAACGGAACACTCTGTATGCATTATATACACTCAAGAGCCAAAACATTTTGACCACCTGTCAATAACGAGTTGGCCCACCTTTGGAGCGCAACACAGCTTCAACCCTCCTTGGCATGGATGCCACAAGTCCTTGGTAAATGATCGGAGACAGATTGTACCAGATGATTAAGCAATTGTCACGCGAATCCGAGATATTGCGAATTGGTGGTCTTTGAACTCTGAGCTGCCATCCCATGACATCCCAAATGTTTTCTATCGGATTGAGATCCAGTGAGTTAGGCGGCCAGGACATTAACTGGAATTCAGCATTATGTTCCTCGAACCACTCCAGCACAATTTTAGCCTTGTGACACGGGGCGCTGTCCTGTTGGAACATTCCATTTCTAGCTGGAAAAACAGAAGCCATGTAAGGGTGCAACTGGTCTGCAATGATGTTCAGATACCCTGTGGCATTCAGGGTCTGCTGTACCACAACCATGGGTTCCAGAGATGCCCAAGAGAATGTCCTCCAAAGCATAATACCGCCACCACCGGCCTGTGTATGACCTACTGTACATTGAGGGAGCAACTGTTCGCCTGTAAGACAGCATATCCTGACAAGGCCATCTCCATGATGCACGACAAAACGTGAATCATCTGACCGGGCAACTCTCTCCCACTGATCCATGGACCAGTCGCAATGTTCCCGGGCCCAGCACAGGCGCAGTTGGTGGTGACGCTTGGTCACCAAAGGCACAAGAGGGGGACATTTGCTGTGCAGCCCCATATCTAACAGTGTCCGCTGAACAGTGTGCTCCAAAACTATTCTACTTGGCCCTGCATTGTATTGGGCTGTCAGCTAAGCCACTGTCTGGCTCTGGTTTCGCTTAACCAAGCGAGACAATCTCCGACGACCTTTTTCTTCGATAGCATGTGGACGTCCAATACCATGTCATCTACTGCTGGTTTCACCGTCATTCATCCACTTTACATAAGTACTAACAACTGTAGGTCGCGAACAACCCATGAGTCGTGCAGTTTCTGAAATACTTGTTCTGAGCCTTCGAGCCATTACAATCTGCCCTCAATCAAAATCGCTTAGATCCGCAGCTTTTCCCATCACACACAGAAGTAAGTGAAAAAATGATTCTCCACACTCTCCAGCAGCAGTTAAATACCACTTCCACCTTATCACGTGCCTTCCACGTCATCCAGTCGAGTTCATTGCAAAATGTAGGAGTGGTCATAATATTTTGGCTCTTGAGTGTATATATGGAGAAAATTAAATAAATAAGCAATTCTTTATTCCCGTAAATTAATTTCAAATTTCAAAAACAGTAAATGCCTGTTTTGTATCACACATTAATAATACAACCTGAACATGTTTTGTTTCAAGAGAATGAAAGGGAAAATATTTGAAGATTAAAAATTAAGCTCCTATGCAAACAAATGCTTCATTCTAAGGATATTAAGGTGATTACAGTCCCCCATGCAAAGCATGCTGCAGCACATTAAAATATTTCCTTTAGAATGTGCATCAAGGTCTTTCCCATCACAATACTCTTATGCTTCTGTCACATGCAAAATTTAAATTTGAAAATTAATTCGGATTTTGCAAAGCATAGGCGACAAACCTGAAGTTACTTTGCAGACTGACTTTCACATAGGAATTTTTGTTTAAAAAAAATCCAATCACATCCTCCCTTCCCCCCAAAATAGTTGTCAATGAAGTTCCTATACCAAGACAATACCACATACAACAATGGCATCTATCAGTTAGGCAAATATAACAACAAACCAGATGCTACATATTCATGAAAATGCATGCTGAAATAACATGCCTGCAAATTAATTGATCGGCTAATATATTCTTTTCAGTAGATAAATAAAAAAGTTGAAATTTTAACCAAACTGACAATATGAATCAAAATTTCATATGAAGGAAACTAAGCATAGAAATTCCACCTAAAGAGAAATACTACACTTTTTGTAAACTGCTTTCACTGCAAAAATTAACATTTTAAACAATTTGATGATTATGGTTTGGTCCGACATTTTATTGATTTCAATGGCCACTATTAATAGTAAAAAAATATAAAAAAAACAGAAAGTGTATGAAATATACACAAGGTTATGCTAAAATTTACAATAAATTCACTAAAGGCAAATCTTCACTTGAAAGACATGCACAGTAAAATGTAAATAAGAAATTTATGAAATCCAGAAATCTAAAAAAAATAAACTAACTGACTGCTCAAAGTTAAAAATACAAAGGAGTTTGAAAATTAAAATGTTTACTTTGCATAAATAAATTTAATTATTACCCCAGTACACTCTGCATTATATAGAGAAATAATTACATCATTGAAACTGAAATAAAAGTCTCTTCCTCAAAATAAGTAAAGAGGAATGCATTTCCTTTCTATATCTGTTCAACCACAATTAGCTCCAAAGAACTATTTCTTACTCACATGCTTAATATCATCACATGAACAGACTATAGTGGAGGACCAGAAATCCATCAAGGTCCAAAATCGCAAGGTCTGCATCGATTTTTCCCAATTTCTAAAAAACTTTAATTTTTTTGGGCAGAGAATTTATTTTTCATTTTTATTTTCTTTCAGTCTATAATAAATCAAATCGTGATTATTGGGTCAAGCAATTGCTTTTACACATGATCTGCAAATAATACATTCTATTTTATTATTATGCACTATACGCATGCATAGTGATGTAATCAAATAAAAACATTTGTTTTTGCTCAATATACTTTGAATTGTGTACTACTGCAGAAATAATAAATATAGTAAACCAAAAGCAGATGCTAACAGATAAAACTTACAGCAAAATGTTAATGCTTTGAGTGACACGAGGCATCAAAGGAACACCAAAATAAGCCAAAAATACAAAGTCTTCTGCATGCAGAAGTGAAATGTGGATGATTTTGGGAGTTTCAATTAAAAACAAAAGACTTAACTATTGAAAATAAATACCAAGTGCTTTCAAACTGGTACCGTTAATAGGTTTTTGTTTCCTTAAGGTGGTGGTTACTACAAGAGCAATTATTACTTTTGGATTTAGAAGTTTTTTAAAGTAACAACTGAAAAAATTAGCCATCATATTCTTTTTTAAATGATTATAAGCTATTCAATTGTCGTATGAAGTAATTCATGAATATTTCGAAGTGTTTGTTATTGTTTTATCTCTTCAATTTTAAGATACTGTTTAACATTAGTTTTTTTATGGCCTAAAATCTACAAAATCCTAAAATTAGCACAACCACTTCTCCCAAATTGTGCGGATTTTTTATCTTTCACTGCACTACTTAGCAAATAATGTATTTAATTCTTTCACAGCACTAAAGCATCAGAGTATTTTAGTCTTCATGATCCTTATAAAATTCTTAAATATTATGAAGGAATTTTGCATCAAAATATTGCATTAATGTCATAAAAATAATTTGCTAATGTTAATAGAAGTGTGTAATGATTGTGACAACTCTCAATTATTATGGTGATACAAATACATAGACACGTGACATTTCATGCAGTTTTATTATAAGTGCTTTTAGAAATTTGAAGTACCGTTCTTGTCAAAAAAAAAAAGCGCCAATGTATCACTTTCATCGCAATGTTAAAATCATTCCATAAAAAACATTCAACAAAAGTATGTCATGCAGAATTAATAAGTTTTGGACACTAAAATTTGGGAATTAATTTGCAAAGAAGTATTTTTTGGGATGGTTTGTAAGGTTGAAATGTGTTAGTGACTTTTGCACAGCACTTCTACAAGGTACCTTTCTTTATTGGTACTGTATGTGGTACAGCAGCTGAAGTAAAAGTATTGGTTTCGACTTTAAATATTTCCTCAAAATCAGGTACTTTGATATCTTGAAGACGATGTTTTTCTATTAAAAAAGTCCAAAGAATTACATTTCAAAAATAATTTCACATACAGCAGCGTTTAATGAATTCTCAGATATAGCATTTCTTTTAATTAACTTATTCAAAACTACAGCCAAATACTTAGGTGAAAACATACCATTTAAATTTAGCACACTCATATCAGGAGGGGGTGGAATTTCAGGAGGAAAGTCTGGTGTTACTTTGACAGCATAAAGAACTTGCCCAACAGCAGTAATTAGCTACAAAAACAAGACAAAATTTCATTCAAAAATATCATACAAAAATGCATTAATATTGTAAGGTAACTTGATGTTACTGCAAATTATACCTTTCAATTTTTTTTATCCTTTAAATGAAATGGTGAAGCAGGTTTGTTTTTCCAGACAATGTCATGATCTACTGAAATTTTCATTCTAAACAACATAACACCTGCTGAAGAAACTATGCTTTCAGCACCAAATACCAATATTTTATTTAAATATCATTTTGAGTAGTTGCAAAGTGGCATAGGAGGTAGACTACAAGGCTTTTGCATTGTAAATCTGATTTGGAATCCCTACCAGTACAAGTATGTTTTAGATCAAAATAAAAGCACTTCTTTTGATTATATCTTAGTGGCTCAAAATTAGCATTAAGCTACAGGATGCTCAGCAATTCTTAGAGGCACTTTGGCTAAAATCTGAGAGCACAAACTAAGCTACTGTTGATTTTCTTTTTAAAAAAAACACAGTTTAGTCAAATATACTTTAAAATTTTCATGATATTTTTTGCAAACCTAGCAGAAAATACCAAATAGTGTTTACAATGTACCTAAACTATTACTCTATATACGAACAGAGATTATCCAAAGCTTTATTTACTTTTTTTTCTTCTTTATTTTAAAGCATAAAACTATAATGAATTCTATAACAGCTTTAAAAACTGGTCATTTAAAGCACCTAATTAATCTGACCACTAAGACTTCTGATAAAAAGATCACTTGGTACATGGGTCTTAACAAAGTCTCCAACCACATGTATTGCTATAATCTTAATTTTTGAGGCAAAAATTTAAACTTAGTACTGCATGAGGGTAGATTTAGTTTCAATGACGGCTAGGTGCAATATTTTTCAAAAAGTCAGAATCAAAAGTATTGGGAAGCTTTCAAAAAATCATTTTTAAAAGTTTTTTGAGAAATACTAGAGCAATTGTTATGTAACATAGTTCTGTAACATTAAAAATGATGCTTCAGCTTATAATTTCCAGTAAAAATTCAGCCCCTCAATGCGTTTAGGGGACTGCAAATAAATAGACAAAAAGCAAAAAGATTCTTGATAACTCTGCATTGTAAAAAGTTGAGAATTTGCGGTAAATTTCATACATGAATTTACTTACTATGTACGTGTATTCTATAGATTTTCCTAAATATATTTCTTATATCTAAGAAGATATGAGCATTTCTTTCAAAAATACCATAAGATATTAGCTCATAACCCGCTGAGTTTCAAGTCAAACTTTTTGAAACTTTCGGAAAACTGGACAGCATATGAGAGATCAACTATACAAAAATTTTATGAACAAAAATTGAATGTTTGATAAGATATGAACACTTATAGCAATTACATTTTCACTGCGCATGAATGAAAGTTAGAATTGTAAAACTTTTTAAAAAGCACACCTACGTACATTAGGTAATTCATGGAAAAATTTCAGTTGAATATCATAAAAATTGAAAAATATATCAGCAATCTAGTGAGCTGTATTTCAATGATTCTCAGGTTATAGATGGCATCATTACAGGAGGTGAGGTGGTTCGCCCCAAGTGTCATCCATCAAGGAGGTCACACTCAAAGTGGAATTGCAAGTTTTTGAAAAATATGAAACTAAAATACATTTTTAAAACGATAAATTTGAAACTTTTCTGGGGATGGGGGTGGCGGACTCTAGGAACGCCTGTTTCCCACCTCACATCATGGAGCTCATATTATACTCAGGATTAGGTTCATATCCTCAATATTTGGACATGGTAGTAACTTCTTTTTTTTTAAAAACTTAGCCCCACTATCTTTCCATGTGTTTAATATATATTTGAAATAATTATGGGGTCATCAATTTCCTACACCGCTTTACTTTTTTGACCCGTCGACAGCCTGCACATTTGCGTCTAGGGCAAGTTATATAGAAAGCAATCTTTTTTTTTGTCATGTGTACATTACCCCACTTAAAGTAGTTGTTTCTGAAAATTGTATGAACTTTGTGTTTTCATGTTCACATAAAATATTAAAACCTTTCTTTTTTTTGTGTGTTTGCAGGGGCAAATTACCACTCCTAGTGTCACCCATGCCACCGGGTAAGGGACTGTATAAAATTGTTATTCTTAAACTAATAGTTATCACTCTAACTAAGTTAAACCACTATTCCCAATTTTGCATTTTAACGCTAGATTTAGCATTAGTATTTGAGATTTAACACTAACAATTTGGATCCAGTATTTGGCAGGAAAATTAGCATTAGAATGAAAGTATTTTAGTTCAATGATCTGTATCAATCAAAAATTGACATAACTTGAAATCTGCAACAGCAACATAAATATTATCCATTTTTTTGAAGTACAAAAACTGCTAAATGCAGTGCAACCCTGAGCATCAGCTGATTATTATACACATTTGAAAATGACAATGAAAATTAAAAGCTAGCAGACATTGAAATTTCATTCTGCATTTTAGATGAAAAGAATATTTTCTTTTGTTTACTGTCTGCAACATTTTTTACTTGTGGAATTTATAGATGTTAAGTTCAATACATTTAAGGCGTTTTAAAAAAATTAAATATGTTTTCAGGATTTTCTCCTAAAATTAAAAGAAAGTTTCATATTTGTCTAAGTGAGATTGTAAACCATAGTTTATAAGTTATTTTCTTCATTTGTAAACTAAGATAAAAGATGTGTTATAGCTGATTTTCTTTTGCATTTGGCCTTTTTACTAGTTAAAGGAATAACATGGTCTTTAAAACATATATTTTGTGATATCACCCAACTTTTGTAATTAAATCCACCAAATATTTCAATTATGTGAGTAATTATAACATTTGGTACTTTTATTAAACTCAAATAAACTATGCTGTGATATATAATACAAATTAACAATGTGTTTACAGTCCTTTACCATACATCTATTACCTGAGGAGTCATTAAAATACAGTTCACTAGATCGCTGATATTTTTTACAATTTTACGATATTCAACTGGATTTTTTTTCATGAGTCGCCAAATGTACGCAGGTGTGCATTTATAAAAGTTTTAAAATTCTAACTTTTGCTCATGCACACTGATAATATAATTGCTATAAATTTTCATAACTTATCAAACATTCAACATTATTTTTTTTATCAAACTTCAGTATAGTTGGTCTCTTGTATGCTGTTTAGTATTCTGAGAATTTGGATAAAAACTCAGCGGGTTTGCGCTAAAATCTTATGGTATTTTTCAAAGAATTGCTCATATCTTCATATAAGAGATAATTTTATGAAAATTCATAGAATACATGCACCTAGTACGTAAAGTAATGCATGGTATTTACCATTATACGAGGCTTGTCCGTAAAATAAGTTCCGCGGGCTGCCGCTGGTGCTAGGATCGTTTCTATGCGCGGCCAGGCAACAGAGGCAGGTTGTTTGGTTCCCCCACTCCAATCCCTCACCAAGCCAGCGTCCCTGCAATGTTTAGTCTTGGCTCAGCAGCCTTCAGCGATGGAGCTTCCTCTTGCGTCTCCCGCCAGCTGCAAGTTGCGGTCTGTTATTCGTTTCCTGGCCGCTAAGAAGAAATCGGCGAAGGAAATTCACAAAGAACTTTGTCAAGTGTATGGAGAAGAGTGTATGAGCTCCGGGATGGTGCGCAGATGGGTCACGGACTTTAAAAATGGCCGAACAGACATCTACAACGAAGCCCGTGCAGGGCGGCCATCGGTTTCCGACGAAACAAGTGCCAAAGTCGAAGCGGCAATGCTTGAAGATCGATGGATTACAGTTCGGGAGCTGTCCGAAAAGATTCCGGAGGTCAGCAAAATCACAATTGACAAGATTTTGACTGAACATTTAGGCACAGCCCTCATCGAAAGATTTGGATGGGAAATGGTGTCTCACCCACCCTACAGCCCAGACTTAGCACCAAGTGACTTCCATCTCTTCCCCGAGTTGGAGAAAAACTTTGGCGAAACCCAATTCTAGAAAGATGAAGAGGTGCAAAATGCGGTTGTTAGTTTCCTACACGGACAGGCGACTCTGGTTTGAAGAAGTGGGTGCCTCGAATACAGAAGTGCATAGAACGCAACGGCGATTATGTAGAAAAATAAAAGAAAGACTGAACTTTTCAAAAACGTACTTTTTTTTGCAATTAAACCAGTTTTTTGATGTGAAAAAAATTTGTGGAACTTATTTTGCGGACACGCCTCGTATTTTCAGCTTTTTCAGATGCATGGTGATTAAAAATATTTTTTCTTTCCTTCAATTCACTGTCATTCCCTTAAACACACAAAGGACTGAATTTTTAGTGGAAGGTATAAGCTGAAGCATTCTTTTTTGTGTAACCCAAGTTACAGAATAATTGCTCTGGTATTTCTTGAGAAATTGGAAAAAATGTATATTTTCAAAAGTGTCCCAATACCTTTGGTGCTACAGTGTATATGTACATACACATACACTGGTGGCTCCAGTAATGGACCTTTTTGTATAGTTCAAAACTGTGTATGCTTAAGGAAAATGTAAATTTTCACAAATACAAGCTTGTACATATCATTTTAAAGAAAATTTAATACTGAATTTAATAACAAAAACAAAATTCAAATACAGTTAACTCTTGATAACTTGAAATCCTAAGGGACTGGCTAGAACGTTCGGGTTATTGGTAGTTCGCGTTATGGGGAAGTTTCCAAAACAGTCTCAAGAGTTTGGGACCCGATGAAAACTTCCGAGATAAAAGAATATTTGAGTTATAAGCTTCGAGTTAAGAGATTTGACTGTATTTACAATACAAAAAAAAAAGGCTGCAATATTCTCCCCTCCTCTTTCCAAATTTGAAGGAAGAAATCATACCTGCCAACATCTACTGGGAAAAAATCCAGTAGAAAATTTAAAAAATCAGTAGATGATTATTTTATAGAGATTTTTTTATAATCTTTCTTAGTACAACCAAATGTTCCTTACACCATATACACAATTAAGAGAAATGATCGAAACCCAGGAATCACCCGGAAAAACCCGCAGAGTTGGCAGAGGGTAATTTGTTATTCATATTCTAAAACAAAAGGGTAATTCTTACTGCGTATCACATGCATACATAACCAAAGCATCAGTTGCAAAATACTGCTTCGTTGAAATACAATCAGAGTAATTCCTACTGAGTGTTAGTTGCATATCTGTGATGCAAAATATTTCTGGTAGAATGACCTACTGGTTTGAGAGCAAATTAGATGGGTAAAATTATTGTACTCTGAAGTCCAAACTAAAATTTTTCTCAGTCCCCCCCCCCCTCTTTCTCAGGAAAGTTTTTTCTTTTTTCCTCAATCTCACAGTAAATTATTACAATTCATGATACATAATTAATAATTTTATTTGAATTTGGTAATAACAGTTAAAAGAAGTATTAATTTTCATACAAATAAAATAATTGGCTTGAAATATTTTTTAGACAAATAACAACAGTACAGAAAAGATAACGTTGATTTTTAAAGAGAGAATTATAACAGTAGTTTTTCTTTGAGCATTTCAGTTCAGTACACAGTTCAGTAACAGTAAAAACACCCACTAATTAACAAAATAAAATGTAGTTACAAGTTATATTAATTAAAACATTGTTAAATTACTTGTCACATTCAATTTTCTTAAATGTTTCTGAGCATTATTTTATTTATTCAACTTTCCATTCAAAAAGCATAGAATTACTTTAGAGCATTATTGCCTCCAAAAGCAGTGGCAGAGCTAGCAGCTTGGGGCAATCCTACAAAATGTCTGATATGTCCATTTAAAAAAATACTGGATTTTGGTTCCCTCTTTGGCTGGATGCACTTAGTTGTGCTAAGACAAAGAAGTTAAAAAAAAAAAGTCAAGCTACCACTTTTTCAAAATATTTACAAATTAGATCTACTTACACCTTTATTGCTACTACGCCAACATGAGGCAGCTTTAGCATCAGTTATATCCATCGCAACCATTTTTGCATTTTGAACCATAGGAGTTACAGCTGAAATTAAGAAAAATAAAGAATTTTTTTAAAAAATATACTTACTCCTCTTTAATGAATTCTATATTCCAATAAAAATTATTATTGAATCAAAATTAAATTTATAAAGTTGCTAAATGAAATTTTCTAATTAAAAAAATATGACCATGGAGATGTGTCAAATACTAAGTAAACAGGGGGATTGTATAAATAACACGGTTGCTTTCATGAAAAGATATTACTTTTGCATTATCCACATTTTTTTCAGTATCATATTCCACTCTTGCACCAAAAGCCTATTCTACCTTTTCATAAGGATGTAAATTAACACTATAGTTTGAACAAAATATTAAAACTAAAACAAGTTCAATTTTTCTAATTTTTTTCATAGATGAAAATTGTCTATACTGTTTATTAAAAAAAAAAAACTGATGTCTACAAAGAAGCTACCAAAGGAACTAATGACATTTGTCATTTTCTTGGGTAGAAGATATGCAAACTCAATATGTTTGTAATGGCTTTACCAGAACTTCAATCCACTCACAACAAAGTTGATAGAAAGTAAGTATATTTACTTTTTTTTTAGAAGTTTTGATTTTACTTTATAATGAATAATATAAAACTTTTCTCTGAGGTAAAACTGATTTTTTTTTTCAATTTTATAATTAGAATACTTGAATACAATAATTTAAAAAATATATATTCATACTTGATTGCAATAAATCAGCAGCTTGGTTGACTCTTTCAACAAAATATGGATCTTCTGAATTATCCGACTCTTGTTTCGCAACCATCAAAACTCGATTCGCCAAACGTGCAATAGATGATGTGTTTTCTACCATTTTTTGAGGCTCAAATGTTGCAATAGAATCTTCACAAGCCCTAGTATGCTCTTTAATACTATCCTCTGAAAAAGTAATAAATTGAAATAAAAAGACATGAAGTAAAATTTAAATAATTTGGTTATATCATGTTTTCAGATAGATAATGTTTTTTTCTTGTCTCTCAACATGCACAACATAATAAGGGGCTACAATATATATCATAAAATAGCAACAAATGAATTTTGGAAAATAACAATAGTAATAATAGCCATTAACAAAATAAAATGAAAAATAACAGTTCAATAGAAGGTAATTGAATGACAACATACCTGACATTTTAATGAAACTAACAGTATCTGTGGCTTCATCAGCATATGTTCTCATCTTGTGCACACTTTCTGCATATTGTTTTCTTAAGTTTTCAAAATTTTCATCAGCAGCCTTTAAAAAAAAAAAATAGCAAATATTTAATTCAATGCAGAATATACGAAAAACACAATGATGTCAACGTACTCTGAAAGTAAACATATTAGTAATTGTCATTTGGGGGGGGGGGGGGTTAAGATATTTCATGCACAGAAAAATGTAATTTTCATTAGTCTTAATGAATTACCATTAAAATGCAAAAATATCACGAATATGTTCATATTAGCCAATCCCCAAACAGAATATTTTACGATGTTCTGCAACGTAAAATCATTTGATCAAAATGGTTCTGCAAGTACTTCAAGCATTGTATGCGAAAAAAAACATTTTCGACAAATTGGGTGCTAAAAATAAAAATTCATTCAGAAGTTTTTTTTTTTTACTGGCAGCAAACTGGACTGTTGCTATTTATTTCTGTGGAAATGATATATTTACAGAAACATCATAGCTTTCAACCAAATGACTAATTAAAGTGCACTAAAATTTGAAAATTAGTTAATCAAGAAAACTAAAATCAGATAAACTTTAACAAGGTGTCAAACCTAAACCGATGGAGATTCTCTAAATATAGTTTATATGCTTTCTAAAATGCATAAAATGAGCAAAGATACAAAATTTTATAAAAATCTGAACGTAGGTGTCAAACCACATTTTTTTTTTTGGGGGGGGGGGGTAATTTTACATTGCATGAAGGAGCAATTAAAATAATGTTACTAAATAAATTACTAAAATAATAAATAAAATGAGTCAAGTCGAGTTTGGGTTGCGTATAATAAAACACTTCAAAACTTTCTAAATAATTGAAACATTTTCTGGATGTAAAGGGATTGAAATCTCAAACAAGACACGTAATTTCCGGCGATGGACATGTTTCAGTGTTGGCATGTGTCCAAAACATACGTGTATGGGGAAAATTGCAGTGGATAAAGATCGATTGGGAAAGCCCTACAAAGGACTTATTGAATTCAACATCGCAAGCTTTCCGCCAAATTATCATAGTTTGTAAGAATTTTAGATTTTCTTCAAATTTTTTAAGAAATCTGCAGAATTTCTGCAAAATTCTATCTTGAGTTTGTAGAAAATCTGCAGTTTTTAAATTTTCTGCACTGCTATTTCTACAGATTTTCGGCACTGCGGTTTCTGCAGATTTTCTGCAAATTTTCTGTGCCTAGGTTTCTGCAGATTTTCGGCATCGCAGTTTCTGCAGAAAATGTGTCAGTTTTCCTCTCACATTTGAACAGAATTGTTCTGCAGCTCAGGCATATGTTCTGCGATGTGCATCAAAAAATTTAGTAGTATTCTGCTTTTGGGGGCTGTTATGCATATTAATCACTAATCCATTACCCCAGAAAAAAATCACATGGTGCTAGATCTGGTGACTTGGGGGGGGGGGGGGCAGGGGCAATCATAAAGTAACTAATCACCTTTCATTTAATCATCCTTTTGGTAAACTGAATAATAACAAGTGGGTCACATACAATAATATGTAGAGACATCTAGTAATAGCCAGAGTTAAATGTAAGAATTTAAATTTAGGGGTCATGGTGACACCTAGGATAAGTTTCTATTAGGCAAAATAAACAATATAAACTATATGACCAATAGAATGGGACACTTTCAAAAATTACCAGTTTTAGATTTCTCTAGAAATAAAAGACCAATTGCTCTGTAATTTTTTTTCACATATAAAATATACTCTAGCTGTCATTTTCCAATATCAATTATGTCTGCTATTCATTTAGGGGACAAGCTACAAACTGAGGAAACCAAACAAGGTTTTTGATCATTTTTCATAGTAAATAGCTGGGAATAAGCTATAAATTTCAGAAATAAGTTTAAAAACTAACAAGAATTTATTTTTATATTTTCGTGAAAGTATCTCTTACACCAACGTTTTTAAAATTGTGTTCCCCGGAACCCCGGGGTTCCATGGAGCTCTCTCAGGGGTTCCATGAGACTTGCATGCTTTCTTTTCATACCTTTCAAATTTGTTCTTTAAAAAATCGATAAAACTAACTCTTCTTCAAAATTAAAAATAAATTTACTTTTACTTTTGCAAAATTTGTTATCTGAGTGGTAATATCCATCAGTGTTAGTCACTATAGAAATACTTTTATTTGTTGCCTTCAATAATGCAAATTTTAGACTATCAAAAATAGCCCAAAATTGTGCCTTCAAGATTTCAATTTCATAATTTTCCTAGATCAATCCCAAAACACCTCCTTTTTACCTAATGTCTCCAAAGATACCCTAAAACTGCATTTTAAAAACTTCTATTTCGAGAATTTTCTGAAGAAGCTATTGATCTAATATCAACAAAGATATTTTGAGAGTGATTTCAATGTTGAAAATATTTTGGGAGTGCACACTAAACCCCCTTCTCTTAACTTTACCAAATATTGCCCAAAGTTAGGGCTTTTGATGTCAATTTCATATATTCCGCTCTTGATACTAGATACTCTCCCTGTATCTATGGCAGCAGTTGAAAGGATGGTTTCAACAATGAGTGAGAACTAATTTAAGAAGCAGTACTGGTCAAAGGCATCTAAAAGTTCTAACTCTGTCTGACATCAACCCATAGTAACATCCAAGTCCATTATTTATAAATAATTAAAGAATTGTTGAAGAATTAAAGACATTTTAATTTTTATGGTTCAAAAACTTTTGTGTTAATTTAAGGGAATTATTAATACTATTGTAGGAAAGTATTTCTTTTCCTAGTTGAAAAAATATTTTAATCATATAACTCATTTATAAATTTAGAGGTTATTTTCCCCTTTCAAAAATACTCAGAGGTACAAATAGGAGAGTATTGGTATTTTACAATAACAAATGCAGTCGATTCTGTTTTATAGGACCACATTGGGACGGGTCATTTTGGTCCTAATAACCGGCTGGTCCGATAATGTGAAGCTGGACCGAACATGCTATTAAAAAAATATTAAAAGCCCTTATGATTATTGTAAGCCCTGTATGTATGGTGAGCATACAAGTAAGAAAAATCGCTGTTTACGAAATTTTTCATTAAAAAATAAATTAAAATAAAGCGAGTAATCGTTTTACACTCGTTCAACAATATGTACAGACCAATACGGCTTTAGATACATTCCTTTCAGTCCGTATCGATTCTCAATAACTAGAAGTAACTGAAAGTGAGAGAGAGGAAAAAAAAGTGACAAAAAGTACAAATCGGTCATTAAAAATCACAATGAAATGTAAATTACATATTTCAAAACCAAAAAATTGTTTTTTTTTAAAATTTACATATTTTTTAACGTGCGAACTGAATTGAAGAAATTTGAAATTTCAGTGACATTTTGATCTCTGCTGGCACAGTGCTGCCATGCAATGGAAGTTTCGTTAACCATTTTTTTTCCTGTAAATATTGCTGAATTTAATTGAAAGTTTCAAGAAACCATTATTATTAATTTTTATTGCACTTTCTATTAAGTACGTCAACATACCTGAAACTCGCTTCAAGCGGGCGATTTTCATTTTTTTTTCTAATTTATTCCTTGGTTCAATTAAATGGATTTTCGGTCCCAATAAGAGAATAATATTAGGCTTGTGTAATGGGAATTGTTTTGGTCCTTTAAGATTTCTTGCGAATAAGTGGCTGGTCTGATTCACCTGTGTTTCAATTAGGCGGATTCCTAAGTAATAGCTATCAGTTATCAGTGATTAGCACGATCGTTAATGAAGTCCATTTAATTAGCGATTTAACAAAAAGAAAGTTAATGAAGTCTCTTTAATGTGATAGTCTATTTGAGGTAAGAACCTGGGCCCCCCTCTGAAACAGAATCCTGGATACGTCACCGCAAACTGATGACGAAAAACCAGGGGTTCCGTGAAAAAAGTGAGCATTAAAAAGGATTCCACTAATAAAGAAAAATTTGAAATGTAGTCTTACACCCACGGAAATATAAGCATTTCTTTCAAAAACGTCAATTTTTTAAAAAGGTTTTCGGCTCATATCATGCAGAGTTTTTTGTTAAACCTTACTAAACTTTCAGAATATTTGACAGCATATTAGAGAAACAGAATAGTAAAATTTGAATGTTTAAAGCAATTTTTCACTGTGCATGCGTGAAAGATAGCAATTTATAACCTTCTTAGTTGAAAGCCCAGATATATCCTATATCTCATAAAAAAATTCCACCTTCATATCTTTAAAATCAAAAAAGCTATCAGCGATCTAATGAGCCGAATTTTAATAACTCTTGGCTAGACGATGAATCGTGAGGGATCGTTCCCAAATAATCTGTTCTTATCATGAATCATTCTGCAACAATAGCAGGAAAGTGTTGCCAACTTGCGAACGACCCCTTGCCATTCGTTGTGATCCAAGAATTATAGAAATTCGGCTCATTAGATCGTTGATAACTTTTTAAGTTTTAAAGAAATTGAGGTGGAATTTTTTATGAGTTATAGAATATATCAGAACTTTGGATTATAAACGTTATAAATTGCTATCTTTTACGCATGTACAGTAAAAAGTAAATTGCTTTAAACTTTTATATTTCATTAAGTTTTCAAAATTTTAACTTCAAATTTTATTATTATGTTTCTCCAATATGCTGTCAAATATTCTGAAAGTTTAGTAATGTTTGACTAAAAACTATGTGTGATATGAGCCGAAAACCTTCAAAAAAAATTTACATTTTTGAAAGAATTGCTTATATCTTCGTGGGTATAAGAGCTACTTTCATGAACATATAAAAATAAATTCTAGATAGGTTTTAAACTTATTTCTGAAATTTAAAGCTTATATCTAGCTATTCTATTTACAATGAAAAATTGGTCAAAAACCTTTTAATGTTTCCTCAATTAGTTGTTCGTCACCTAAATGTATAGCAGACTTAATTTTTGTTGAAAAATGGCGGCTGGAGTATACCTTTTGTATGAAAAAAATTTACAGAGCAATTGGTCTTTTATTTCTTGAGAAATCCATAAATATGTGAATTTTTGAAAGTTTCCAATACTTTTGGTCAGATAGTGTAAGTGTCATTTTAAATTATTTTACTATATAATACATATCAGAAAAAAAAATTATTTAACTAGAAATGCTAATTACCAGCAGTATATTTAAAAGGAAATTACAAAATATGCAGAAAAAAAAAAGACTTTTTACAAAGCGAAATTCATTTCAGTTAAAAATGTAAAAATTTATTCTTCAACTCAAATGAGTGTCTCAATCATGATGAGTTGAGAAAACAAAACTTCAACATGATCCAAAATTTTAGATGTCAAATACGGCACTTTGAAATGGAACTCTGGGTGTAAAATAAAACACGGTCTCAAAATGTGACTAATGACTGTTTATTTCTAACATTGGTGGTAGCCTATTGAATTTTTACGCTTAGAACTTTCATTCAAGCTCTACTAGAGTTGTAGGTTTGATATTCCCAAATTGTTAGTCTTGTGAAACCCCACCATTCTTTTTAAATCACCCTGTATTTGCTTATTACTTAATGTTTGCGTCTCACTACCAGTAAAAATGATGTTAATCATAACAATATCAATCAAATGGCCTTTTTTCCAAAGTATTCTGTCAACAGTTGAGACCAACCCTTTGGAATATACAAAGTCTGTCAAAAAAGTTTACAACCTTTTACTGAAAAAAAATGGCAAAAGGGAAGCATTGGGAATATAATCCCTCTCCAAAGTATTCCTCTCAGGACTTCCCACATTTCTCTGAGTGGTGCTGCCATTATTGGAAACATTCAGAGAAGGCCTGTTTCAGAAAAGAGTCTTAACTATCATTGCAGCCTCTTGTGCCTTTTAATTGCCTTCCAAGCTTGATTCATATCTACTGGGTTTTCACACAAAAAAAAATAAGGCCATAATTTCTAACAGCCCACTTTAATTAATATTAAATACCTTCAAATTTTTCTATTATAGGAAGATTTCTAGAACCCACAAAATGTTAAAATCAGATTAAAACTTTCATGATGTGAATTTTATGAATAAATAAGCCTCTCCATAAAAAGCATGAATAAATATAAGTGTCTTCTGAAAAAGTCTTGTCTAAGAAGAAAGCACAATCAAGCTATATACTAGACATAGAAATTCAGTAAAATCGAGTGCATAGCAAATATTTCCAGGGTAAATATAAATAAGTATATGTGGTATATTTAATAATGGAAGACAGGATAACTAAATTCCAAGAGAGAGAATGTTTCACAAAAAGGATACATTTGCACCATTCCATGGAAAAAAACATTTCATCCCACAACTGACGCCTCATATATTTCAGTAAAATTTTAAAGGGTAATGAATAAAACTCTGTAAAATTAAGCAATTGTAAATGTATGAGTGACTTCTAAAAGAAAACATTTTGCTCATTACCTTACAAAATTGTTACTTTTTGAAGATATTAATGAGCTGTCACATGCGGGAAGAAATGGCTGCTTTTTCGTGAAATGATTTACAAACAAGAAATTAACTAAGAAGCAGCACTTACTTTATTGTCTGGGTAAGACATTCGAATACGTCCAGCATTTACTAATTGAGGTGTCAAACTTTCAACCTGAAAGTTAATAAAAATGTGAAGTTTGCATTGGTTTAATAATTACAGTGAGAAGTAGATGATGAATTTTTACCTGATTAGCAGAATTCAATAATAACTCGGCCAACTTTTTATTAGCAGAGCCACCTGTTGCAACACTACGTGCTGTTGCTGCCATGCGATGAGTGAAATTGCTAAGAGCCTGAGCGTTTTCATTGAAATTTAATTCTCGATTTGGTGCTCCTATGTGCAAGAGTAAGAAAAGATAACTTATAAAACCTTGATTTAAATACAAATTAGAAGAAAAATTTGAAAAAAAAAATTACTTCCTCAAATTTGCAAGCAGGTGCTAGTGGAGAAGAGAGCAAAGAGGGGTAAAAATGTTCTACTAAAGTTGGGTAAAAAAGTTACTTCTATTTTACATATTTATCACACAGACTGCATTACAGTAGAGTCTCAAAAGTTTGAGGTTCCGCTTAATCCAAGGTATTTCATTCATAGTTATGTTTTTAGCAGCTAAAAAACAGATTATCATTAAAATTTGAAAACAGAAATTTTTTTGTTACAGTAAAATTTATTAACTACATTCAGTGTAAAAGTGAAAATATGTAATAAAAGTAGGCACCTTGAATAAAATTGGTTTCAACAACACTCCCTAAGTGGTACGAATTATTCATCAACTACAAGATATGGATTAAGAAAAATGCCTTTGAGATAATAACTCGATAAGTAAAATTGACATCGATTTGCCCCAAAAAATGTGTTAACATCTCTTTTGGAAGATTCGATTGCAATTTAAAAAAAAAAAGTGCACAACTTGATGCCACATGAGTTGCATACACAAAATTTAAACAACTTACAACTAACCGTTTTTGTGTTCACCAAGATACATAAGCACTCACGCACATGGATACAGACGTCATGGAACGGTTGTAAAAATGGATTCGGGCACTGTCAAAATACACGTTTTAATTGCGTACAAGTTTTCCCACATAGTTGTGTACGGACATAGGGAAAATCTACAGTCAAACTTTGTTTAGACTTAATTAAAATGAAAATTTATATTAAAATCTGAGTGATAAATTTTTCCTGAAGACAATACTTCCTTTTCTAGACACAGGAAGCAATGTTCCTCCTTAAGTCGTCTGAATGGTGTATATTTTTAATATTGTAGAATTTTCCACATAATCCAAGTTTTCAGTAATTCGAGGTGATGTGAGCCCCATTTACCTTGAATTTTTGAGACTCCACTGCATACCTAAGAGATGAGATTAAAAGCTCATGAAAAAAAAGTTGCTTAAAATCTTGAAATCGTAAAGGTTTTGACCCATAAATAGGTCCCTAGAACCATTGATTAAGAAGTCGCCCACATATTGAATGAAAGATGAATTGAAGGGCTCAGAGTGTGATAAGTCATAGGATGTGAATTTTTAGTAGGCCAATTTCCAATTTATAAAAATTATTTATAGAATTTTTCAAAGGCATTACACATTCTATATTCTGCAATAATAAAACTAGATATGTTTTTCTCCAAATGACATAATCCATTGTCATGTTTATTTCAATTTTAGTTATGAGAAACAAAAATTTTGATCAAAGAGTCATTCCTTGTGGTTTGTCACATTTCTGCCCCGAACCCTTCAGTTGTATTTTTTAAATTCAAATTGCATGTTTTTGACTTTCTTTTCAGTGAACTAAATAGCTCAGAGTTATATATTGAAGTTCAAAAACATTTTCATTTTATTTTCACTTTCTATTTTTCAGTAATAATTATTGCAAAAGCTACCAAATTGTTTTAGGCAAACTCTAATGATGGAATTGTAATTATCCAAGTACTGTAGATATTGCAAGAACCAACTTTTGCTTACTGGAAAAACTAACAGTACAGATACTTCTATCCACTAGTACCTGATTCAAAACTAACTACCTCTACACCTGAAATGATTTAAAACAATTATCAAAGTTGGATATATTTTTCTAAGAATTCAGAATAATGCTGTAGAAAAACATAAGACGCCAAACTTTTTAAATGATGGAATGCATAATAGGCTGAAACAGTTAAATAATAGTTATTTCTTTGTCTATTTTGAAATATTGATCCACGCTAACCATAAAGCTTAAAGAGAAATAAGTAGCCCTTCATTTGGGAATTGAAATTCAGCCTTATGGTATTCTTTTTTCTAATAAATTAATGTGTTGATAAGCTTTCCTTCATATATTTCCTAAGTATACCACAGTTTTTTTTAAATTTTTTTTAATTCTATTTATTTATTTTTTTTTAATTAAAGTGCTTGAGGTGCATTTTTTATTGATTGATTTTTAAAATCCTAGTGACAAAACCACACCCAGATAGTATTAACTACGGATTCCAATTAGAATATCTTTGGACTAGAGGAGTGTGCACTGTATCTTTATATAAACAAAAGTATATTTCTTAATGCAAGCATGTTGATTTTATATATCAAGAGAAAAACAAAAGGAATATTTTTAGCTTAGCTAAACAAAATTAAAATAGAAATAAAAATTTTCAATAAATACCAACCTTCTGGTTTCAAAACTGCATCAGTAAACTGTTTAAGAGGTGTAGTAATATCAATGAAATCCTTAACCACCTACGGAGGAAAATAGAGTGGATATTGGAGCAATTAACAGAAAATAAAATAATCAGTCATGTGATGTGCAACACTTATAAAGCATTCACTTTAAACAAAGAATATTAACACAAGTTTAAAGTATTACTCTCTGCCTGTAACTAAGTTTCATGAGACAATGCAAAACATATCTAAACATTGAAGCAATGAATATACAGGTAAAACTCAAAAATATAAAAGAAATGCAAATCACTTAAACTATTTTTCTATGAAAGTTCAACATAGCCAAATTTTAGTGAAACTGGAAAATGTACATGATTTCTTAATAATTGTTTTCGGTTTCAAAAATATCTACACTATAAGTTTTAACTTAATGCATCCAACAGACCACATTAACTTTTGCTTTGTTTCAATATAAAATTTACTGAATCAGTATTTCTCCACATATACTGATCACTACCCATTGTTCAGTTACATTTAACAGTAAAAATTAAGCTATTTAGAGATAGTTTTTACTAAAAAGAGCCAGATATGCTTGAAAGGAAAACTCCTCAAACTCAACCATTACTATATGTATAGCTATTTTTACCTTTTTGTAAGATATATTTTGACTTCTATTTTTCTGTAATTTATTTTCTGCGATTGAAGCAAATTTTCAGGAGTCTAAAGTACTCCACGGTTATCAAAATTTTGTACAACTTTATACCATCAATCAACCAAAATGCTAATTTTAGAGCAAATTAACAAAAAAGATTTTAAAAAAAAGGTAAAAACTTTGATTAATGCAGAAACAAGTATACAAGGGGGAGGCTAGTAGTTGGAATTTGATTAAAAGGAAAGTTTGACAAATATACTTGTAATGGCATTGAATGTGACCAGCAAGATTAATTTTACTTCCTTGATTCCAAAAAAAAAAAAGATCCTGCCTTCAAGGCAAAGGCAGTAGACCCAAGAGAAAATTAAGGACAAAAGAGAAGTTTAGTTCGATCATGAACGTTTTTTCGAAAAATAAATCTATTTATAACATAAAACATTAGGTTCTTTGTGAATCATGATTCTAGAGAAAAGATTGGCAGGTAATTGAAAATATTATGGAGGAAGAAATGTGTTTTAGCGTAGCAGATGCATTTGACTAACCAGGTTTGTGGTTGGTTGGTTACTATTCCATTCACCTAAAAAAACAATCTGAGCAATATGTTCTGAAATTACAGTTATTAAAGGAGGAGAGATTCCGAATGACTTTTTTTTAAATCTGGACAGTAAAAAAAAAGGAGAAAGAGGAAATTAAAGGAAAAAAGAAATAACTCTCGTAAAAAAAAAAGTGTGGGACCTTTTTGCCGAAGTAAATTCCTAGAATGATTTAGGACCAGAAATAAATGAAAGACTAATTGCAGCAAATCGAGTCTATTATGGTATGAAAAAATACTTTAAATATAAACTTGTTAAGATGAGCATAATTTTACTTTATAGAACCATCACTTAGCAAATTCTGACTTACGGTTCAGAGGCATGGGCTATGAACCAAAAGCACAGGTCTCTTTCGTCAATTTTTGGAAGAAAAATTCTACATGGTATGTTTGGGGGAATGGAAATAGAACTTTGAACTTCACAGATGCTATTGAGATAGGGAAGTAATAAAACACACTAAATTGCAAAGAATGAGATAAGCAGGACACGTTATCTGCATGTCCTCTGAGTCCATCCCACTTAAGATCCCAAGTGCAAGACAAACTGGCAAACTTCCAAGAGAAAGATCAAAAATTATATGGCTGGATTGTTTGAAAGAGGACTTTAAAACTATCAAATCCTCAAATTGGAGAAGTCAGGCCAAAAATAGAACCAACTGGAGGAAACTTATGGAAAAGGCCAGGACCCACAATGGGTGGTTGAGCCAGTGGTGATGATGATGAAAAGAGGGGAGCAAAGAGAGCACTGGAACTGCTGCACTCTTATAACTACATCTATACACACTTATATTCTCATAAGAAAAGTACAGTAACGAACTAATAAAGAGATACTAATAGATAACAAACTAAGTTCTTTTTGAAGACTAGAAGTTTTCTTCACTTCTAATGCCAAAAATACAAAAAAAAAAAAAAAAAAAACTGGAATTTCTGGTTAAGAACTAGATCTGGTAAGTCTGGATAAGCTAATAATAACTATATCTTCATGTCAAACTGTTCAAACTAACGTTAATTTTTGTTTTTTGTAAAAAAGAAAGAGAAAAGATAGGAACAAGGGACAACTATCCAGATAAATAATACAAAAATGCTAACTTAATTCAAAACTTGAGTATGGGCTGAAGAATATTGATTTAGCTATGACATGTGTGTATGCAGAGTTTAGTTTCAATGTAATTCTTTTTCATAAGCTAGAAAAGTTCAGTCAGGGTTGCCACTCAATTTTGGGGAGAAAATTCTTTGTTCTCCCTTTATGAATATGCAAGACTATGAACGAGTGAACACTGATATTTGACAAGAACATTAATGTCCTGTTAGTTTCATCACAAGATGGGAGGGGAAAAAAGACAAAGAGATAAAAATAAGAAGTAAAGAAGAATTCATTAAAACTGAAATAGCAGGGTGACTGCAATTCATATTTCACTTGAAAAAAAAAAAAAACCTTCTCTTAACCATTTATTGCTTGGACCTTTAAAAAAATACATAAGTTAAACAGAACAATAAACATTGATGATAAATCTTATGCTCTTTAAATTTAATTAGCATAAAATTCAAGATGCATGTCAAATGAAACCAAGGAATTTTAGCTTTTAATAACAGACATTTTACTACTTATTTAGACAAAAAATAAATAAATAAATAAAAGTAAAATTACCATTGTTTATTTTATTTAACTTATTTATTTATAGTATTTCATCATCATTATTATTATTATTAAAATTTTGAAGTTTGAATATTTAGGCATTGATTTTTTCAAAATCAATTTTTAAAAAAAGTAAAATTCCCTGCACTTTCCAGGTTTTTAAATGCCCTATATTTTTCCTGTTTCCCCCCCCCCCCTTTCTTTTCTTTTTTTCAGGTATTCCTGTGGCGTGGCAACCTTATCAGAGTTGAAATGTTTCACTGAAGGATGTAAAAAGACGGAAGCAATAGACAACTAATACCAAAACTAATACTGAACCAAAAACTAATACTGAATT
This sequence comes from Uloborus diversus, assembly GCF_026930045.1. Taxonomy (NCBI): domain Eukaryota; kingdom Metazoa; phylum Arthropoda; class Arachnida; order Araneae; family Uloboridae; genus Uloborus; species Uloborus diversus. The sequence continues at coordinate 103,320,507 of NC_072740.1, read as the reverse complement.
TACAACAATTATGAAAGAAAAAAAAATAATATACTGAAATATAAAAGTGAAGAGAAAATTTCAAAAAACGAACACTTTATTACATGACAAAGGAAAAAAAATTCAAAAGCATACTTACTCTGCTAACTATTGTCTCTTGAATCTTAGCTTTAAGCTCTTGCAATTTACCAGATACTGTTTGAGCAACATTTATAGCTTGATAACTGTTTCCCTGAATTTAAAAAGAAGTAATCAATAGTAAAATTATAGCACATAAAAGCATGTTATTATTTCCTGATACAGTGAAGCACCGTTTATGCATTTCTGAAGGGACTTTATGAACATAACGTACAGCAGGATACATTAACATGTAATAAACTCTGCAGGGACCAAACTAAAAAACGTATAAATGATAAAACGTATAAAAGAGAAACGTATAAATGGTGCTTCACTGTATATTCAATTAAAACAATAAGAATGCATATCTATACTAATAATATAAAGCTGAAGAGTTTGTTTGTTTGAACGCACTAATCTCAGGAACTACTGGGTCAAATTGAAAAGTTTTATTTGTGTTGAATAGTCTTTTATTGAGGAAGGCTATAGGCTATATTTTAAATCGATATTTTAATTAGAAAAAGTTTTTCAATGTTTTATATGATTTTTAGCAGTTTTTAGTACTTTTCGCCCCACAGACCCTGCACCAATTGCGCCAGAAAAATATTTTTTGTACTAAAATGTAGGAAATTTAACTTTAAGTATGATGAAAAAAATGTTTTTGCAGATAAAGCAATTTTTGCATTTTTTATGAATTTTTGAAAATAACCTTTATTTTGCATTTTTTTTCTGGGTTTAATTTTTTCTAAACTCATCCCGCAAAAAGTATAAAGGCCTCTTTGCTAAAAAGAATTCAACTATATAATAGTAAAAACTTCTCGCAATCTTCAATTTACGATGGTCAATATATCATGGCAATGATGTAATGGACATGTGATCCAATGATCCAACTGCAGCACTTGCTTTTGCTTCTTTTTTTTTCCGTTTAGGAATCATATTCATCCCCCCCCCCCCCCGACATTTTTTTGTTGTTATTTAATGTTACATGTGTGAATTTGATTCAATAAAAGCAATGAATTTTTTTTTCTTTTGCACACCATGGGGAAGATAGAGCTTTTTTTGGTGCTATTTTAATTAAATAAATAAAGCCCGCAGTTTTTTGCATGATCTTTGTTTCATATACATAGAAAAAGATTGTTAATTACCATCAGAGGTAGATATGCATAGATTGGTTTTTTAATTCAATGGACTTCCTGTAAATTCTTAGCATGGGTGTCGCTGCGGGGATACTGCTAGCCAAATCATAAAAATACTTTATGCACTACCACTCAATCTAAAACTTAGAGGGACGGACATGGTATATTACATTGCGTCACTATGAGATTTATATCTCCTAGTTTGGTTCTGCCCCTTTCTCAAGATCCTGGGTGCATGCAAATTCTCAATGCCATTCATTTTAGCATATGTTGTTGTTGTTACGTATGCGATTTAAGGCAGAGAGGTACAGTTTCGGGTTTAATCAAGCACCTAGTTAGGTGGAAGTCAGATTTAGCTAAGACAACACGATAGATGGCAGTCCCATCCATGGACAGTTTGATAATTTAGAACCAAACCAAAAGCCAAATAATTCCTGTCTTAGCACCCCTAGAGGTATTGTTTCACCCAGAGGACTTTGTGACTACGAGCATTTAACGTCCCCCAGTCACCCTTTATGAAGACGATGGATCTTCGACTGGCTAGAATTTTTTGAACCAGAGACCCTCCAGTCATTTTACCGATCAGGATGCTTTACCAGTGGCAGATCCAACCGATCGTTTTGGGAGGGGCCATCCGAAATTTTTGAATAAACTCCCCAGGGCCGAATTTAGCTCCATGCCTCTAGTCAAATTTGAAATCTGCCACCCCTCCCCCCAAAAAAAGAAGTAAAATATCCTTTACTCAAAAAAAAACCTAAAAAAGTGTTCCCCAAACTGTCAAACTTATGAAGAAATGATGGCGTTTCACATTCTGAGGCGCGCCGATGAGATGATCACAGTGATGTCCCAAAAAATGTTTTATTCAGCAAATTTTGCTGCCGATTTGGCAAATACCATGATTGGAAAAACATTTGACTTTCATAAGATGTGTGAAAGTAATCATTATTAAATTACAAGAAAAACTTGTGTCTGTGGAAAATGAAAGAATGCTAATATTTTACTTTCAAGAATAACAATTTAATTCAAAAAATGTATTTTATAATAGCAAATTTGCCGCCCTAGGCAGCTGCCTACTCTGCCTATTGGGAAATTGGGCCCTGATAACTCCCCAGAAATTTTATTAAAATGAAGTTTTAAAAACTCAATTTTTGGGGTATCGAGACATTAGGTGAGGGGGTGGATATAGGAATCTCCCTCGAAAATGTTTCAAAATTTACATTTCCGAGTAATTTTTGAAAATTAGGAAACTAAAAACGCATTTTATCTATTTTTGATGATATACAGAGAAAGGTCAGGTTTCGGGCCCCAAAACACTTTTTGAAAATAAAGCTTAGAAACTAAAATATTCTGTCATTATACATTGAGAAGTTAGAAGAGGAGGGGTGCTTTTCTAGCTCTTCAGATGTCCAGCCTAAAAATGCACCTTTAGGTAATGTTTGCTTACATTAAAGGAAGTGTGAAGGTGCTTAGAATCTTTCCTTCCTGGAAATATTTTGCCTTTGAGGCTCTGAAAATTCGATTTTTAACTTTTTTTATACATAGTTTAGAAAAGGATGGAAGATTCGAGAGCTCTTCCAAAAAACCTCCTTTTAAAGCTGTCATAACGATATAAACTAGGGTCCTATAAAAATTCATTTGTAATTGAAGTCAAAAAAAAAAAAAAAAAATCATTTGAGTTGCTTTTTAAGCAAGTTGAGTGATAAGGACAGGATAAGCTAGTTTCCGTTGACATTTTTTCCAAATAAAAGACTTAAAATGCAATTTTTTGCTATATATCAAGGCATTTGTGAAAGGGCGTGGGAAAAGGGGGTTCTCCTCCTAGTTTCGAAATTAAAGGCATAAAAACGAAAATTTAGGCTCTCTTTGGTCTTGTGAACAATAGGTATACTCTGAGAACCGCAGCATTTAGAGATCGTCCAAGTGTCTGTAGTTGGAATCAAGAAATGATGTAAAAGATGGAGAAAATTTTTGGAAATAAAAGTTTTGTTTTGAGGATAGGGATATAATTTATCTCCCAATTAAGGCCTATACTTCTTTTCAGTAAAATACATGTGTTAAATTTTGATATCTTCTCATAATATATTTTTCTTTTTTCCCTTAAAAAAATTCCTACAATCACAAGGCTTTGGGAGGGGCCATGGCCCCCATGGCCCCCCTCTAGATCCGCCCCTGTGCTTTACTGATCAGGCCAAGCTACATTATATAATAAAAGTAAATCAGTATTTCAGGCTCATTTTCTCACGCTTATCTAGAAAACACCATCAAAAAGAAAAACTATTTTTATAGGAAAAAATATGTCTATCTCATGGTATCAATGAAAAGAAGATACAAGGTGACAAACTTGAGCTACTTGTCATTGAAACAGGCTATTTTTCATGTGAACTATTTTGATAGCCACTTTGGATGCCAATATCTTTCAGAAAATCAATAATTATGCTCTGCAACTATAACCTATTAAAAACATGCATATTGACAATAGAATTACCAAGTTCGAGCATTTGAGTCATTTTTGTTCAGAATTTATGACATTCTAAAATCCAGGGAAAAGTTTCTCTGCTGCGTTTTCTCAAGACTTAGCATACATGCTACACAAAATTTAATGAACTCAAATTCACAAAAATACTAGAACATATTGACAACCAAAAGTACTTTAAGCTCCTAAAATTTCAGGCTTCCAGTGCTATACTATGTCCCGTAATCTGAGATTAAATGTGGTAATATGTCACGACAGACATAATTTCAAGATTTTTTTAATCCTTATTCGAAAGAACACCATCGAAAAAAAACTTATTTTTAAAGGAAAAAAATGTGTTTTTTCTAATGATATAAACGAAAAGATGCGAGGTGACAAACTTGAGCTATAGCACTTTGAAAATAGGCTATTTTTCACTTGAACGGTTTTTATAGCCACTTTGAATCACAATATCTTTTAGAAAATAGATATTTCAGCTCTGCAACTGTAACCCATTAACAACAAGCATTTTTGCAATGGAATCACGCAGCACCAGCTTTTGAATTATTTTTGTTCAGATTTTATGACAACCTAAAATCCAGGAAAAATTTTCCCCATCGCGCTTTTTCACAAGTTCATGGGCATGTAACACAAAATTTAACGGCCTCTAATTCATAAAAAATACTTGAATATATTAACGGCCAAATGTACTTTAACGGCCTAAAATTTCAGGCTTCCAGTGTGATAAAAACTTGTGTAAATTTATTCTAAACTTGGCAATTTGGCACAAAAAGCTGATCCGTCATTTTGGATCACATTTTTCGGAGAACCTAGAGCCGCAGGATTTGGATCTTGGAAGCTGAAAATTTGCATAGGTAAGTTTCAAAAGCCTCTCTACACCTCTATAAAATTTCATCCAAATCGGAGATGGTCGAGTGGGGGCTATTTGAAAAATTAGGTTAGTTGGTGTGGAATGACTCAAAGCAAAAAAAAAAAAATTCTTCATTTAATAAATTTTACCTGAATTTTTGTTATTTTTTTGAATTTCCCAGATATTTCCCTCATTAATAAAGTTCCCTGACTTTTCCCTGATTTCCCTGATCTGTTGCCACCCTGAAAATTTTTCAATTTTTTAACTTTTTACCTGGGGGAGCAGTTTGCCATTTTTTGGACAACCAAGATATATATTTCTGTTAAACTGCAAAAGTTCACAAAACATCTTCATTTATTTTAGAGACATTAAGGATTAAATTTGTAAATTTGACAAAAATTGTCAGGCCATTTTTTTTCATAGTTTTTAAAATTTTTATTCATAAATCAAATGATTAATTAATGCTTCATTTATCATCCAAAAATTAAAATTAGTACACTAAAATTGCTTAGGTCTTGTAATTTTTTTAAATAACCATCAACTAATTCTCCTTTAACGAGTTTCAATTAAAATTACCTAATAAACATCAATATTTTAATAAGTTAATTTTTAAAAAGTTAAGCATCTAAGATAATAGAAATAATTGCACTTAGTACCATTTTGTCCTCAGTCTCTCATTCCAAACCCATACTTATAAACTTTTGCACTGGATCGTAATGGCATTTTAAAGTATTTCACCAGATTTGTGTCTACCTTCATTAAAATTTTACATGTTTTGAACAAAGGTTCGCATAGTAAAGGTGAATTCTAGGAAAAAGGAGACATGACACTTGAATTTTAAAAATTAATTTTTTGTCACTTGCCATATACCATTCTCTTCAGAAATAAAAGAGTTTCTTGAATCTTAACTTGTTTTTCCCAAATAGTTTGATGACTTTTAGAAAATCAAGTGCAAAATCAAACTTTCTCTTTGCGTTTCTACAGGGCAAAAAAATCTCTTTTTTGTTACATGCTTAACTTCAATAAACTTGTTATCAGCATATACTATTTAGGTTAACTTTTATCTTTTGAATGACTAGTTAAACTTTTTGGTAAGTAATTAAATTTTTTTTTTCAACCATGAAATAGGTCCATTACTAAGGTGACAGTTGGATGTCCTTCCATTACCAAAATACTACATCTCAGTTAGTTCACCAAGAACCTATTGGGTATAAAAACTAATGTTTTTTATGCAAAGCAGAATTATGTCCCTTGTCAAGGAGGCATAGTTAGAATTTTAATATAGATTTAATTTATATGGTTTTTAATGGTAACTGAAGGACAAAAAAAAAAAAAAAGTAACCGAAGGACATTTAACTATAAGCTGGTACAGGCTAAAATTTTAGAATGCTAGTACAAAACAAACTATTATATAAAGTTAGTAGTCACATTTAAAACATATATAAGTAATTTTTGTATGAAAATTATCTGTGCTTTTATTTAAAAACGTAACTTTTATTTATATTTATTCAAAACTTATGTGATTTTATTTCTTCTATTGTATGTGATAAAAATTATAAAATCTACACTTCTGACATGTTTGTGATATGACAAGCCAATTCAAGCAGAAACATTTGTTTAAAAACTTGAAATTTATATTGGAACAATACAATATTGAAACTGCTTTCAGATTTTTTGCCACAAATATTGAAACTTTCACATTTTTTGCCACAAGTCACAAGAAAGGACTGTTGAGAGCATTGGATTTAACCATTAAACGTATTGCGAAGAGACCAATAAATTTATAGATCAACTTTCAAAAAGATGGAGAAAAAATGATCCAAAAATATCCATTCTCATCCTGACAACCAAAATATGCGCTATTTGAATCCTGTATCAAGTTATGTTATTGAATATAGTAAGTATGTCAGCAAATTGAAAGAGATTTTACTTCAAAGTCAACAGACTAACTTTGAAAGTCAATAAATAATGTTGAAAATGAAGATCCAGCTGAATCAAAACCACCAAATCATAAGAAAATGCCAAATTTTCACTAACCTTTGGACAAGTTTTGCAAGTTGAATGGAAGGGAAAGAAAAAAACAAAGAGCAATGTTGCACAAGTACTTCATATAGAAGATGAAGAAATAGAACTGTCTTGTTTAAAAATGCGTAATAATGTGAAAATGATCTTCGTGTTTGCTGAGAAAGAAGATAAATGTTCAATGGATATGATAAAATTGTTGAATATTTAAAGAGTTCAGAATTGTAACAGTTGGCTCAGGCATTAGATATCATTGTTTCAGACTGCTGTATTAGCTAAATAAATGTTTGTAAGTTGAAATTTACCAAGTTTAATTGCTTTGGACTTCTTGTCCTTCTGTTACTGTCCTAATAATTATTTTTAAAACTAAAAGTGAAATTGTAATGATTGGAACACTCCCATATGTGCCCTAATTTTTGTAGAATTCTCTTATAGTTTGGCTGAACTTTTTGGGAGAGCATGATAGCGTAAAAATCCTGTCGCAAAAATGTCCTTCCGTTACCGTTTTTCAAATTTGATTTTTAAAAAATGTTACTAACAAAAAATTATTGGCTTTGACTTTTTTTAGCAACTTACTGTGATCTGTATAAAAGTCTATGCTTCAGTTTTTGGAAAAATATGTATTTTGATATGTTCACAAAGAGAAATGCATCAATGTAATTTGTAAAACTGTCCTTCTGTTACTGCTGGAATTCACCATAACAATAAAAAAATTATGTTTATGTTGTTAGTTATGCTGTTATCAGTTAGACGATAACTGATCTAATTATAATTACACTGCACACACATGACTACTTATGAATCTACTCAACACATGCAGCCACCATCTTTGTTTAACCTAACTGTATAGCAGAAGGAAGTAATTTTTGTCTAACTATCTTATGCATATTTAATGTATCATGAAATTAAGCATTATCTAATCACAATGCAAATAAGTTAAACCACAATGGACAAGATCAAATTTTAATAAAAGAACATCTAGTAATAAATGTGCAACTTAAACATTCCAAGCATTGCCATGAAAAGGTACTTTTCACACTCCTTTGAAAAAGTTGGAAAATACTGACAAGATAGTTCAATTTTTGAAATTTAAAGAATAGATGCTACACAACATTGAATTGTTTCAAATAAGTGATTTATTTTGGACATGCATACAGTATTTCCCATGGTACATCGATTTTAAAAATAACTTAAATATATGAGAACATTTTTATAATCGTAAAAACAAATTAATCTTAAAATGTATTTTTAAAATGCATACTTGTCCATGACGACACATTTCAGCAAGTTGGCGGGATAAATTTTCAGTTTCAGAGCATAACTGTTGAACGGTGTATTGCTCAGAAGGAGGGCAGCTACTAATTATTTTTCTACCATCTGCTACTACAAGTTGTACAGCCTGATACCCTGAAAATATACAACATAAAAATTTTAAATTGTCAAAAACACTATAAATGATACAAAGGAAATACAACATAAAAGAATTTTTAAAACTTAATACTACTAGATCCTGGATTACGTGTGTTTGCGATTGCATATTTTTGTTTCTTTTGACATTAGGGGGGAGGGGAATGCACCAAAACATACAAATAAATAAATTCTTTAAATGAATATATTTTACAGCCTTTTCACTTGCTTTTAGTGTTTTAGTTTTTTTACTTTACTGAAAGATTAAAAGCATATATACTAAACAAAGAAGGAAAAAATGGGCTACACATGTAAATTTATTTTGGTGGAAGTGAATATACAGTGCCCACCACTTACTAAAATCATTCGCTCTGAGGATATTTGATTTTATAAAGCAGCTGCAGAACTACACTTAAAAAAATAAAAGGTTCTAAGTTTAAATACTCTAAAAAAGAAATGAATTATGGTTATTTGTATTTTATTGTTAATGTTTCAAAATACAAGTGACATTTTAACTTGCATAAGGTACAATTTTTTTGACTACAAAAGTGTCTTAAAATATTGACTTATTCTTGTTTGAGTAACAGAATTTCATGCTCAAGTCATGGGGTCTAGGCATGCTTGCTAACTAACAATTTTAACTCAAAATGAATGCAAAAATGAAAGAGATCTATCTGTAAATAGCTGAATGAGCATGAAATGATTGAAACTCAGTGGTCAGCGAGCAGGGCTGCATGTTGAAACAGGTCTACAAGCAGAAACGGTCAGTGCCAACTAGATATGCTGATCTGAAACAGCTCTCCTATGGCTGCTTTATTCTTTTTCTTTTCATTCAACTCCCACCCTCCCCCTCCTACCACGGAAAAAAAACATATACAATCCATACCTAAAGATTTGTTTTCTTTTTTTGTTTATGTGAAATTTATCTTATTAGTGCTGTTACAATGCTTTCAAATCTTGATAAGAAAAAAAAATCTAGTTCTATCCAGAAAAGAAAGAAAAAAAAGTGATTTTTTTTCTCCTTTTCTGTTTTTAAAATATACTTTCCGAAAATTTTATAAAAAGATGCGGATGACTTAAGATGATTATGATCAAAACAATGGAGCAATCTTCGCAAAAGATTATTTCATCTTGAATTAGTAAAAGTTTTAAAAATATTTAGATTATAAATTTTACATCTTATGAACAATGTCTTAATATCATGCACTTGTGAAAACTGGTTTTTTATCTTTCATAAAACTTGAAACAATTGAGAATACTACAACAAATTACATTCATATGTAAAAAAAATTTATTGCAGGAGACTCAGTGTAATATTTTACCTAATCCATTGTCATTAAATGATGGATTTGAGAGCCATGCTCTTGCTTGCTCAATTCTTCCATTAAGAGTATGAGCAGGTTGTTGAATATTACTGCGTTCTACATTGGAAATGCCATTGCTTACAAGTCTTATTAACTCTCTTAGCTTCTGACTTATTCCTCTTGATAATGCTTCTGCTTGCGGTGTTGCACCCTACAAGTAATGGTAAAAGATTTAACGATCATGTCTCACACAATGATTATTTTCATTAAAGCAAATAACCAAGTGCAGTAGCATTCCTTTAATTAATGAATAAACATATGATATAATATTGATAAGTTTTGGTTGAAAAATGAAAACTCAGCTTGAATATAAACTACATTGTTTTATTAATTCTAATTCATATAATATGAAATACAAGAGGGACTTTTGAAATATATCAGTTGAGCTTTAGGTGAAAATTAGGACAAGAAAAATATTATAATGAAAAATTATCTAAAAACCATTTGCTTATTAAATTGTAATCACTACAGCAACAAAACATAATTCCTTTACAAAGTAAAATTAATTATAAGGGGGTGTAAATTCAATATTTTCACCAAAAGGGAACTCCAGAAAAATGTCTGAGGAGGGATGCTTAATCAATTAGAAGAACTTGTTTGATATTTTACAGAAATGAAATATCTCCTTCAGAATAAAGGTCACAAATGAATAATAATAAAAAAAAAACAACAACTTGCCTTTCCTTCTTGCCTTAATTCACATAAGGCATTTGTCATTGCAGTTATATCCCCGCACATTTTTTGTATTGCTGTGTTATCAGGTGGCAAGCATCTTTCAGCAACACGTTGAGCATAGCCAAGGATATATCGTAATGACTTTTCTCCTACTCCACCTACAACAGTAGTAGGATCTTCAAGCCAATCATGAGCAGCTTCAAGTTTTCCATCCATGGCATTCTGTTACATGAAAATATCCTTAATCAAACATTTTAAAACAGAATCATAAATGTTATATAGTGGGAAATCTGAAATCATTCTGGTTGCAGCGATTCTGGAGAGGATTTTTGAAATTTAAACATGTTTAATGCCCTTATAAGAACTTTAGATGGTCATTGTTACTTAATAAATCATTTAGACCATTAATAATTCTGATTTCAAAAAAGATTTTAGAAAAAACGGAAATAACTTTTGTGAAATTATCAAAAACTTATGTATGAATACTGAATAACCTGCATCAGCTGGCATGCTGGAAATGAATGAGGATGAGCAGCACATACTAGGAAATTCTGGCATGCCAGATAATTCACGGTTCATTTTGCAACAAAAAGAGAAAAAAATATAGACAAAGGTTTTTTTTTTTTTTTGTTTAGTCAAGAACACAAATATTTAAACAAGAAGAGAAGTAAAATTATGTGTTTGTTATGTAGGTCTAAAAATGTCGCCAAGAAAATGATAGACTCGGAAGCATAGTAATTGCGATTCCTTTGTAATTTTTTTATAAGTTATTTTAAATTCTTTTCAGAGAGGTATACTTATTTTTCATTCATTAAATAGCTATATTAAATTCTTTATGCAATTGTAGAAGTATTTTAATAAGTCAAGTATTTAAGTATTTTTTAATCTCAAGATTATGAATTTTTTCATATCAGCAGGGCCGATCCTAGGGTGTCGGCCGCCCGCGTGCAAAGATCAAATGTGCCGCCCCTCTAGAGCATTTTGCAAATTTTGACTATTTAACTTCCTTCAAGTTTGTGGATCAAGTTCTATTTTAAAGGGGAAAAAAACAGAAGGATTAATTTATAAAAAGTAAGAAAAGTTTTATAGTTTAGATACTCTTTAGGTATCTTTGAAGAATGTAATACCATTACAAAAATTGCTAGTTATAAAATCACAATTTACTCCGTCTTCGGTGACATCAGAAGAAGGACGAGAGGGGAGGGGGTGTATCCCCAGAAAATTTTCGAAATTGACGTATCAAAAACAATTTCGATTAACTTGTGGTTGTGTTAATTTCCAGGGAGAAGATAGTCCAGAATATTCAAGGTTCAAGGATAAATTTTCAAAATTGAAGTCAAAAATTGCAGTTATAGGAACTTTTTTGAAACTTTAGGGGAAAGCATGATGAGGTTTCTTCCTGAAATTCTTTTAAAATTATATTCAATTTGAGACTATTTTTTGTGATGCGGAAAGATCGCATGTCTTCCCGAAAAGTTTCCGAAACTGAAGTTTTGAACAAGCAATTTTGGGCTATCTTTGTTTAGGTTACGGAAGCGAAGGAGATTAGGTCATCTCTTATCAAAAAGTTTCGAAATTGAAACCTAAGACTCAAATTTAGACCATCTTTGGCATTTTGGTGACAGCTGGGGATCTGGCAAATTTCCCGCTATTTTGGGGAAAGATTTTGTTTGGCGCTCAAAGAAGGATATTTCTAAAAGCGAGGACTGAAGCTTCGGTGGACCTTTTTGAATATTTACCGATATTAAAATGTGAAAAAATACAATTATAGACTATCTTTGGTGACATAATGAGGTGCCCTAATGTCACAAAAAGTAACATAAGCCAGGCAGTTCCCCTGTGGAAATTTTTAGAAATTGAAGTCTCAAAAAGTATTTTAGGCACTGTTGGATAAAGATAGGACAAAAGTAGTTACCCTTGGTGTGCCCTCAAGAACTAATTTTTGAAACTGAAGTCAACTTCAAGCTAGTTTTGGGAAGGAAGGGTTCGGTTGCTCCATGGAAAAGATTAAAAACAAAATTTTAAGCTATATGTGATAACGTTAAGGGGATTTGGGAGCCTTTCCCTGAAAGTTCCTTGGAACTGATGTTTAGAAAATGCAATTTTAGCTTGAAGACGATAAGTGGAAAAGGGTGGGATTAAGAACCTCTCTAAAGACTAATTAAAGACTAATTCAGACTATCTCTGACAGCTATGTTAGAAAATAGAATCTGGGGCATTCTTCCGCAAAAAGTTCTAAAAATGCTTTTGAGCAATCTTTCACGACATTAAGAGAAGGGACAAAGATTTATAGCTATCCCCTGAAAACACATTTTGGAGCCATCTTTAGGGACTTCAGACCCATGTAGGACTGTAAATTGTTTAAAATTAAAATCGTAAAAAATCTATTTTACGCTGTGTTTAGTCAAATTAAGGCAGGAAGGGTAGGTATGTATCAGGGGCGTGCACAGGGGGGCAAGGGGAGAAGGGATACCTGTTGGCACGGACCCGAGCCTGAAGGGGGTCCGAGATTTTCAAAATAGGTGTCAAATATAATATGTAGGGATGTAGGGTAAAAATATGGAGGGGGCCCGTAAAAGTCATTTGTGACGGGCCCCAAAATTTCTGTGCAGGCCCCTGGTATGTACGCAGAAGACTAAGAACTGTGGTTCAGCCAAGGAAATTTTCCGAAATTAAAGACCTAAAAGTTTGATTTCAAATTTTCTTTAGTCTTGTCAAGAAGGTCATGTTCTTCTTTTGGAGCCCTTAAATTTGCTACCCGGGGCACAGGCCTTGACCCCCACTGAAGCTGAACAGTTCATTAGTGATATTAATTTCTCCAGAAAAATATGCTGTGAAGGGGGAAAATGACAAAATTTTAGCTTGTTATTCATGTATACCAGAAAATCATTCGACAAGGTATGACAGATGAAAATTGCTACTACTCCTCTACATTTGAGCGAAGTAATTGCCTGTTTGGTGATATTTTGATATTTGAAATTTTAACCCTAACTCCAGTGGATTAACCCTAAACTCCAGGGGATAGTGTTAATTTTCAACCACTTTTTTGATTCTTTATTCCCCTGAAATGACAGTCTTACCAGTAAAGCAGTTACGTGACTGGATAGAGTTCAGCCTTGTCAATATAAAACCTTCCCTTCGTGTTAAACATAACCAAAACATATTTTCAAATTATCATGCCATGGACCGAGTTTCATTGTTGACGCTGGTTACTAGATCATCGGCTATTATTTACATGAGGGTTTGACGCTTTGACACTCAAGGGAGTCGCAACTGTCCATTTTCTCCCCCTGTATCCAGGCTAAGTGAACACAGAACTTGTTGTTTGAAATGCTTGAGAATGTATTTTATTAGTGCAGATTTTTTGTTACTAAAATATGTCTTTAATTGTTTAGCTTCTGTAAGAGCTTGGGGAGAAGCATTAGTGGCTGCACTCGGTGCTCGTCTTAGAAGGCACCATTTAATGCTTCAGGAAGGAGTCACTGCCCTCATTGTCTCTCCCCTGTATCATGCCTGGTTGCCACTTCTGCCACAAATTTTGCTATCAAATGAAGCATGTATGTAAAGTATAGATATTAATGTACAATGGACCAACACACAATTGTGCATTAACATTCTATTTTACCTTAACTACGCTATGCTACTGGAAAATTGGGAATTTCTTTGATTTTTCAAAAAACATTTAAAAATTAACATATTTATTTGACTTATTAAAAGTTATATCGTAAAAAAATGTTGAGCAATTTTTGCTAAATAGAACTATATGTGGCCCTTTGCTCTTGGCTGCCCGTGTGCGGTGCACAAGCTGCACACCTACTTGGATTGGCCCTGCATATCAGAGTAATAAAAATAGCAATGCTAATTAATATTTTAATGAAATTTAACCATTTATGAATTTTAATAAGACAATACATACATCTATCATGATTTGAGTTAAGCATATGTTATGTTAAATTAAATGTATTTTTCAAAACTCCTTTTACTGGCATGTTAGAAAAAATCACGCAACGGTTATTGAAAACCTACTGAACCAAATTTTGTGGTATGCCGGCTGATGCAGGATAATACAGTAGTTCAATAAAACAGTCCTATTTAGCATCAAAATAAAAATACAGGGTGTTTCAAAATGAATAGCAGGGTTTTAACATGTTATAATATTTATTACACCAAACTTACAGTCACAAGTGATACATCAAATGAAAGAGAAACTCAAGCAGTTTTGTTTGTTGGCATCAGTGCGCATGCGCGTGGAATGTTTCTGCTGCAGTCCGCTAGAAAGCGCTTGTAGCAAAGATGGCGACTAAAGAACAGAAAGCGGTTTGTGTTTTACAGTTTGCAAAGATGGAATCTGTTGTTACTGTGTAACATTAGGTTAAGCGATTGGCTTAACCTAACTGTACATCACCGCTGGATTGGCTGTAAGGGGCCTAATGACAGGGCTTGTTTCCCATGGTCTCCACGGTCACCCGACCTAACGCGGCGTGATTTCTATCTTTGGGGGTTTATTAAGGATCGTGTGTATTTGCCTCCACTGCCAGCCGACCTTCCCGAATTAAGGAACAGGATTGAAACAGCTGTTGCAGCAATTACTAATGAGACACTCATCAAAGTTTGGGAAGAACTCGCATATCGTCTTGACAAGTGCCGAGTGACGAATGGTGCTCACATTGAACACTTGTAGGCTATTATGTAAAAAAACTGTTTGAGTTTCTCTTTCATTTGATATATCACTTGTGGCTGTAAGTTTGGTGTAATAAATATTATAACATGTTAAAACCCCACTATTCATTTTGAAACACCCTGTATTATACAGGACACCAATCTCTTAGTCGATATTCAACTGTCAACTATTCCACTACCACACATGAATGATTCCCCTTAATTTATTCTTATCCCATTATTTGGGATCCCCAATCCCATACTTGAACCACCTTAACCATACTTGAACCACCTTAACCATACTTGAACTTACCTTAAAAAATTGTATTTACTTCTTTTCATTTTGGATTTCATATGTTTTAGTAATGAGTTGTTCAAAATAAAGCTTTGAACAGCTGAGTTATATTTCGTGTGTGAAACTATCTAGATTTTTCCTTATTTACTTGTTTTGAGCTATTCATATCAGCTCCAATTTTCAATTCGATTGCTTGTATTAAGCATGTACGGAGGTAGAGAGGGGGCGGGGGTGACCTGATGTCAGTCTTCAAAGGGGCTGCAGAGCCTGAAAGTTTGAGAACCCCTGTTCTATGTCATTAACTGAAATGATATCATATGCTGCGAAAGAAGAAATTTGATGGATGGAAAAGATCCAGGTTAAGCCAGATTTTTTTTGGGTGGAGGGAGGGAAGGATTTTGAAAATTTCCAAAACATGAAAATTTGGACTAACCCCTCCCCCCACACTGGCATGAAAAGGTTTCAGTGCTAACTGTTATATTAACATTAAGACTGAACAAAAGAGTTGATAGAATTCACGACCCATAAAGAGCAAATCATTGATCAATATGATTGACATTTGACTAGTCTATGTTCATTACAACGAAACTTCAACATACGGAACAAAAAATTAAAATTGTAGCTTTGGAAATAATTTCACCTCAAAACAATAAAGTAAAAATCCTTTTACTTAAAAGATTAGCAATCAAGGTCACGTCTAAAGCAAAATTCATCATAAAAAAACAATGGTACTTCATTGTGAAAGAACAGCAGTAAGATGAATTATGTAGGCTCGTAGGGGCTTTCAAAGTTTTTCGGCGAGGGGGGGGGGCAAAGGATATGAATTCAGTTCATTTTAAAGGATAAAAGCAACAAAATACAAGCAAAAATGCAAAACTGCATTATGTTGTGAAAATCCAGAGGTGTCAATTGCCCCCTCCCCCATTGATTGCCCAAGTGACGAGCCTGTATGTAGGTTAATTGCAAATTCAGACATTTGGGGTGTCATGAAGATAATCATGCATCCTCCAACAAGAATATTACTGAATGATGAATAAAGTAAAATGGAATTAGTACCTATGTAATGCAATTTGGAAGCTAAGTCAGCATTATTTTAAACAAGAAATAAATTTGAATTACCTAAAGAAGAAAACCCAAGAAAACAAATATTTGGTTATGGAAGCAGTAATAAAAAGTGTTACCAACATTTAAAATAATCAGCCTTAGTAAAATCAAACCATAAACATAAGATGGTTTGATAAGAAAGATGATAAATCACCATTTGGTAATAACATGTTAAAAGTAATAGAACATTTATTCTATAGAAGAAATAACGTTGGAAAGGGAATTTTTTCTCAAAACAGCTGAATTGTTGCTGTGTCAATACTTTATTTCAATTAGTATTTGATGAACATTAGAAAATCCATATTAGGTACGCAGTTGACTACTGGGTAGATCAACAAAACAGTATAGAACCAGTGGTCAATCTGCCATGGCAGACTATTGGAAATGCATAAGAATTTAGTACCCAATGGTTGGCCACTTCTATAAAAATAATTGCGACGAAGAAGGAGTTTATTTTTTAATTGAAACACAATGTTACACTTTCCATTAAAACATAAGTAAAAGCAAATTTACATCAGAACGAAAAGAATAAGGGTACTTAACATTTAAAGAGGAAGTGTCTTCTTAAAGAAAAAATAAGCAAAATTGCAAACTAGGATGATGGGCAACCATTTAAAATAAAATGACTCATTACTACTTAATAAAACGTACTTACAACTTCACTGTTGTTGGATGATAGTTGGGGGCAGGTGAAGGAATGCATCATATCTGATTTTGAATTATACATATTTTATTTATATGCAGTTTTATGTCCTTCTGGCCGACTACTAAAGCACTTACCCTAGGTAGTAATTTTGATGCATTGTAACATTTTTTGCAAGAATGTTTATTCCTAAATGAATCTAAATTGTGAAAATGAGGCAGCAATTTCTAACCCTTGAGTCCTTGAAAAAGAGTTGAGGGGGTACTTTTCATAAAAGAATTGAAAATAAATAAATAAATTATATATATAAACTATTGATTATCCTGATATTCCTTGCATTGGAACTCAAAATTTCGTTTTAAAAACTTATTAACATGATTTCAGGATCAAAAGAACAATTTGCAGTTGCCTCATTTAATCATGAAATCCTAAAAATTTTAACAGGCTATAAGGCCTGAGCCATTTGAGATTCATCATAAATATCTTTTATACTTTCTTAAATACATAAAAAAAAGTAACTATGCCAAGCTTCATTAAAATTCGACACCAAAGCATTTTTTGATTGACTTTTGCATTTTTTCTAAAATAAATTAAAGAAATAAAAATATTATTGAAATAATGAATAAAATAAGCAGATATAAGGTAGTATATAGTAAAAAACTATTCAACATTAAAAATGATTGAAATATTTGCAGGATGCAAAAAGATTGAAATCTCAAATGCGGCATGCAACTTTCGGCGCAGCACGTGTTTGACGTCGTTGGCATGCTTCCCAAACATACGTTTTTGTCAGATATCGTGGAGGATGAAGATTCGAGGGGGAAAAATAGAAAAAATAAGAAAACGGGGACCGAAAATTAAGAAAAAATTGAATCTTTTCAGATTTTTGAGAAAAATAAGAGCGCTATGAGGCCTGAAAGAGGCAAAAAAAGGAGGAAAGGTTTTAAAAGCCAGAGATAACCAGAATTCTGGCAAAAGAGAGAAAAATCTCATCCCTGAAGAGAACAACTATCATGGCTTCAATGCCTGAAAATCTCGCTGGAAGCAATATTTTGGCTCTCATATTTTAAAACTTTTATAGGTATGTCAAAAGTCTTTTCAATAAATGTCACATAATCGATTCACAGACATTACTTTCCAAAACAATTATGTAATTATTGGCATGATCAAGCAAGGTGAGATCAAGCAAACTCATGAAAGGTTAACAACTTTTCTGTTTCAAAAATTTTTTTAAATCAACCTTATTTTTTACCTATTAGATTTTTTAATGTCTAATGAGTTTCAACAGAGCATAAGAATAATGTTATCAATTATGTAATGAATAAAATTGACACAGAAATAAATTGCAGTTAAAAGTATAAATTTATAGCATTAAAGTTCTAGATGATTACAGAATTGCAGTTACAATTTTGAATTAAAATTTCAATAAAATATTATTTATTTGACTTTTAACGAAAGTTTATAAAATAATTTTTAATTTAAAAAAAATCTCATTCATGCAAAAAATTCAGAAAGATTATGCAAAGGAAAAAAATAGGATTCATTGCTTGTACACAGAAAAGTAGGCTTATCTGATGTTAAAGGATATTTTGAAGTAATTAAGCAGTAATTTAACAATATCTGCTCTATTGGCTTTTTTACTGTTCATAACTTACTAAAAAGTTGACAATACACATCAGACAAAGTAACAATGCAATGCTATTTCCTAAGGGTTTTTTTTTTTCCTGAAAGCAGGTTATAATTCCCAATATTACTAGCCTACTTTAATACATGTTTGTATGCTTTATATTTCAATTACCACCTAACTCAATGCATTTCCAAACTAGTCAAATCCAAAAATGAAGTTGAATTGAATTTGACCATAAAAACATTCTTACTTGTGCTTTCTTCATCACAGTTATATTGTCAGCATCCCATTCATCCTCATCATAATTAGTTAGTTGTAACACACGAATGATTTCATTAATTTCGTCGGTCATTCTTTGAGCAAGATAATTTCTATTTTCAGCAGCTTCATCAACACCTTTTCCGCCTGACAAAAAAAAAAATCCATTAGGTAGCCATAAGTAATAAATCCATTTTTTGTGTGAGAAGAAGGCATATATTGAAACGAAAGAAAAAAAAAGTTTCAGCACAAAAATATGCATTCTGTTCTTTGAATTACTATAACATAAGCTGCACTAAAGGAACTTTACTACAATGTTTTTTAATTTTTTTTCTTCATCTGATAAATAGGACTTTCAATTTTATTGCTACTGATGAACTACTTTTCAACTTCACTATGTATTCAATTTAAAAAATGAATTGACGATGAATCAGAGCACATCACAAAAATTGACATTACCTTGACTTAAAAGCTGAACAAAGATTTTCATGCTGCAAATCAGTATAGGTGCTAGAGATTTGACTGATTCCAGGCAACGAATTAAAATCTCTCTATGAACTTGGTGAATCAATTCTTTCTCTCTTGCATCAACTTCTTTAGAAACTTTAGTCAAACAAGGACTGAGATCCTAAAAGTAACCAAATATTAATTCAATGTAAATAGAATTGTGTTTAGTGTTTAATTTTTTTAATGTGCATAAAATAACTAATAAATAAACTTTGAAAAGTTCACCACAAAAAGATATTTGATCCCATAAAGATCAACACAAAACATACCATACAAAAATTTTTACACTCAGAAAAATAGTATTCAGAAAAATAGCCAGATGACAAGTTTACTAGTGATTCAATGATATAACTAAATGAAAAGCGAAAAACATACACATAATTTAGCAGCAAATAATTAAGAAAATGCATTCATATGTTTACCAATTTTAGCTAAAGATATACAACATTTTTGCAATAAGGCTTGGATTACATCGACATCGCAAATAGTGCCATACATTCTTAAACATTATGTTTACATTACAGGTGGGGGAATTACAAACAAAAAGCTGGCTTTAAATTGCTAAATTTGTATAATGTGATTTATAACTTATGAAACTTCTATAACACAAGACATATAAAGCTACATTATGTAGCTTTATATGTCTTGTCAGATTCCCTTGACAAAGAATAAAAATGTCCAGCATTTGGCATGGAAGATGTAATAGACCCTTAAAACAATTATATATGAGTATTAACATGCACAGAAGTTAGAAGTTTAAATTCAGCATTTATTGATTTCTTTTAACACACAAGTGAGCTTAATAAGATGAAAAAATACTCATTCTAATGCAAAATATTCTGTTAACATTTTATTTATTTATTTCACATTTTGAATCCCAAATAGATAAAGAAGTCATAATATAAAATTAAGAATAGTAATTTTAGAAGGAAATATAGATCATGTGCAATTCAGAATGAAAACAATTATAGGATCAAAAAAAATCAGATCATTTAATATAACATCAAATAAGGTCATTTATGTGAAGTATGTTTCAGAGTGACTGTTCCATATTTTACTTTAAAAAAATCACTAACTGTTAACACATATTAAAGCTATTAAAAATTATGAAACTAATAAAAATAAAATAAATTCTATGTTTTAGGTTATATTTTACCCTTATTTATCTTATGATATAGTTTAATTATTAATAATATTTAAAAATACATCCTTAATGCACAAAAATGTGTTAAATACAATATACTTGGCATAAGCTTTTTTTTTTGTTTCTATTACAATTCTAATCACTTGAATGGATTTATGTCTTCAGTTATGCGTGAACTAAAAGCTATACAATAATTCTGATTAATTTCCATTTCTTACTTTATTTAAATGCTAACATTTTTCCTTCTATGTTTCAATACAATGCTAACAAAAGCTGTCAACACTTTTTAAAAATATCTTACATTTTATTTTTGTATCTCAATGCTAGTACAAACCTAGATAAACGTAAAACATATGCGGTGACCAAAAAGTGTTAAAATTAGATTGCAATGGCTGAATAATATCTATTTCTATTCATGAACAAATCTATCCAGAAATCATTTACAACAGTACCAAATAAAGCACTATCTTCCTAATGTAAAAGCTCCTTTCTTTTCAATCCATATGCTAGACAGGATTGAGAAAATACATAACAGCATGAAACTAGCTAGAAAGGATGCACTTAAGCAGTTAGTCAATGATAGGGATAGCAATTTATGATCACTTCTATAGCTAGCTCATCTAAACTCACATTTTTGATGATGTGGTCTTTTATTAGTTAGCCTACTAAAACTGAGAATTTGGCTAAAGAAAAGAGAGAGCATACTTTCATCATTCAACTATCCCAAAACCTCCCTTATTTCCTGTTGCCAAACAGAGCACAAAATGAAACAAATGCTCAGTCATTCAAAGACTTTACCTACTGAAATTGAAAAATATTTTTTTCTGAAATAAAAAGTAATTAATGCACTCAATTGTATTTTGTTTTCAACTCCTTTTTTGTTTTAGTTTTATTTTCCAAATAAAATATAGAACATCTAAAGCATATAGAAAAATCAAGCTTTTGCATTCTCTTGGTAATGCTCATGCACAAGAGATTAAACATTTCAATGAATTCATATTGACAAGCTACATCAATAAAGGGGGAACAAAAACTTACAGTAAAGCAAGGGTTGCTTAGGTGAAGTAAATGAGGATTAAACCAAATAAAACCATTTTTCAGAGAAAAATAAAATAGTACCATAAGGAAAAAAAAGGAAATCATAGCAGAAAGCTGGGATGAATGCTTAAAATAATTTTTACTAAGTTTTTGTACATTTGCATTAAGTTCAGGCATTTCGTTTTTCGTACAGAGGAACCAGTTTTTAAATGCATTAAAGAAATAAAATTTTAAAAAGCCAACATTATTGATGTTTATCATATTAACATACTTCAGCTATAACTGGTCTTTTGCTACGTTCAACTTTTGTGCATGTTTTTATTAAATTTGTTAAGAAAATATATAAAAGCTTAACTGACTAAAATTTCCAATTTGGATGAACTTAACACATACCTTAACGAACTGAACTAAGTCTTCCATATTTTCAATAACTTCAGCAACAGCAAGGTAATCAAGAACCTTCTTGCATTCTCTGATTATTTTTCTAACTTCAGACTCATCAAAACAAAGTAGCAATGCGTATGTATCCTGCAGAATGCCTAAATAATGTATAAGCAAAATATTAAAATGTGTATATAAAGTAAGATTTGTTACAGTATTAAAACCAAATTCAGTTGAAGAAGTCACAAAGTTTGGAGGCAGAACATAAAAGTATACTCTATTAATTAATATTTTGTTTTGTTCCACTTCAAGTTTTTACATAAAACAAAAGTCCTAATATTAACATCAATTAAACAATTATCGAATAGATCACAAAAACAATTACAGAAATAACACAGAAGTCTTTTTTGTTGTTGTTGTTGTTCATTGGCAACAAATTATGTTCTTAAATTTTCTGATGCTGATTAGGATTGACAGCAGATGTTCTTGCTTTAATGGCAAATATTGTCAAAAAAAAGAGGAAATATTGTCCTTATTTTAAAGGTTATTTTCATACTATTGTGCACATTCTGATGAAGATTTTTGGAATAATTTCAGCTGGGGTTTTTTGAGAGTGGACAATGATTTCTAAAAACTTACTCTTATTGTACGTGGAATTTTTAGGCAGTTGACTGAAGAGGGAATTTTAAACAGGGGTGTTTGTGATGCAAAATTTCAGAAAATTCTGAACATTTTGGGTTGCCTTTTCCGAAAATTTTGGGCTGATAACACATTCTAAAACTGAATTTTTTTGCAAAAAAAAACTTTCTAAACTGTTTTTATTTTCTATGATATCGATGATTTTTGGGCCATTCCAGCGTTATGTGTATGACTTTTTGACACCATTTCTTTGCAAAAAACAATAAAAACCAATATGATGTTTTAAAAATATTTTTTAATAGTTTCTATTGAAGTAACAGAACATATGCTCCAGTTTTTAGTTGGCAGTTTTTTTTCATAGGTTAATTCTAAATTTTTTAAATAAAATTTTAAATGCAGCATTACGTGTGTGACTCGTAAAATCTGAAAAAAAGCTGTACCTCTTTGTAATTTCCTGTGAAGTTCTAAAAGGTAAATGAACAGTATTTTTTGTGCATGTGTCTATACCAAGCAAGTATTCCATAAATATTTTTTTCCTAAAGCTTGTACAATAGAAATAAAAAATATTTTATTAGCGTTACATGTGTGACATTAGAGCATTCCGTGTTTGACCGCGTGCAGCAGTTGAAGGGAATTTCCTAATAAAAATCCAGTTTAGGTTGGATGTTTGCGAAATTGCGCAAAAGGGTTCTTTGGTGCTCAGGAACTCACATGGAGATTTTTGTCTGACCTTCCCCCCTATGGGGTTTCCATTATTCAAATTTAGATTACATTGGATATTTCTCAAATTTTGCACATAGGTCCTTTGATGCTCAAGAATTCACATAAGGGAATTTTTTCCCCTATGGGGGGGTTGACCCCCTTAGGGTATTTTTACCAGAAAATCCGTAAAACTGGATAGTTAGGCCTATTATTAACAATGATAACAGTTTTGAACAAAAAAGACGTCTGAGTTTAAACTTTGAAGCATAAAATTGCTCTTTTCTACAAATTGACAGGAAATTTTACACATTTTTTTCTTCTTTTATTTAAGCCTTGAAAATGCATCACTTAACACAACTTTAATTTCTGAGGTAGACCATGCAACGCAGCCAGTAAATATTTAAACTGTAAGGATATATTCACAAAGTAAAGAAGTTTTTAAATGTAAAGTTTTTGGTATTTTGCTCTCCTTCAAATCAGAATTCAGTATTTTTAACAGAAATGTTGAGGCTATTCAAGTACTGTTGTTTTCCTTTGTATGAAGAGTTTTGGAACAGTTGCTCTCGCTCTTATGGGGAGTTTTGAAAACTGTATTCAAATAAGCATTTGTACGGTCTGTTTGGTGCTATTTTAACTAACTTTGTTTTTGTTTAAAAAGTAATTTTAGCTAATTTCTGCTTATTTATTAGGAGAGATATGCACCATGTGACCTGTTTCTTTCTCTGCCAGGAAAGCAATAACACAACCAAGATAGCTTGTGCAACGATATGCACAAGATGCTCGGCATTGGGAATTTAAAGGGAAATGTTGATTCATTTAAGAACAGTTGTCCTTATAAGAATGGGAGGCTTTAGGGATAACCTGTGCAATGCCTGGAGGAGATTTTCAGGACATTTGTCATCATTCAGATGGGAAATTTTACTTAAAATATTTCCTCTTTTATTTATTTAGGCATGAGTATTGAACATGAGGTTTCCCCTTTCCTCTTCCTCAGACATGACAGAATATTTGAGGTAGCCCATGCAAAGCCAGATGTGGATTTTTAGCAACTGTTACTGTTATTCTGAAGGGAAATTTTACATTCTATTTTTCATTTTCTCATTAAGACCTGAGTTTTGAACAGGCATCATTTGGCCCCCTATTTAAAAACGGGGTAGACTGTACAATGTTAGCTAGTATATTATCAAAAAGGCAAAATATAATTTTGCATCTTGACTGCTTGGATAATTAAGGATAAAAAATGTTATTGCAAAATTACTTTTTTGATTCATATTACAAATTTGAATTTTACATATTTCAAATCATTATGTACAGCAAGCACTAAGCAAATCCGTTAAAATTGTTTTAACTACATAAAGAGCAACATTAAAAGTTCTTATTATTATTCCCAGAAACTATTTGTATTCAAATTTTTATAAAACTTTATGCAAATAAGAACTTATACTATTGAACTGAGTTATAGTTTAACATCTTACATTTAAACTATACTCCTAAATTATAACAATTTTAATTCAAATTTTACCTTTTGCACCTTCGATTAGTTTTTTCCTTGCAGGTTGAGAATAAGGATCTCGTCTTAACATGACAGAAGCTTCTTCAAGTAATTTGGATGCCTTTTCTACCCTTGTCAATGCTGTTGGCATGTCTTGCCGAAATATAGGGTCATCACTGCTGCTAATAGTTTCCCGACCAACCTATAATAACATTTAAATCATTTTAAATAAATTCATTAAAAGTTACTTTTGATAACTACAGTTGACAATGATTTTGTATAAAATAATTTTTAACTGAATGTATAGGGAGAATAGGGGCTAATGGGACAAGCCTCTAAGGGCACTAGATGCTGAATAATATATTATTATTAAATATTTCTATAATACAGAATGATAGTTATACTTCATTTTTTAACATAGATTATGAAGAAATTTTGTGAGTACTTCGCAAGTAATTAGACTTATTAGTTATAAAACATTTGTAAGATTTCCCTGTGTCACTGCTATATAAATAGGACTATACAATGCAGGTCCGGGAGTTGTATTTTTTTTATATGGTTATATGGTAGTTATTAGTCACACTTTTAACTTGAGAAGGGTGGCAGAAGGAAATCTGAATTCCAAAACGGTGCTTCAACTGAATGGCATTTAAGTTTAAATACATTTTTCACCACAGTAACAAAAGTGACACAACTAAAGAAAAAAAAAAACAGCATTGAAGAAAAATCAAGGTTTTACACATTAGTACTTTTAAGCGATATAGTCTCAAATATTACAATATGTGCAAAACAATTATGATGAGATGTCTTCTGGTTAGATTTGTTGCATAAATGACTAATGCAGACCCAAAGTTTTAAAAAATATTCTTCTAAATTACGGAATTTTGATGATATGTTACAATAAATTATATTATTTTTACACCACCACACATACGACATAAGATAACTTACTGAGAGTTTTTTTTTTTTTTTGGCATGAAAGAGCATTAAATTTAGATTTTAAAGGAATAGTTGGAAATCTTTTCCCAAAGTTTTGGGTTATGTCACTTTCTTTGCTGTGATGCATTATGTATATAATACAACTGCAAATGTACTTGTTTCAGTTTTACTTTTACAGGGTGGCGACAGGAACTGTGAAAAAAAGTTCCCAGACTTTTCCCTGATTAAGTTCACAAATTTCCCTGATTTACGTTACCAATGATAATGGTTTTCTTTCTTTGTTCTACTTAAAATTCATTGTATGTTTGTAAAAAATGCAGTATTTTAAACGTTTTAAGTTGTGTAAAGTTGTTAAACTAAAGATATTTTTTAAAAAGATGCTACTTTTTTAATAAAATGGTTTTAAAAAACATATCAAGTCAATTTTTTGGGGGAAAAAATCTACAAAACAGTACATTAAATTTTTCTACATGAAAAGATTATAGAAAATTATATTTAAAAAAAAACAAAAAACTTTACTTCCAGAAACCACTTAGCATAAGAATTTTAAGAAACTATTAAAATTACTCTTAAAAACATGTGTATTTATGATAGAACTAAAATGTAATTGAAATTATTTTGAACTAAGTTTTCAAACATTATAATTATTGTTGCAAGAATAACTAGTAATAGTGAAAGGATAGAAGTTTAGTTATTCTTATATAACTAATTGACATATTTATGCAAAACAGATGAAACCATTTGACATCCATTCATAAGGAGCTTTTCTCTAATCAAGAACATTAAGTTTTAATGAATGAATACAGCATTTTAACAATAAAAAATAAAGATATTTATTTAAGTACACAAGTTAACTCTATCTCAAATGATTTCAGTATGTAACAAAAAAATCTTAGATTGCTTTTGTAGCAAACAACTTTGAAATGCAAGAAAAAAAAAGAAAGATAGAAAGAAAGAAAAAAGCAATTAGTTAATTTCAAAATATATAAAAGAAGAATACAACTTGGTTATAAAATTAAAGAATCACTTAAGTCTGAAGAAAAGAAAATCTTTATAATCTGCGGTGACAACAAATAGTATAGCGGCAAAAAACAAAGTTTTTTTTATTGAAAGTTCAATTTTAGCAATTAAATTAAAAACATGAAGAAGTAATAACTTTTAAGCTTTTATCAGTATTAATTCAAAAACCAAAGATTTCTTCTTGAAATCGTGATTACAGTACACTAATCACTTCGAGACAATGGAATAAAGGCAAAGGAGCTAAGGCATTAATGAAGGCTTCCTCTTTGCCTGTATGGTTGTTTATTTTACGTAGCACTGAAGAAAGGAAATTTCAAGCTAGGTAAAATAAACAACCTAACAGACACAGAAGCAATCTTAGGAAGTTCATCCTGTGGTTGATAAGTAAGATTCAATACTTTGACGTTGAGGGAAAAAGATGCACAAATATGTGGCAGTGTATAATCGCACCTCATTAATTTTACTTTTTTTTTTTTTTTTTTGAACAGATAATTGGCAGAAAATGCGTAGGGAATTAAAGTACTTAATTTTGTAAAGCAAAAAAAAAAAGAAATTCTTCATAAAATCAATTTTCCCTGATTTTTTGTTACTTTTTCATAATTCCCTGATATTTCCCTGACTTTTCCCTGATTAATAAAGTTCCCTGACTTTTCCCTGATCTCCCTGATCTGTCGCCACCCTGTTTTACTTTATTTTATTCAGTTTCTGTTTGTTATTACTTTTTACTTACTTTCCAAAAGTTATTTTGAAATAAGAGAACATCCTATGGAGTTTTGAGTAATCAGAAAATTTGAACATTCTCTATTTTTTAAAAATTTAAACCTTCTAAAAGTAGTCAGTTCTAATTTTTTCGAATAATCAGGTTTTGCAATATATTAAAAGTTAAGATAGAGAAACAACCAATTATTTAAAAAATTAAGCTTGAGAAAAACTATGTTCAGCTAAATTTTAAAGCAACTGATCATTTTCATTCGGTATTAAGAATGATTGTTGCAAACTAGAGGCCAAATGTTACAAAATTGGTTTCTAAACGACAGATGGAGACTTCTCATTAATAAAATGAGCATGTAGTAATCATAACAACAATTCTTGTTTCGCAATTTTTTTCTTTTTCTCTAGTTTTCTCATGTAATCTAGAAGAAAGATTCAACTATATTTCAACTCTATACGTGTTCTGGCCCGCGAGATTCATCTTAATATGAGGTGCACTCCTCGAGTAAAAAAAAGTGGAACACCAATGGTTTTGATTAATAAGAAAGTCAAAAGAAAATTTTAAGACATCTTTGATATTGTGAAATTCCAACAGAATCTACATCAGTATTATCAAACTGTTGTTGATACATTCATAACGTTAACCTACTGAAATAAATTAATGCACGGTGTTGTTAACAAATAATGGGCAATATCAAAGAAATCTAAGGATCAAACATAATAATCAATACAAACATAATGCATATTTAATGACTCAATTTTATATAAAAAATAATCAGTAAAACATAAAATCATACCCTGACTAGATTGGCTACAGCTAAACTAACAGCTTCAACAGGTCTTGATAAATCTGGCATGGCATTCCCATCTTCAGCTTCTTCATGAAGAATGACTAACCGAGAGACCTATGAAAAATAATTAAAATGTTTTTGAGTGGTAAAATTAGGATAATACTAATACCAAACCAATAATAAGATAAAATTCCAAGTTGATTTTCAGTTTCCTCTGACAAAAACAATAGTGTTTTCTTTTTCTTTCCTTGTTTTAAATATTTACAACACAAATTAAAAATATATAGTTAAAAATGCAAAAAAAAAAAAAAAGTATTTTAGAACATGATAAATATTGTAGGTTTGGGTACATTCTGGCTATTTTAACTTAAGGAAATTACAAGCTCATTATTACTCTCCTCAGATTCCTATCAACCCATAGTTTCACAATCGAAAGTGAAGGCAGGTTGTCCGAATGGCAGGACAAAAACTGGTAAAAACTGTCACAGAAAATTTTTTTCTATTTTTTTCAGCACATTAAAAAAAGATTCTGAACTTAACAATAATAAGTAAATATGGAAATTCTTTTCATTTAAGAAACATATTTTAATCAAAATATCATATATATTATTAGTGTATATACAGTAGGGTGGAGTGAAAAAAAAAATTGTTGAATTTTGAAACGCCTGGGGTCTTAAAAATTGCCTTTTAGCATCAATAGGGTACCCTTAAAATATTAGCCTCTTAGGATAAAATCTTTAAGTTCCAAAATTGCCCAAAAAAAGTCAAAAATTGCAAAACATTGATCTTTTTTGAACTTTTTTTTACGAAATATAAAATATATAATTTTGAAAATGCTTAGAGGTGCAAATTTTAACTCTATGTAAGGTTAATATCTCCTAGAAAATTTAGGGTGATAGAGTAATTTTTTCAAATTTTCTAAAAGTCACAAAATAAACCAAAAATCGATTTTTTCCTTTCATTTTCACTTGACCTTGCAGAACAAAAATAAGCCACGGGCACACAATTAAATATTTTTAACACACATTCTAAACTTATTTATTAGTTAAATATTTAATTTCTTTTTCAGATAATTTATGACATTACATTTAAGAGCTTTTGCTATACATCATTTTTGTGTTTTTTTTTATACAATAATGGTAAAATCCAATGAACAAGCACCCAACAAGAACAAATAATTTTGTTTAAATTTTTTGATTATAAGAACCTTTGTTATCAAATTTTCCATTAAGCGAGTCCGAACTTTCTTGAATCAACTTGAGAACCGAGTCGTCTTCTTTTACGGGTGGAGTGAAAAAAAAATTAATTTTTGAATTTTGAAACGTTTAAGTGATTTTCTTTGCAAATGAAAAAGAGCAGAAAGCATAGTATTACAACTAATGATGGATATCAATCGTTGGATCTCTGATACAAGGACCCGGCTTTAAAAACACAGGACATATAACAATTCCGTGCAGAGAAGCTGAAATTATAGAGTATAACATTATTAATTTCTAAACAAATATTGAGCATTGAGCAGCCACTTGCCAACTTAGTTGTTATTGGTTGTGATGGTACCAACACTGTTACTGGTGTGACAGGAGGTGTAATTCGAAGTTTTATGTTAAAACTAAACTAACCCATTCAGTGGTCGATTTTGTCTGCTGTATGAAAATGAACTTACTTTGATTGAGACATTTGATGTAACATTTGAACGCAAAACTGAAAGGACCCACAAGACTTTTCAGTAATTATCAGAAAAGATATCAATACCAGTGAAAATTTACCACTAGTGAAGTTAAAAAATATATTCTTAGAGAACGTCCCTTCAACTTTGACTGGAACAGATCTTAGCCCACATGATCAATATATTCGTATGAAAATTGTCATGTGTCATCTCAAGATTGCTCAAAGCGCAATATAATAGGTATACACAGTGCAACCATATATATTTTCACTCTGATTCTCTGAAATGTATAACTTTAATAGACGGGCGGCAATCGTTATCTACCTGGAATGTACTACAGCAGCGTTAGAAATCGGTAAAAAATCCTACTGGTCCTTCGGGCCAACAATATGTACTGGTCTTCAAACAACATCACTGGTCTGCTTTAAATTAAACACTATAATATGTTTGTACCAAAAATCATTTACACTTTATAATGATTACATTTATTAAGTTATTTTAAATATAACTGTTTCATTTTTAGCTCATTGACTAAACATTAAATAAAACACTTCATTGGTAAAAATGGTAAACATAATATTAAATAACAACGCAAACACTTAATATTATATTACAACGCAAAACAGAAAAGCACAGTTTCATTAAACAACCCTTTAAAAAAGCAATCAAAAATTTGTGAATTTAACTTGATCATTTTTACTTAGTTTCAGGACGTTATTTTCCCCTCCAAGTGTGATAAATAGAGTAAAATGTAAATGTGTGATTTAAAATTATATAAAACTTTTGAAAAGGAAAAAAAATCGTAAAAGGTGTCAATCAACGGTTTGACTAATAAATAGCTAAACATTGGCTAGGCAAGTGCTTTTGAATTTTTCCTAGCACAGTGTGATCAAAAATAGACAGCGGTTGGTGGTCCCAGGGACCACCAATGAGGAACCTGCATGCATTTTTTTTTTTTTTTAAATGAAAATTTAAGCCATTTTATAACGATAGACACCGATTTCAGTTCATTCGGACGGCTAGTTATTTTTAATTAATTTTTAAAGTCTCCCAATTAGCCCCGCCCCCTTAGTTTCCCCATCTCCGCTGATGACGTCATAATTCATTCCCGCTCCCCGCTCCTTCTGGCACTGGACGCACGTGCGAGTATAGAACAACGCTATCATGATGGCTAAACGCACAAACTGCCGAATTGCAAGTACTATATTTTACCTCATTGAAATATTCAGCATCGTACATAACAAGTTGAATATTTTTAGAGTACCAAGAGATAAAAATAGTGCAATGCCATCAACACTATTAAAAAGACAGAGAGAGAAAAAAAAACTAAATTGTGTTATTCACTCTTCTGTTGCAAAAGTTACTTTACAGAAACTAACAGAATTGTATATTAATTATATAAAATTGTTTTACTTTTTACAAAAGCTCTCCCTGATCACTTCTCCTCCCTTTTTTTTTTATTCTTCGAATTGAAACGAGTTTATTTTCTTTGAGGATAGAATGTTATTTTTTATGTATTGATTTATTTCATTTTGCTCTGCTTCAACTATTGCATTCAAAACAATTATTGAAATCAAAAGTCTCGATTTGAATTTTGAGTAATTTTTAAGATTAAAAAAAAGGAAGAGGCTTTTTGAATGATTTGCATCTCTAGTCTGCAAAATTCATGAATAAAAATAATAATGAATAAATAAAATACTTTACGAGCAAACAATAAAAATGAGAAAGAAACGTATTGAAGAAATGATAAATGTTCAAAAATTTTAAATTTAAAATCACATTTCCTTTTTAC
The DNA here is from genome assembly GCF_026930045.1 of Uloborus diversus. Taxonomy (NCBI): domain Eukaryota; kingdom Metazoa; phylum Arthropoda; class Arachnida; order Araneae; family Uloboridae; genus Uloborus; species Uloborus diversus. The sequence goes on along the minus strand of NC_072740.1, from coordinate 103,289,076 downwards.
TTCAAAACATATTGAAAGATGTAGAAAATTCGAAAGGAGTTACAATAAAGATTAATATAGTTTTCATTTATTAATTTGTATTACTTTCCTCTGCTCTAACTTCTGCCTCCAAAACCCGGGTCGTACGTAGACGTAACGTTACCCTCCCCCTATGCGACCAGAAAAATTAAGCTGGTTCATTGTAACTTCAATGCACAATAGACGAACGTCTTTGTAATTTAATTGTTAATGAATAAAAATCTGAATAGGTAGTAATATTAAAAAAGTAGCAAATGAAACTTTTATTTATATTTATTAAGTGTTAGCTTTTCAAAAACAATTTTCGAAAAAATTAATAGTGTTAAAAAACTAAATTATATTTATCTGTAAAATGTCACTATATCAGATAAAAAAGAAGCAATCAAAAATTAATTCACTACGAATTTAAATCAATCTGAAAACATGTATAAGCATTTAAAAGCACAAAAAAAATGAATATAAATTAACCTAACACATTACATGTTATATTTCAGATCAATAATATCAATCTGAAATGGCCAAAATAAAAAAAAAAGACATAAAGAGAATGAAGTTGTTTCCGAAATTTATAAGAAATATTTTTTCCTGAAAGAGCATGCTTAAAAATATAGGATTTGACCATTTTTTAAATAATTTGACAAAGTTTAATATTCTTAAAAATTATATTAATCGGTGCGCAAATTCAATTTCCTTTTTTTTTTTATGCTTCTGCACATGACACCACAAGTGATGAAATATCATTCACTGATGCCATTACCGCAGAGCACAATATTTAATTCGCTTCTGAATTATCATAACCTGGAAACATGCTAGACAGCAAGCGTAAACATTCAGCACGCCAGTGGAGTGCGCGCCAAAGTTCATCACTTTTGATGTCATAAAGATCACGCCTTGTTTGAAAAATTAATTAAAAATTTAACGTTTTGAAAATAAAAGATTTTCCTGGCTCCGTGTTATTTCTTTTTCGTTCTATAAACTTCAGTGATTAATAGTACTTTTGACTGATAGAAACAACCCCATTAGGAAAAAAAAGTGCGTAAATTTGACAAACAAAGATAGAAAACAGTAAAGTTGATATCTGCTTAATGGTATAAAGTATTAAATTAAGAAAGTTTATTCCCCATATTCCATGCGGGGAGAGGTATCTGCCTAGCTTGACACTTGCAACTTGTTTGATATCTTAATTTATTTTTTGAGTGTCATTATTTTTCATGGCTAAAATGGCAAGTAGTGTTTATTTGCTTTGCCTCATTAATGAACACAAATACTGTTTTATGAATGTCAGCATCTTTTGAAAGCTGTGACAGTCACTCAGGCCTGATTAAGGCACATGTCTACTAGGCCCTGGGCCTGGGGTCAATCTTCCTAAGGGGCTTCGAATTTTTAAAAACCTATGCACAGCATTAAAAAATCATGTATTTTTGTGAAAATGAAAAAAAAAAAAAATCATGAATCATGTTTTAAGTAAATGTTAAACATTATTTTGCATTGACTTAAAGTGATAGAATAGAGAGGGGGGGGGCTTCCAAAGCATTGTAGGCCTTGGCCTCAATTTTAGTTAGTCAGGCCCTGCAGTCACTGGCACTGGTCTAGCTTGTAAAATTCTGAGTGGTATTCATAAATATAGAAATAAATTTTTCATTTTTGTTTTCTTCATTAATTTTTAAATTTTACTTTAAAGTGATTTTATTTTGAATTAGTTAATGATGTACAGCTCAAAATGAATTCTTCAAAGGGAGGGGGGGTCTCAATAAACCGCACGCCCATGACATCGGTCAATAAATGCTCTGTATTTAATTTATTGTGTAAACAATATGAAGTAATTTACTTGTGAATAAAATATTGATGTTCAATTCAAAGTCAGTTTTCTTGTTGTCGGAATTTCGGGGGTTGAGGATGGGTGATTCACAGCTAAGATATACACCTCTTCCTCTTCTGAAGATCAAAATAAGAACACCTTTGTTTTCAATAAACAACGGCAAACCACGCTGCGCTCCTATCCCCTTCGTTTCGACTCCTTCGGAACCGGTTCTATTGTAACCCAGGGACTGAATCTTGGCGTTGTGCATGCTCCTCCTCTTTTTGTGTCACGCGAGCTTTGTTCCGTTTTTAGCTAATTTTAAGCTGTAATTTTGAAGAATCCAAGTCAGTTTTTTAAAAACTGAGTTGATTTTTGGGAGTTTTAAGTAGAGGACTAATCAAATCAACCAACGTTCCACGATTACCCGAACCATGCAGGTTCCTCATTATTTTTTATGGTGGTCTGAGGCAGGTTTCACTGGTCTGTGATCAGTGGACCAACAGTAATTTCTAACGCTGTACAGGATGAATTTTTTTAGTAGCAAGATTGCTTGAACAATCTCCAGATGAAACATCTTGGAAAATTTCATACGAATGTATAGTTTATGGGAGCTAAGATCTGTTCCAGTCAAAGTAGAAGGAACATTCTCAAAAGAATATATTTTTTAACTTCACCAGTGGCAGATTTTTGCAGGTTTTGATATCTTTTCTTGTTAGTCACTATAAATACTTACAGCGCCTTCATTTTGTTCTGTTCAAATATTGCATTAAATGTCTCAATCAATGAACGTTCATTTGCATATCGCAGATGAAATCAACCACTGTATTTGTTTATATTCAGTAAATTACCGCCCATTAGCCAGGGCTAAAGCAGAAATACATGAAATATACCGCCAGCTAGGTAATTTCCAGTCGAGGACTGCAGTTTCGTACTTATTAGCACTCATCAGCCCGGCATATGCTGGGCTGATAAGCGTGAAACTGCAGTCCTCGGCTGGAAATGACTGAGCTGGAGATGTATTCCTGCTTTAGCCCTGGGTAATGGGCGGTAATTTACTGAATATACCATGCCTTGCCATCAATATTCGAGTTGAACTGAACCATTACTTCAGTCACTCGTCTGGTCTGTGCTAATTCTATTTTAGCTACCAGTTTGTTTGGCACTCTTGGCTTCCTTAAGAGGTTTTCCATCTCCAGCTCAGTCATTTTCCTATGCCGGGCTGATGAGTGCTAATAAGCACGAAACTGCAGTCCACGGCTGGAAATAACTGAGCTGGCGGTGTATTTCATGTATTTCTGCTTTAGCCCTGGCTAATGGGTGGTAATTTACTGAATATACCATGCCTTGCCAACAATCTTCGAGTTGAACGGAACCATTGCTTCGGTCACTCGTCTGGTCTGTGCTACTATTTGACTGAGCTAAATGACTGAGCTGGCGGTGTATTTCATGTATTTCTGCTTTAGCCCTGGCTAATGGCGGTAATTTACTGAATATATACCATGCCTTGCCATCAATCTTCAAGTTAAACCGAACCATTGCTTCGGTCACTCGTCTGGTCTGTGCTAATTCTGTTTTAGCTACCAGTTTGTTTGGCACTCTTGGCTTCCTTAAGAGGTTTTCCATCTCCAGCACAGTCACTTTCCTATGCCGGGCTGATGAGTGCTAATAAGCACGAAACTGCAGTCCACGGCTGGAAATAACTGAGCTGGCGGTGTATTTCATGTATTTCTGCTTTAGCCCTGGCTAATGGGTGGAAATTTACTGAATATACCATGCCTTGCCAACAATCTTCGAGTTGAACCGAACCATTGCTTCGGTCACTCGTCTGGTCTGTGTTACTATTTGACTGAGCTGGACTTCTATTTGACTGAGCTAAATGACTGAGCTGGCGGTGTATTTCATGTATTTCTGCTTTAGCCCTGGCTAATGGCGGTAATTTACTGAATATATACCATGCCTTGCCATCAATCTTCAAGTTGAACCGAACCATTGCTTCGGTCACTCCTCTGGTCTGTGCTAATTCTATTTTAGCTACCAGTTTGTTTGGCACTCTTGGCTTCCTTAAGAGGTTTTCCATCTCCAGCTCAGTCACTTCCCTATGCCGGGCTGATGAGTGCTGATAAGCACGAAACTGCTAGTCCAGTCAATAGGTAGAAAAAAACGGGCTTGCCTTACAAAAATGGGGTCAAAGATTTTATTTTTTAAATTTGTGTATACTAGTGCCAATATGAAAAAACCAAGTTATCCAACACGAAAGACCTCGGGAGAACTTTTGGGGGCCGAAAACCCCCAAAAATTTGTGACTTTTTGTGGTATTTTCAAAATATCTCAAAAATGGTTAAAATTACAAAAAAACTTCCAATGCAAATGTTAAAGAGGATTAAATTTCCTTCAACTTTTGTCATTACAAAATTTTTGTAGCATGAAAAGCAAGCGAGTTACAGCTTCTTGAAAGTCACACTTTTTCTGAACCCCTTCAGCGAAGTGCGTGAAAGCGCATCGGATAATGGAGGAAAAAAGGAGAAACGCCGGCAGTCTGACCTTGGAAATCATTTGTCTTTCACAGCTGAGGGTAAATGCCTCCGTTCCCTTTAGTTTAAACAAAACACCCCCATTCCATCCCACCCCCCTTTTTTTCTCCAAATGAGATGAATCGACTCAATAGCTACTCATGTTGGTCACTTCAGGGTTTGCGCGAGAGTATGTTTTATCAATTTGTGTGTTCTGAATTACAATTTTTTTCCTAGAAATGATTACGCCTGACCAAGGTGTTTTTTTTATTATTATTATTATCATTATTTTTTTTGAAATCAGTTTGCATGAATGCTAAATAAAGATTGTGAAGGAGAAGGGAACAGAAAATCTTCAAAGATGCAGCGCAAAACGGCAAAATAAAGAACATCAGCGTTTTTTGAAGTTCTTAAAAGAAGTGGCATTTCACACTGCCTGTCACAAACGCTATATCAGTGAGCAATAAATCTCTTCCCTTGAAGTCATGGTTGAACCTAACATGTTAACTAAATTCCTAAAGAAAGATTTCTAGCAAATTATAACAAAAAGAATTGTCTTATTCTACTTCTTGAGACATATTTCAAAGAGTGTGGTATTGAAGTCAGGCAGACTCAAGATGATGCCGACTCACTCACTTACTGCTCTTTCAAAGGCAAAAGAAATTGAAAAGGTTGTTATAGTGAGCGAGAGGACTGATGACAGCTTTAGGACAGCCTTTCAGCAACTTGTTCTTTTTAAAACCTGGAAGAGGGAATGCTTGTGATTTGTTTTTTCCCCACTAAATCTTTTAAGTTTAACCCCAGCAATATTCTTTTCATCCATGCGTCTAGTGGGTGTGATACGACTTCGGCAATCTTTGGCCAAGGCAAAATTAAGTTGTACAAAATAGTCAAAAAAAAAAAAAAAAAACCCTCCTAAAATTAAGGAAGCTATTGAAGTATTTATGGACCCAATCTGTCATCATGATGTCTTCCTTAGCTGCAGTTGGAGAAAACATTTTGCAAATATTATACACAGGTGACGTAAAGTATTTGAACCTATCTTTGGATACTTTGCAATTTAATCTTTTTATAAAATTAGTATACAGGGCTAAGATAAATCTTGCAGGGCTACGTTCAACGTACGGGGGGGGGGGGGGGGCATGCTGGACGTTATCACTCATATCGGTTCTACCACAAAATTCAAAGTTGGTTGGGCAACATAATTGATCCAGAGAAATGGGGTTGGGAACGCAGGACGCAAGGTCTAATGCATGTTGACACGAAAAGAGATTCAGTTACTCAGAATCTTTTGAAGATGGTACCTTGTACCTGCAAGAAAAATTGTACTGGAGCCTGTTCTTGTCACAAGGCAGGTTTAAAATGCTCCAGCACAAACAGTGCAGTGGCACAAATTGTGAAAATGTTGCAGAAATTTCATCTTTGGATGAGACTGCTGAAGAAGATAATTTGTTCCAGGAGCTTTTGGAATTACCGCAACAAGGAGATGAACAATTAAAGGACCACAGCTTCTTTCTACCCCCTACAGATTCTGAACTGGGAGAACCTGGACCTTCAAAACGGCTTCGAAGAAGATAAACAGCGTATTTTGTTGTTATTTCTCTATTTGCTTTAAAGTCGAATGAATCTCTCTGTAATTTAGATGTATGTATTAATCTTCTACAGTTGGATTTTCATTTTGTAAGGTAATTCTTTTGGGTTTTTCATGCCTCAAAAAGCCAGTTTCTGCAGAATTTTTTCAAAGTGTTCATTACGTATTACTATTGTACCTTTATTTATTCATTTTTATGTCTATTGTTTGCTTATTATCACCCTAATATTTATTCATTCACATTTATATTCGAATATTGCATTTTCGCTTGTAATAGAATAGATGGTACGAATTATGTGCTTTAAATGAATGAGAAGATTTTGTAATTCAATTACAAACTGCAATATAAATCATATGTTATTGGAGTCTGACTGAAGACTACCTCTGTTAGACTAGAAATATTAGTTCGTGAGCGGTGGGGGAGGGTTTAATATTATTATTGTATCAGAGCATAGGATGCATGACTGTGTTGATTGTTTGCTTATTAGCTGCCTAATATTCATTCCTTCACATTAATATTTAAAAATCGCATCTTTGTTTGCAATAATTAGACTAGAATGTACGAATTATATCCCTCAAATGAATGTATATATTGTGTAATCCAGTTACAAACAACAATATGTCATCTATTATTGGAGTCTGATGAAGACTACCTCTGCAGATCAGAAAAGTTAGTTCGTGAGCAGTGGGGAAGGTTTTTTTTAAAATTATTATTGCATCGTCGTATGTGCTTTAAATCAATGCGTATATATGTATTTCAGTTTTATAATACATCGTTTGTTTTTGGAGTGTGTGAACTAATCTGTCAGCCAGAATTGCTACTGTGTCCAGCGGGGGGGGGGGGGGGGGAGGTGAGCAAGAAACTCAAACTACTCTAACTGTCGATAAACTCTGTGAAACTAAAGTTTCTATTAAAGTTCTAATAATTATGACGCCTTGCTTTCAGTGTGAAAGCTTTTTTTTTTCGGAGTGGAGGAAAACTGCCTATTTTCAAAGAGCTATAGCAAGCTTGTTATTTGTGCTACAAAAAAGTTGTAAATACAAAAGTTGTAGGAAATTTTATGTTCTTTAAACTTTACATTTAAAACTTTTTTCTAAGTTGAACCGTTTCGGAGATATTTTGGAAAAAACAAAAAAATTCATAAATTTTTGTGGTTTTTCGGCCCCCAAAAGTTCTCCCGGGGTCTTTCGTGTTGGATAACTTGGGTTTTCCATGTCGGCACCAATATGTACAAATTAAAAAAATAAAATCTTTGACCCCATTTTTTGTAAGGTAAAATGTATCTATTGACTGGACTATGCAGTCCTCGGCTGGAAATAACTGAGCTGGCGGTGTATTTCATGTACTGAATTTGTTTGTTTAGTTTTAAATAGACGACGAATGACTCCTCCTGTCACACCAGTATTGGTGTTGGTTCGCCGACCGGACTAAAATGCAAAATGCTGCACACTCCTTTAATTATAAATTATAACGTTTAAATTATACAAATGATACGAGCCAATCAATCTTGTGAATTAAAAAAAAGTTACAAAATAAAACCATATATTTATTAAGGCTATAATTTAAAGTATATAAAAAGGGGGAGGGGGTGAGGGGGCAACATCAAACAGATACCACAACAACCTTCTTAACAATGGCCTCAGAATATAAGTTATCATTAAAAAAAAATAATAATAAATCAGGACAAGTTCTTTATTTTTAGGACACATACCCCTCAGTGGCGCAACGAGAAAATATTTTAGTGAGGTACACTTAAAATTTCCCCTAACTGATACAGGGGAGTCTTCCCAGGGAGAATTTTTTGAAATTGTAGGCTTAAGAACGCAGTTTTAGACGGTCTCTGGTGACATTTTGGGTGGTTTTCTGAGAAAATTTTTAGAGAATGAGCAATGCAATATTTGTTGACATTAGGGTAAGGAATGAAACTTAGTGGCAGTCTCTGATGATTTTCTTTTTTTTCGAAAAATAGAGTGAAATTGACCAAACCTTCCCTCAATTTTTCACAATTGAATTTCCAAAATGCAGTTACCGACAGACTTGGATGATATTACTGGAAGGCTCTAGAGTTTCTCCTTAAAAACATTTCAAAATAGAAGTCCTAAAAACGAAATTTTTAAGCGATATTCAGTAATACTAAAGGAGGGTTTCAAAGCTTTTCACCTTAATTTTTTCCGGAATTGTAATTTTTTTTCATTTTCAGATTTCATACGGGAGCTTCAGCTTACTCTATTTCTATTTAAAGAAGACTGCATGCTAAGCGCCGCAACCAATTGTTCATTTAAAAATCTAATTTTTAAAGATTTGGAGGATATTATAGAGAGGGTGTTCGAAGCCCTTGGCCAGAAGTTTTTTGAAATTGAAGTCTTAAAAATACGACTGTAGACCATATTTGGTAACACTAGGGGCTCGGCAAATTTTCAAAATTGTAGTTCCAAAAAAGAAAACTGAATTCATTTCTTAATTGAATTTGAAAAGAACAGGAAGTACACATAATAAATGTCTCATTTTCAAATATGCCTTGCAGCTAATGAGAATTCAAATTGCCTAGTTTCTCTGCATTTCTTTAAAATTTCAGTCGTTTAATATTTACAAAACTAAGAATGAAAAAATACTTTTACTATTTCTCATTTTCTGCCAATAGAAATATTAAATAATAATAATAATTAAAAGTTATCGTGGTTTCTTAACAAAATTTTTTGGGGGGAGCCTCTATTGAATTTTTCATAGTACTTAGAAAATTGCACATTTGAAAATAGTGTAGCCCCTTAACAATAAATAAAAAATCAGCATTACTTTTTAACAAAACAATGAAGAAAGATTTTTGAGAGCCTTCCCCCCTCCCCCCCTTTCAACTAGGGCCTCTCATTTCAAGTTCTTCCAGGAGCAGTCCAAGGGTATATATTCAATGTATATTACCATCTAAAAACAACAAAAAATCCCCCACACACATATGTAAATTAGAGATGAGACGGGCTCAGCCCTGGCCCGACAGCCCGGGCCCGAAGCGGGCTTGGGCTCTAGAACCGAAATAGGTTTCAAGCTCGGGCTCAAGCACAGATATTCAATCGCCAATCGACGTTCAAATTCAAAGCAAATAAACATTTTCCTACTGTGAGAAAATGAAAGGAACATTAAAATCAGTTCAATCAATGTCAAATTTACCCTCCCCCCTCCCCCCCAAAAAAAAGATTAATTAATGCTTATATATATATATGTGTTTTTTTTTTTTTTTTTTTTTTTTTTTTGTCTATTGCAATATGTCACACAGTTATGCATTTGAAGTGGATCATTTTAAGAAAATTTAGAAACTTTTGTTAATGAAGAACATTTGACGCAACATTTTTCATTAACAGAGAGATCATGTCAGACTATAGAAGGCTCGGTTTTTCATACAAGAAAGTTTCCTTCGGGCTTGGGCGGGCATGGGCTCTCAAAAATGAGCCAGAACTCATCTCTAATGTAAATACATTGATTTCAGAGCCAGGGCTCTTGCCCCTTCTTGGCCCCCTTAAATGATGAGCCTACACCTCCCTTTCCCTTAAAAAAAAAACTGCAAAAAGGTCTACAGCAATGATGATTTTCCCTCTTTGCTTGGCCAAGAGATTTTTGGACTAATCTACCAGTTATTTTTTGACTGACAAATGATTTCTCTGCTTAATTTGGGGCACAGAAGTATTTAATCTTTTCTTTTCCTTGTCAGCTTATTCATTTGAATTGGCTATTTCTGATCTACCTTAAAAATTTGAACATTTTTGCAAATAGCGCTATTTTGAAAATGGCTTTTTTTTAATTGCACAAAAGTTGGAAGTAAACATTTTTAAAAGATTAAATTTAAAATTTAATGAACGAATTTTATTTAGGAAATGTAAGATTTTTCTGCTCATAAAACAAAAAAAAGCCTTTTTTTGCAAACAACTTAATAATAAGCTTAAAATTTTATTTAAAATTTTTCTAGCGTTATTATGTTTAACAAATTGGGAATGAGCACCAATTTTCATGAGCTTGACAGTCTAAAATTCCTCAAAACCCGATTTCAGTGCTTCATATTTTCAGAGATAGTCGTGACTTTTACTGAGTAAATTTTTGACCAACTGAAATATTAGTTTCACCGCTAGGTTGTGTTGTATTATTTTGTAACTATCTGCATTTTTTAAAGTATACCAAAACAATTGTGTTTTAGTAATATACCTCCAAACCCTGGAAGAACAAATTATGTGGGCAATGTGGAATTTTCAAGATTGCTGTACACTACCAAATTAAATAGCTTCAGCAGGATTAACATAAAAAAAGAAATTTAGTTTGAGAGGAAAAAGCGTCTCATACATTGTCAAAGTTTTAATGATTGATACTTTCACCTTGAAATGAATGAAAGAAAAGGGGGTTCAATCGAACCAAGCACTGCGACCAGAACTACTTTCACCTTAAAATGACCTTCAGTTTCTGAGATATTATATTTAAATATTTAGATACGAAGCTGCTAATAAATACAAGGGATATTAAGCATTAAAACATACTTTAAACAGCGGTGCCTCCCCCCAAGGGTGCACCCCTCTAAACAGCAGGAAGTCCCCCAGAACAAGAGTCCCTCCAATTGAAAAAAATACCCTTTACCCATCTCCCCCCCCCCTTAAAAATTTCACTGGCGCAATCTGCGACATGAGTCATACTCCCTCCCTCCTAGGTGCCCCCCCTGCTCTTGAAAATATTTTATCACATATTCTTACACAACTAAATATTGAACAGCATTTCAATAGTATAAAACTAACACTGATTGTTAATAGTGTATGGAGCGCACAGGGATCGAGACATGTTTTTGATAGCTGAATGGAAGATTTTAAGTATCTCACCCAGTTACAGGCATACACACACACACCTATGCAATATTCATTTCGTAAAGAATTTTAAGTTTTTCCTAAAAAATTATGGTTGTCAAACACACTATTATTCGAGGCATAAGTTACCAAAAGATTTTTCTCGCAAAATAATTATTTCTTTTATAAAAATTACACCAATCAACTGTCTCACTCAGTCATGGGCAATTCCACCGTTACGGACGTAACAATCACAGACCTTAAATATGCGTAATTTTAATTTGGTTACATTAAAAGCTACAAAAAAATTTTCTGTTGTATAGTTTGGTGTTATTTATGCTAGTAAAAATTTGGGTGCAGATTGCTTGATTACATAAAGTAACAAAAAATTAAAACTGCCTGTTACGGACGTAACTCAGAAGACAGCAAAATGTATACTTTGTCATACAATTGCCAATATTCCTGTGAATTATTCATAGATTTCTAAAATTTTCTTTTAAATACTTGTTCTAAAGATTTCAAGCTTTCTAAAACCATAAAGTTTTCATGGATACCGTTTGTAAAATTTATGATAAAAATTAATATATTTGTTACGGACGTAACAAAAAAGTGTTACGGACGTAACGTGTCTGATATGCTGATTGCACAAAGCAAATAAAAGCTTAGATATACTAATAATTTTTGTTGAGAGAAAGCAATGGTATAGATTAACACATTATTTTGACTTGAAGTTGTACCTTAATAGTTTTTAAAGATTTGGGGAGGTAGGGATCCCTGCGTATACCACCATGTGAATAAATATGTAAAATGTAAATTGGTGCATCATAAGAAGTAAAACTATCCAAGGGGAATTAAAGCAAAACCAAAGTGGAATTATTCAGTTACAAATAAATTTTTCAAATTTTTAACATGAACATGGAGGGGGGGGAGGAGGGGGGCTTCTACAAGGGAGTACTTTTACAGTTTGAGAATTTTTGATGATTTTCTCTATCTCTCAATAAACATATTAACTGCCTAATTTCTTTTAAAGTTTAACAGCCTTTGATTTCGATCGCTTTTTAATAGAATTGGCATGTTTTTGCCAAAGGTGGAAAGAAACCGTCCGAAACTGACATCGGAAAAATGCATTTTGGCCAACATTTGCCTAAGTAATCTAAATCTTGCTTCAAAACTAAATGTGCTTTATCTGAGGATCAGATGTAGCAATTTCAATATTTAGTACTTTTAATTCAATCTAATTATGCTTTTTAATTTAAGATTTAAAACTAAAATATTCAATGTATCAATGCAACTGTAATCTAAACATTAATTTTTTGTGGAGAGTAAATAACAATAAAGTAACTGAGAGTAACTTTGGTTTAAGCTATTAAACAACAGGACAAATTCTTATCTCTAAGTTAGTTTTTAAATAAGAAGTAATATCAATTTGGCTATGCTTTCAGAATGACAGAAGTTTGAAAAGAAAAACTATAATTAATATCTGTAATATAAATTTTCTTGGGAAAAAAAAAGCTTTATTAGTGAAAATTATGCGCAAAATACTTTGGATTTCATCAGGTTAAATGATCAAGTAATTTTCACAAAAATCTACTTGGAGAACACTATTTTTTTGTGTCATAGTGCATTGATGAAGTAAAGTTTGAGAAATTAAGGAACCCTCTAGAATATTTTTATGCAAGTTATTAAGCATTAATTACTAATCTGGAATTATTAACACCAGTTGAATTTATTGCATGATTTGGAGGACAAAAAATCTTACCTTAAGAGGAACACATGTTGTCGCCTTAGAGCAACAGTAGGATATCTTAGTATCATTCCTGGGATTACATGTCTTAATCTTGCTTTGAGGCAACAATGTGTATTTTAATAATTTTAAAAAATGAAATTAAATAGCCACTAATATGTATAAAAATTTGAAAATCAGAGTATCAGAAGTTTCGTTATATCATATTACATGTCATACACTATATTTTCATTGCCCATCCTGTACTTTTTTTCTTTTTAATTGGAAATATACATGTGTTACGGACGTAACGTACTGCTTTTTGTTACGTCCGTAACAAAAAATGTTACGTCTGTAACGCCATTTTTTTAAAAATTAAAGAAATTCTAATGTTTTAAACTATGGTAAACAATTACTCTGATGAATTGCTAAAAGGACAAAAAAGGATTTCTTTTAATTTTGATTTTTTAGGAAGTAACGACAACTTTTGATAAATTTTTGTTACGGACGTAACATTGAACTTCATTTTTTTTAAATTTAAATTGCCTAATTTTATTTTGTAGAAAAATTAAAATAAAAACCTGTTATTATAGTACTACGTTTATAGTTTAAGCTGCACTGCAATTAATTTTGTTTATTTTTATTTTGCTATTAGAAATAAGCATTTGAAAATGCGGTATTTTTTTGCGATTGTTTTGAAGACCCGACTATCATACTTCCAACTAGGAAAAAAAATTATTATTTAGTTTGTATTGAAAAAGCAATGCAATATTCTGAAAATACACATTTCAAGCTTTACAATGATGTATAATATAGCAACATAACTGCAATATGAAATTTTGACCTACTGGTTTCACTTTTCATAGAATTGCCCTCATGTATCAAGTTAGAAGTTAATGAATATAGGTCAGAATTTTGCTTTACAAAGTCATTATTTTCATCTGTCTATATTATCTTCAGCAGTTTAATGAACTACTTTTTGGGCATTATTTAAAGCTATCTATATTCAGAACGCTACATTAAAATGTATAACTTCACAAGGCAGAGACATATGTTCACCGCTCACTATTTTTTTAAAATTACTATGCCCTCATAGAAGACTTTTTTTGTCGACAGTTTAAGCATAAATAATACATACCTACATATTCATCCGAAATGTTAATAGATGAAATTCCTTTTATAAAACCGTTTCAACATGTAATTGGATATCAAAAATTTTTTATCAACTCTTTTTAATTCTGTTTTACTTTCGAGTTTGTACTCTTCCAATAGAATGGAATTTAATTCCCCAAAATAATTGCACACATTTCCAAAATTGACCATCATAGGATTAGATTCATGACCACAGATTTAGCAAAATAATCGTCAAATTAAATTTTAATGTAAAATCACTTTATAAAAACTATTTAAGCAAAATTTGTTTTTCTATAGCATAACGCTTTGTCATATGTGTAGCAATCGGTACATTTGTGCATGCATTCCGCAGCAAAATAAAAACTTATTCTATTTGTAAGGGACTTAAAAACGGCTGCATAAAAAATGTGTATAAGAAGGTTGTTAAATTGATGCTATGGGTGTGAACAACAATATGCATGTATAACGCATGCTGTGAAATACTATAAAATATTCAAATAATCTAACACTGATAGGAAATTAAATGACATCTTGTTTTCTATTGAGCAATCATAAATTAAAACAGTTGTGGTATAAAACTTTAAATACAGTACGAAATAAGATTTCAAAACTGAGATAAATTAAAATAAAACTCTAACCGGTGATTAAATCTACGAATAAGACAATACGTGTATGTTGTTACTAACTCTTAAACATAGAAAACAACACTTCATAAATTTTTATGTTATGTATTCAAATTATAGAAGTTTGATTTTAAATTGATGAAAATGAAAAAAATAATAATAATTTACTTGTTGGGCGACAGGCTCTAATATGCCCTCGATTGTTTTTGTGTGAAATACAGACATTTTGATAGCTAATTGTTCAATTCATAAACAAATACTTTGTTTCCTACTATTTTAAAAGAAAGCTAACACCAAGAACACAACAGAAATGAAACTGAAAATTTTACAACACAACCACAGGCGGGGCACTCGATCAAGCCATCTTTGCTGCCCACGAATAACGTCAAACCATAAATGGAAACAACACCTCGTGTTCTCTGGAACCACAACAAGGGTTTTCATTGGATGCTTTATCCAGTTCAAACCTACGCAGAAACGGGGCCTAGAAAGTGAATGAAAAATTGAGTAGGATGGTTGATAACGCAACACGCGCGATTGATATTTATTTATTTTTTAAATTTCTTAATCACAAAATACCGTATATAGGCTGTGATTCCCCCCCCCCTTCCTTTTCGGAATGTCTGCGCGAAAAATGCAACTCCGTCGCCCTTGAAATCAAAGAAGTTTCGGTATTTGTTTACATTGAAGTTTTAGCGAATGAAATCTGTAATTTTCTTTTGAAGGCTAATTCAAAGACTTTTTTAAAGTTAATTGCTCGACGGGTAATTTTTCTTCGGTATCTATTATCCCTTTTCAAACAAGCGGAGTGAGGGATCACTGCCGGATCTAGGAGGGAGTTAAAAGCCGCGTGGTATTTTCCTCGGGAAGCAACTTCAGAGAGACAACAAATCTAGATCCGACACCATGTGATTTATTTCAGAATGTCAGAGAAACCTTTAGCTAATGTGAATTTGAAGGCTCATTTCTGAAAGATTATTATCTCCAAGTGGGTTATAGTATTCGCCAGGACTGCAAGGCAGCTTTAGCCAGTCTTAAAGCACGAGCATCTCCCAACACTGAATAAAATTTGCCGTTTGATATCGACCATCCCATATTTATACGATATTGGCCAGAAATGGGTTTAGTATTTGCTAAGAAATCACAGCAGCATTGTCTAATGCTGGGCGCGAGTATAGCCCAATATATTGTGAAAAAGTTGGCCAATAATGTTGTGCCGAAGGCCTCGGTTGTGCTCTCTCTGCTGGGGTTACACTATTTTATTTACAAAGGTTGCGTTCGACGAACCTCACCGGTCTACCGGTAAGTAACCAACTTACCTTAAGTTGGTACTTGACCTAACCAAGTCTTCGCATCGTTTTATGATCAACCGGTTATCCGCACCGGTTACCATTCTAAGCTATTGATTGGTTGAATGGAACAGGTGATCATTAGCTGTCACGTGATTAACTAACCGGGCGCTACCGGTCGTGCTCGTCGAACGTAAGCAAACAGGGGACAGTGTAAGAAAGTTTATTCATTACAAGAGAGGAAACTCATGGCAACATTGGAAATCGAACTCACGACCACAGGCAAACGAAGCACGAAATGGAAAGATTGGGCGCCCTGAACATTGGGCGCCGAGCATTTTGGGTGCCGGGAACTTTGGGCACCGAGTATTTTAGGCGCCGAGAACTTTGGGCGCCGAGCACTTTGGGCACCGGGAACTTTGGGCGCCGAGCATTTTGGGCGCCGAGCACTTTGGGCGCCGGGAACTTTGGGCGCCTAAGCACTTTGGACACCGGGAACTTTGAGCGTCGAACACTTTGGGAGCCGGGAACATTGGGCACAATGTGCTCGGCATCCAATGTTCCCGGCGCCCAATCTTCTTAGACCGAGAATAGGGGATTCGGGATTTCTTCATCGTAAATTTTGCGAAATTCATGATGTCCTAAGAACCCAATTTTAATTTATTTCAGGTAATTAAACAAAAGGTGGGGCTAGGGGGTGCGGGGCTCTTTCGGGATTTTTCAAAATTGAAGTCTTAGAGGCTGTACTTCAAGCTTTATTTTGCAAGACTAGGAAGGGGGGTAGATAGGGGACAGGAATGAAGACACTCCTTGAAATTTTTACGATGTTTTTAGAAAGATCCAAGGGAGGGGGGGGTAAAAGTTCTTTAGGTGTCGCTTAGCTCCCTATTTTCCACGCCAATTGACAGTAACAACAGTGAAGTAATTAATTTTAGTAAATGAATAAATGAATGGTTAAATGTGTTTAAAAAGTAATTGTTTTCTAGTACTTTCAGGAAAGTATTAAGCATAATTTTTCTAAAAATATTATTATGAGACACAATTAGAGGTAAACCACACCCATGTGCGCCAACAGAACCAGATATTGCAGGAGGGGGTGGGGTTCACTTGCATACAAATCGCAAAAAAAAAAAAAAGTTTATTCATCAATGGGGGTTTTTTTTTTTCGTTTTTTTTTTTTTTTTTTGTAACTAGCTGCATTGCCGGGCTTTTCGCAAGGTCTACCTGGACAAAAAAAAGTTTTGTCAAGTGACGCGTGTTCAACAATCATGTTTCAATTAGAGAAAAAAAAATACTACAAAATTTCCCGTCAAAATACATTATCAAAAAAAGAAAACGGCAAATCAAAAGTTCCCGAAAAAATTAAACGCAACCCCCAAAAATACAACTAAAATCCAAAAAGAAAGAAGATAAGTCGCTAAATAGTAATCAAAAGGGGAAAATTTACCTCAAAACAAAAACAAAATTTTATTAAGTCACAACCGAGGAAAAAAAAAAGTGGCAAAACCTTCTGAACACTAATTCGCAACTCCAGAGCTCGAATACGCTATCTTGTGGTGATTAACAACACTGTCGAAAAAGTTAAAACATTCTATTCGATATGTTTTCTTTGGAGTAATTTACATGTTTGAGACAGTTGTGTGATTTTAGAAGAAAAGATAAGAAAGCTTCACACATTCAAACACGATAAAAAATTACTGTCATTCACTATGCTTCAAAGCAAGTTATAGATTACGGCATTTGTTTGTTTTACCTTTTTCATCCGCCATATTAGACAGTGCTGTAACGCCCCCAATAGTTTATTGGAGTTGCGAATTTAAAATGAGATCGAACAAACGATAATTTTCCGATTTTAAATTTCTGTTCCATTACGCTTCGCAGTTCTTTTTAATTTTTTTCCGGTGATTTTACAGCTTTTTTTTTTTTTTTTTTTTTTTGAAACTCGAAGGAAATAAAGGAATTCTATGGGTGTTTTTCGCGGACTTTCGAATGGGACCTGAATCAAAGAAATCGGATAATTATTTTGGGTAGAAAGAACCATTTAATGCCATTTTCGGGCTTTAAAATTAAAATCCGAACGGTTCAGTCCTTTTTTGACGTTTGAACCCCCCCCCCCCCACTGTTCTTTCTCGGGTGCCCAAGTACCTCCTGCCAAATTTGGTCGAGATTTGGCGTAAACCCAGGACTAATGTGCCCATTTCAGTTTTCCTGACCAAGGGCTGTAGGGTGTAAGCGCACAGGGGCAGATTTACGGTCTATTCAAGGGGGTGGTGGTTGAAAACCGTAAATGCCATCCCCCCTGCCCGACCCGTCATGTAGAGGGGCAAGGAGTCAAATGCCCTCCTCCCTTATCCTGTCTTTTAAATACTAATCGCCTTTAACGAATTTTCACCACCTTGTAGTGTCAAATCGCCCCTTTGGGGGCGATCCCCACCAGGGTTGGAAACAACTGTTCTAAATCACAGCAATGTCTTATCATACCAATATAGTGCTGTCCTGAAAGAAAAAGGTTGAAAAACACATATGGAAATATAAAAATTATCCAAATTCGAAAAAAGGGAAGCTTAGGTTCAAATTAAAAAGTGGGTAACGCTGTCCATCCTCGACTACACCAACTCTCTAAAATTAATTTAAAGCTAATTTGTGGAATGTCTTGATTAAAGTAAGTAGCGATTGCTAATATTTCTTTTAATTCCATATCATTGGTTTTAGAAAATGACGGTCACGGAAGGGGCGGTCGCCTCCCCCCTAGTAAATCCACCACTGCAAGAGCAGATGTTCTGGTTAGGTGGTCAGCCTATAACGTGGGGACCCCCAGTGTTTAGTTCCCAAGCACGCTTGGTACTCATTTTATCAACCAACTGAAGGGGTGAACGGCTGAGTCGACCAAGTCCAACTCGGAAATCGAATCCGGACCTGTGGCGTGGAAGCGCTAAGCGCTTAGAGCCACTGGGCTTCTTTAAAGCGAATAGTGAGTTGTATTTTTATTTTTGTTGAAACTATTCAGCGAAGAAAGTTAAGGAAAGGTTTGCAAAAAGTAAAAAATAAATAAAAGGAATTTAATATTAAAAAAGTCTAAAAGAGATATAACTTTTTAAAATGAATTGGTTATTTTAAAAAATCAAGGGTTGAAAGTGCATTCTCTTAAAGCAACCCACTGCCGGTGCTCATGGACATTAAAGAGAACCACATTTCCCTTGATGTATTTTGTAGTTTTTCCTAAGTATTTTGTAGACCTTGTTTAATTAATTTTATTTCATTGTTAAAAGTCAACGGGAGTGAGAATGCACCCGTTGCTGGCTCTCGTAGACATTAACATAAGTTTGGTAATTTTTGTGATGTATTTTGTAGTTTTTAAATTATTCCTATTAGCTTTTCAATTTTCAATTTATTAAATTTTTTTAAGCTAGGGGTTGAAAATACACACTCTTGCACGTAACGCCTGATCAGCACTCGTGCGCATAGGTTCGAAGGCGAAAACAAAAGAAAAAGTAAATGCTATTCTATTCAAGAGTCACAACTGACTACAACTGTATTTATGTCGAGGACTGCATACTAATTGCCTTGCCTCCAATTATTTTATATACCGATAGATGGCAGCACCATCACCGGATCGAACAGTTAATGAGAATTTAGAACTAGTCCAAGAGCTAATAGCTACCTGGTACTAGCACCCCCAGAGGTATCGTTTCACTTGGAGGACATTGAGACTACGAGCATATTTAACGTCGCCCAGTCCCCTTTAATGACGACGGTGGGTCTTCGACCAGCGGGGATCGAACCCGAGCCCCTCCGGCCCCGAGTCCAATGCCCTACCGATCAGGCTACCACGGCCTCAAAAAGTAAATTGCACAGAGGAAGCAAAAAAAGAAAAGGCGACCAGGTTCTAAAAGAATTAAAAAATGAAGTCACGAAGTTTTGAAGGCGCAAAAAAGAAAAAAGAAGAAGAAGAAACTAGTATGTTGTGGCCATCACGAAACTTTCCTCTATATCTTTCTTGTGATTCTGATCCCTCCCCATGCTTGACGAGGAAGCAATATTCCGAACAAAAACAAAATTACGCACGCCAAAACTTCACGACTGTCTCAATTCCCGATTTATCTCAAAAGCAAAGAGAAGAATGAAAATTGAAAATTATTTTAAAAGCCTTGCTTAAAATAAGTGTAAACAGTTATGTATTTACAAACACAAGATGGCAATAGTTAAAAAGTTTAAATCATCGCGACCATCTGGTCATTTTCCAACAGTTAAAATCACGCGAAATACGCAGACGACAGTCTATTACGATTTATCTTTCTTATTTGTTGCATTTATAAAGCTATTTTTATTCACACAAAAAAATCAGCCCCCCCCCCCCCACGAAGCGATGGGCGACAAAATTGAAGCAACGCCTGTTTACACATGGATTCACATTTCTTCCAAATTTCATCCAGAACGCTGCCTTATTTCTTGATAGATGGGGCACTCACAATGGGGGAAAAAAACGTTCGATTGCGCCACCCCTTTTCAGCTATTAACACTAAAATAGAATCAGCTCTTATACCCTCTAAGGGCTACTTGTCGATAAATTTTTGTTTGATTCTGTTCATTATTTCTTGAGATTAGTAATTTCGTAGCCACAATGAGGAACCTGCATGGTTCTGGTAATCGCGGAACGTTGATTGATTTGAACAGTCTTCTACTTAAAACTCCCAAAAATCAACTCAGTTTTTAAAAAATCGACTTGGATTCTTCAAAATTACAGCTTAAAATTAGCTAAAAACGGAACGAAGCTCACGTGACACAAAAAGAGGAGGAGCATGCACAACGTCAAGATTCAGTCCCTGGGTTACAATAGAACCGGTTCCAAAGGAGTCGAAACGAAGGGGATAGGAGCGCAGCGTGGTTTGCCGTTGTTTGTTGAAAACAAATGTGCTCTTATTTTGATCTTCAGAAGAGGAAGAGGTGTATATTTTAGCTGAATTACCCACCCTCAACCCCCGAAATTCCGACAACAAGAAAACTTACTTTGAATTGAACATCAATATTTTATTCACAAGTAAATTACTTCAAATTGTTTACACAATAAATTAAATACAGAGCATTTATTGACCCTCTATATGTCATGGGCTTACGGTTTATTCACACACCCCCCCCCTCCCTTTGAAAAATTCATTTTGAGCTGTACATCATTAACTAATTCAAAATAAAATCACTTTAAAGTAAAATTTAAAAACTAATAAAGAAAACAAAAATGAAAGATTTATTTCCATATTTATGGATACCACTCAGAATTTTACAAACTAGACTAGTGCCAGTGACTGCAGGGCCTGATTAACTAAAATTGAGGCCAAGGCCTACAATGCTTTGGAAGCCCGCCCCCCCCCCCCCCTCTATTCTATCACATTGAGTCAACGCAAAATAATGTTTAACATTTACTTAAAGCATGATTGGTGATTTTTTTTTTCACAAAAATACATGATTTTTTAATGCTGCCATTGGTTTTTTAAAAATTCGAAGCCCCTTAGGAGGATTGACCCCAAGCCCAGGGCCTAGTAGACATGTGCCTTAATCAGGCCTGAGTGACTGTCACAGCTTGCAAAAGATGCTGACATTCATTAAACAGTATTTGTGTTAATTAACACTACTTGCCATTTTAGCCATGAAAAATAATGACACTCAAAAAATAAATTAAGAAGATATTAAACAAATTGCAAGTGTCAAGCTAGGCAGATACCTCTCCCCGCATGGAATATGGGGGAATAAACCTTCTTAATTTAATACTTTATAACATTAAGCAGATATCAACTTTACTGTTTTCTATCTTTGTCAAATTTACGCGCTTTTTTTTCCTAATGAAGTTGTTTCCATTAGTCAAAAGTACTACTTTTAATAACTGAAGTTTATAGAACGAAAAAGAAATAACACGGAGCCGGGAAAATCTTTTATTTTTAAAACGTTAAATTTTTAATTAATATTTCAAAACGTCCGATTTTTAAAACAAGGCGTAATCTTTATGACATCAAAAGTGATGAACTTTGGCGCGCTGAATGTTTACGCTTGCTGTCTAGCACGTTTCCAGTTTATGATAATTCAGAAGCGAATTAAATATTGTGCTCTGCGGTAATGGCATCAGTGAATGATATTTCATCACTTGTGATGTCATGTGCAGAAGTGTAAAAAAAGGAAATTGAATCTGCGCACCAATTAAAATAATTTTTAAGAATAATAAACTTTGTCAAATTATTTAAAAAATGGTCAAATCCTATGTTTTTAAGCATGCTCTTTCAGGAAAAAATATTTCTTATAAATTTCGGAAACAACTCCATTCTCTTTATATCTTTTTTTTTTTTTTTTTTGGCCAGTTCAAATTGATATTATTGATCTGAAAAATAACACGTAATGTGTTACGTCAATTAATAATCATTATTTCTGTGCTTTTAAATGCTTATACATGTTTTTAGATTGATTTAAATGCGTAGTGAATTAATTTTTAATTGCTTCTTTTTTTATCTGATGTAGTGACATTTTACAGATAAATATAATTTAGTTTTTTAACAGTATTCCTTTTTTTCGAAAATTGTTTTTGAAAAGCTAGCACTTTATACATATAAATAAAATTTTCATTTGCTGCTTTTTTAATATTAACTACCTATATAATTCAGATTTTTATTCATTAACAATTAAATTACGAAGACGTTCGTCTATTGTGCATTGAAGTTACAACGAAACAGCTTACTTTTTCTGGTCGCATTGAGGGGCGGGGGGGGGGGGGGAGTGTAACGTCACTTCTTCGTACGACCCGGGCTTTGGACGGAGAAGTTAGAGCAGAGGAAAGTAATACAAATTAATAAATGAAAACTATATTAATCTTTATTGTAACTCTTTCAAATTTTCTACTTCTTTCAATATGTTTTTAAGTAAAAAGGAAATATGATTTTAAATTTAAAATTTTTGAGAATTTTATCATTTCTTCAATACGTTTCTTCCTCATTTTTATTGTTTGCTCCTAAAGTATTTTATTTATTCATTGTTATTTTTATTCATGAATTTTGCAGACTAGAGATGCAAATCATACACAAAGCCTCTTCATTTTTTTTAAATCTTAAAAATTACTCAAAATTCAAATCGAGACTTTTGATTTCAATAATTGTTTTGAATGCAATAGTTGAAGCAGAGCAAAATGAAATAAATCAATACATGAAAAATAACATTCTATCCTCAAAGAAAATAAACTCGTTTCAATTCGAAGAATTAAAAAAAAAAAAAAAAAAAAAGAAAAGGAGAAGTGATCAGGGATAGCTTTTGTAAAAAGTAGAACAATTTTATATAATTAATATACAATTCTGTTATTTTCTGTTAAGTAACTTTTGCAACAGAAGAGTGAATTTTTTCACAGTTTAGTTTTCTCTCTCTCTTTTTAATAGTGTTGATGGCTTGCACTATTTTTGTCTCTTGGTACTCTAAAAATATTAAACTTGTTATGTACGATTCTGAATATTTGCAATGAGATACAATCTAGTACTTGTAGTTCGGCAGTTTGTGCGTGGAGCCATCTTGAGAATGATAGCGATGTTCTATACACGCACGTGCGTCCAGTGCTAGAGGAGCGAGGAGCGGGAATGAATCTTGACGTCATCACCGGAGAAGGGGAAACTAAGCGGGCGGGGCTAATCGTTAGACTTTAAAAATTAATTAAAAAATAACTAGCAGTCCGAATGAACTGAAACCGGTGTCTATCGTTAAAAAATGGCTTAAATTTTCATTTTAAAAAATTAAAAAAATGCATGCAGGTTCCTCATTGACGACAAAAAAATGTTCCATGGCTCAACCCCAGTTTGAGCTATTAACACCAAAATTGAATCAGCACTTGTACCTGTTAGGGACGACATATGGGCCAAGTTTTGTTTGATTCCGTCAGTTACTTCCTGGGGAATAGCAGGCACGCATAACTCAAAAAACGTCTCATTGCTCCACCCCCTTTGGAGGAATTCACGCCAAAAACCAATGGGCACAAGTTCACATAGGGGCACATAAGTGCATCAAATTTCGTTCGATTTCATGCGGTTGCTGTATAGAGCGGCCACAAAAGACTTGTCACGCACATCATACATGACACACACACACACACACAGACAGACATTTTCCAAAAATGTTCGAAATGTACTCAGCACACCTCAAAACGTTCGAATCGGTCAAAATTCGAAATTTTGCACTTATCCAATACTTTCTTCTATATATTAGATATAGAAGAAAGTAAAAAACGAAGAGGTACAGGTTTGAAGGGGCACATGCGTTCGAGGACGCACAGGAGGGAGGGTGATCAGGACGAACAGGGGCGGGCCAGCCCATGCATTGGCTCGCGGACCAATGACACGCAGGGCCAGTCTGCCACTGATTGCAATATGTCCTTTGCTTAACATGAATTGATTTCTTTTTTATTTTCTTAAAACATTATTGAAATTTATTTTAAATGTATTGAAAAGTTTCAAACAAAAATTAATTATAGTAAAATCATTCCCCCTCCCCCAAAACCAGGAGGAGCAAAGTCACACCCTTTAATTCTGAAATGAGAAGAATGGGCGCTGCAGATGGGGCGCCGGGAACTTTGGGCGCTTAGGAACATTGAGTACGATGTGCTCGGCTCCCAATGCTCTCGGCACCCAAAATGCTCGGCGCCCAAAGTTCCCGGTGCCCAAAATGCTCGGCGCCCAATCATCCTAGACCGATTCCAGGAGGCAGTGCTCGGAGCCGCGCAAGCAGAAGTCGGTGGACGGTGGTGCTGGTGTCCCTGGTCCATGCTGAAAAAGGAACTAAACATCAAAGGTGGTCAAGTGAGAACAATAAGCAATCGTGATTGCTCAAACAAAATGTCAAAGTTTTTGATATGCTTCAAAAACATATTTGTTTGAATATATTTATATTTTCGTATAGTAATACCACGACAATGGAATCTTTAAACAATTGGAATATAAAATTATTAATTAAATGTCAATTGTAGCACAGAGATGTATCCCTACTAGCAAAATTTCTTGCAGCAACCTTGACAGATCTTGATATTATACTGACGGCGTCAGTATTGACGTGTTTCATACTGCATAAAGCTTGCATAAAGATTAAAAAGCAATATTACAATAACAACACGTATGCAACATTGCATTCATCTTAAAATATCAATATTATATTACCTTATAATAACAACATTGCATACATGTTGTCGCCGTCAAGATGATATTGATTTCATGCTGTCTCCGTCAAGGTAATTAGTACACAATAGAAATGGTGGACCTTCGTTGATATTTGCGCATGCGCACAGTTATTTCTACCCAGCGTCCCTCGCATTGCTGGGACATCTTCCTCCTTCGACCTTCGATTCAGTTGGTTCAGAGGAGCTGCACGTGGCGTTGCATTCTTTAGGCTTCGTTAAGTTGGTTGCTTAGTTATCAGTGTGGAATACTATTGTTTTAGGAATAACTTATGAATGACTGATAACTGCCTTTGTTTATTAATATAGTACTAAACAAGTCATATCGCAGACGATGTGCGATCAATGTTAGAAATGGCCGAAAATAACTTTTTTCGTCCCTAGACTTTGAAGCAAAGGACATGAAGACCAGAATTTCGTATTATCACTTCAATCTCACGAGTAAGATTAATTTTATTCAATAATGGTTATTTATGTTATTCTTTAAGATAAATCCATATGTTTTGTACATGGGATATTTTCAAAGCTGACATCCATTTGGAAATGCACTTTATTGTATTTTTTTACTTATTGATTATTTTGCTATCTTTACTCTTAAATGTGCTATAAAAACTTCCGCAATTATTCCTAACTTCTAACTAGGCATTTTATGTCTGTATAATACAGTTAGAAGCATGAATTTAAAAAATAAGCCAAGTATTACGCAAAACGAAGAAACTTTCATTTTTTAAATTAAATTGCGAGTACTATTAATACCGTTATATGAATTTCCGATCAGATGTCAGCTTTAAGAAAATATTCTTAAGCTAGAAAACTATCTTGAAGAATAACAAATAATTAAAGAATGAAATTTAATTGTCGAGTTTAAAGTGAAAATAATACAAATAAATAAATAGATAAAACACTTGCAAACGTGCTGATTTCATACTGTCATGTCAATGTATCCTGACATTTACCTGTCATATCAATACGTATGCAATATTACCAAAGCAAGATCATCTTGCCTAGACCTTGATTTCATGCTGTCATGACAACATCTTGATATTATCCTGTCATACGTATACCTGTTGTACGTATGCAATATTACAAAAGCAGCCTACCTTGATATTTTCCTGACATTATGCAGCATACACCTTGTCAGTCAATATTGTGGCAGCCTGCTGACAGCATAAATGGAGTAACATAAAAATATTGAGGCAGCATTAATGCAAGATGATTTTTCTTTCATGTCAACCTTTATGCAATACTGAGCCAAGATATTTTGCTTACTGGGATCTTTATTATCTTTTCTCAACCACCGAAACTGAGAATATAATTAATTACCTGTCAATGCTGTACAGATTTTTTATTTCATTATCTTTTTTCTTTTTCAACCACTGAAACTGAGCTAAACTGATTTTCACAGCATGAAAAACGTCATTAGAAGGCGTGGCTTAATCGAATTACTACTTGGGATGTGCTAATATGCAATACTGAATCGAAGTATCCGAAAGCGTAGACGGCCCGGTCTAGGAAGATTGGGCGCCGCATATTGGGCGCCGGGAACTTTGGGCGCCGAGCATCTTGGGCGCCGAGCATATTGTGTCCAGTATTCCCGAGGCCTAAAATGCTCGGCGCCCAATGTTCCCGGCGGCGAATTTTGAAACGCTCTCAATGCTTACGTTACGGTAGCTACCGGTTGGTTAACCACGTGACAGCTAATGATCACGTGCTCCAATCAACTGCTTAGAATGGTAACCGGTTGATCATAGAACGCTGGGGTTAGTAACCGGTCGACCGGTGAGGTTCGTCGAACGCAAGGAATGCTTGCGTTCGCCGAGCTCAACTGGTAGCTACCGGTTAATCGATACGTGACATCTAATGATCACGTGTTTCATATTAATACGGTAACCGGTTGATGATAGAACGCAGCGGTTAGCCACCGGTTACTCAGTGGTCGACCGGTTAGGATCGCCGAACAAAACCAATTACAGTACATTGGCGAAATGAGAAATAAAAACGAGCGCGTTCTATTAAACAGCATGGTGACCTGGATACATTAAAGCAACCCCGAGTAAAATGTAAACAGAGCCGCCCCTTTAAATTGTGAGGTAGAAATTGCAATGCAAGATATTGCTGTTTAAAGTTTTAGTTCGTTTTAATTTCACGATTTACTGTTTTTTGTGTTGTGAAATATTTTCGTTTTCGTAGGGTTTCTTCTGAATCTTAATTTACGTCTGTATTGTTGTTATGTTTGGAAAATTCTGCTTGCTGTAAACATTCGCAATAAACTGACATTGAAAGAGACGCAGAACAGATTTTAACATTGTAGATAATACATGCTGTTTCAAAATGAGTTTCTTTTTTTTTTATATTCTTGAGAATAGTAACTGAAATACAATCTGAGTGCGCTTCTCTTATGTTTTTGATGTTTTAATTTAGTGGTTTTCTCTGAACAATATGTTGAAGATTTTGGTTATTTCATAAAGTTTTTTAACAATAAAAATGTCGTGAGAAAATCTAAAAAATACTACCATTCAATGATCTAAGAAATACATTTTATCTCAGGAAAGAATATAATCCTTTTCATTTAATTTAATTTCACCTTCATCTGTCTCAGTTTTTAGTTTTATATAAAAAAAATAATAAAAAGGGGAAAGGATGGGTGGGAAGATGTTGAGTCACTGCTCCTGTGCTCTGTGGGGCTCGTGAGAATTTGAGCGACCAGTGTCAGCCCTTTGCACACTCCCCCCCCCCATTTCCTAGAAAAAATTAAAATGACACGTTTGGCTACCACCAACTACTCGCAATCAGTAGTCATTGGCCCCGGGAACTGCAAGCTTTTCCATTTCGATTGTTTTATGCTCCGAGCTTGTGTCACTCCTTAACTGTACTAAATCATTATAGTCTAATAGGTGTGAGTTCATTTGTATGCTAATGATAATAATATATTCAGAGCTCTAAAAAAAATTTTTTTTTTTTTGGCCTTGTTAATTTTGCCTGAATGAACTGATAACAATTTGCAGATTGCACCAAAATCTTAATTATATTAAAATGTTCCCTATCAAAGAAGTTTACAGCAAATATTGTATAATTGACTTTGAATTCATAGCACCTGTGATAGTTAAGTTAGAGGGGGGAGGGGAGCCAAAGTGAGTGCCCTTGGCTAGTGCATTCTTGCAACCTTTTAACTTGTTCGTTTCCGTTTTTTCCCCTTACATTCATGGCATGCGAAAAATCGGAAAACTTGCAGAAGGGGTTGCTATTCATATTGTATTGTAATTAACTCTGAATTTGGAGCACTTCAGAAGTGATTGGTAATTGGGGGAAAGGGTTCCAGACATAACAACAATACAGACGTAAATTAGGATTCAGAAGAAACCCTACGAAAACGGAAATATTTCACAACACAAAAAACAATAAATCGTGAAATTAAAACGAACTAAAACTTTAAACAGCAATAATTCGCATTGCAATTTCTACCTCACAATTTAAAGGGGCGGCTCTGTTTACATTTTACTCGGGGTTGCTTTAATGTATCCAGGTCACGATGCTGTTTAATAGGACGCGCTCGTTTTTATTTCTCATTTCGCCAATGTACTGTAATTGGTTTTGTTCGGCGATCCTAACCGGTCGACCACTGAGTAACCGGTTGCTAACCGCTGCGTGATCATTAGATGTCACGTGATCAATTAACCGGTAGCTACCAGTTGAGCTCGGCGAACGCAAGCATTCCTTACGTTCGACGAACCTCACCGGTCGACCGGTTACTAACCCCAGAGTTCTATGATCAACCGGTTACCGTTCTAAGCAGTCAATTGGATCACGTGATCATTAGCTGTCACGTGGTTAACTAACTGGTAGCTATCGTAACGTAGGCATTGAGAGCGTTTCAAAATTTGCCGCCGGGAACATTGGGCGCCGAGCATTTTAGGCCTCGGGAATACTGGACACAATATGCTCGGCGCCCAAGATGCTCGGCGCCCAAAGTTCCCGGCGCCCAAAATGCTCGGCGCCCAATATGCGGCGCCCAATAGTCGGCGCCCAATCTTCCCATTTCGCAGACGGCCGGTGCATCCAAAAAGTGGAGGTCAAAGAAGGTGAGGAGGGGAGGGGTAGCAGCTTAGTTGGGTGGGGTCTTTAAAGTTGACTTAAAAAAAAGAGAGAAAAAACTGCGACTGAACTTTAATGTCATTTTTGATTAAATGACACGGCTTCAGAAGTCAGAACACGGCTTCCAAAATCAAACAAATTGCTACTGTAAGCTCCCTTCATGAAATACTATAACCATGAGAAAAAACATAAAACACCCACTTATAAAGTCAATTCTTGTTTCTTTGAACAAGAGAATCGATCAATTTCATCATTTTTCAGTTGATTGTTAATATCAAACTCAGAAAAGTGGACGGGTAAAGCTCCTATACTTTTGAGAGCGCGAGGGCAGTTGCCTCCTCCTTGCCCCCCCCCTGTACGAGCTACCTATGCACGAAATTTAAATGGAATAGGGATTCTAACCATAGCCACTCTGTGGGTAGACTCCATTGAAAGTTCGCGTATTTTGCCTTGATAGCTGAAAGGGGTGCGATAATCCAATCAATTGATCCTCGCTCCAGACGTTTCTTTAGCTCCGCGGTTGGAGCAGACGACAAACCGCTGAATTATCTCCCTCCCCTTGATCTTAGCCACGCCTTTTTCCGAGTCGAACTCGAAGTGAAGGTTGTTTGATTAGCTGCAAAGCTCTCATCTCTGTCGACAAACAAAAATTTTATCATACTCTTGAAAAAGTTCTTTAAAAATCATGATTCGCCAGGTTCGTAAATTTAATCAACCTTCCCGTGTTGCAGGTCAATATGAATTGTTGAAATTGAGTGCATTCTAACACAATTATTTGGTTTTGTATTAAACTTATGTCTTTGAACTTTGATGTGACCAAATTTTCTATGATGTAAATTAACACAATTATGGAAATCCTTGACGCTCTCCCTTCAATTAGCTGTCTAAAAAGTAACAAAAAATGAAACGAAACTAAGTGAATAAAAGAGAAAGTAATGAATTAATCAGAAAGCATTTAATCTATTATAGTTTTTTAAAAACTCAGTCTTAATCCAATCACTGACATATGATAATAGACGAAAATTTTGGTATCTTTACTAAAGCGTATCCGTAATTTTGAGTGTGAGCGAGCCAGCGAGCTCATTTTTTACACATATTAAAAAAAAAAGAAAACTTTTGTGATTGTGAATGGCTTCATGGCTTCATGTAAAACTTTTGATCTCCACAGACCCTCGTTAGAATGGAAAACATATTTTATTATTAAATGTACTGGATAATATTTTTGGTGATTGGGCTAGTAAAAAATTAGGTTTGTACAAATTTTATATTGACTTAGTCAAACACAATAAATTGCAGTTTAATTTATAATTTGGATACTTTTTTAATGATGGTGAAGCTGAAAATTTTGGCAATCTAAGCGAACAGTTCCGTCAATTGAACATGATTCACCTTTGTAAGGTTGATTTACTGAAGCCTCTAGCTGCTACAGTAGGTATCTCCATTCCCAATTTTTCCACTAATGCATTTTATTTCACTGCAACACTTTGGTAGGCCAACAACCTGAGACAGTCAGAGAGTTTTAAAATGATCCCCTAAATGGTTTTAAAAAAACCCCCAGGAAACGTTGTTGTAACTCATTTCTTTTTGTAGGGACAGATATGTTAATCTTCCCCCAAAATTTTATTTGGAGATGCTTACTTTTGAAGCTATTCGCTTCAAACAATTGATTAACCTAATAGTTTATTTCCTTCAATAATTTTAGATTACCTGTGTGGCTGCAGGCATGGGAAGTGCAGTTGCATTTGTAACAACACAAAAGCTGCAAGCAAAAGATATGGTCGCTTGCCATGAGTGTCGTATGAAAAGACTTCCTAAAGCTCGAGAAGTAATTTATTTTCTTTTTAATGTGAAATAATTTTCATACTTTATTTTTTTCTTGCTGCATGACCCGGCATCGCACGATCTATCTCAAAAATTATATAAATTAGTATATTTGTTGTTCCGATCATTTTATGTTATGATATAAATTTTCCCGTTTTCACAATATTTTTTATTGTTGCTCCAATCCTATTAGTCATAGCATGATGTTATATAGCTTAAAGCCTTCCTCAATAAATGGACTTTTCAACACAAAAAGAATTTTTCAATTCAAACCAGTAGTTCCTGAGATTGGTGTGTTCAAACCTCAGAGTGAAGATGGGTAGAGACTGGATTCCACTTTGAAATCGGGAAGAAGCTGCGGCGTGCATGGGTCAAGTGGGGAGCAACCAACTTCTTGCTCCTTGGCATCCTAAATTTATTGGCGAGTGTTTGCATGCAATAGGTAGCAAATTTAAATCTTCCCGCTTCGTGAAATCTTTTAAAGATTACTTGCAAGGGGCCATTCATTGATTATATAAGGGTTCCGAGGGGGAGAGGGGATTAGAAAAATCTCTCGGGGGTGGGGGGGGGGGAGAGCAAACTCATTCATACGTAATATTTTTCCAAGTCGATATTTTACATTAGAAATTAGGCGGTCAAGTGGTTTGCAGAGTTCATATTTCATTTGTGTCTGGAAGGAAAAACGTATTAGGATGAGCTGTTTTTTACTTGTTTTATAAAGAATGAATAGTGTAAAATATAATAATAGAATTGCACTATGAATGGTATGTTTATTTATAATTAATATCACATCATATAATATAGTTGAAAAATAAAAGTCTTTGATGAACGTCAAGCAGGAAGTTTCAGTGTAACTGATCCTTTTCTAACAACATTTTTTGTTTTGAAAATCGAAATGAAATCTTACATAAGAATAGCGGGAGGGATTTGAAAAATCTAATGTACCCTTATATGGGGATAAAGGGGGGAGGGAGGTCAAAAATTGGCAAAATCATCCTTACTTAATTAATGAATGGTCTTCAACATATGAACACAGTCTGTTACAGGCCTAATCCAGGAACGGCAAATGGGAAAATAAATTTTCCACTTGTTCCAAATTAGTTTCTAAAAGTTTCAAAAAATTGTAATGAATGCATATGAATTTATCAGAAAGCATTCATAATGTCTTATGCAAATAATACAATAGAATATTGAGAGAGTATTTCATTTAAAATAAAACACTCGATTGCAATATTTACTGTCTAAATTTTATTTAGAACAAAAAACCAGAAACAAGGACTTCCTGTTTATCAGAAATAAACTATACAAATTATTCCTTTTTAATTATTTGAGTACACAAACCAGAATCATAAATCCATAATCATGGACGTGCCCATCCCTCCAACAGCACCACCTCAAATGTTATATGGCCCCCCCCCAAATTAGAACCCCCCCCCAAAAAAAGACCCCGTTAAAATAACTTTCCACTAAAAATTGCATTAGCTTAGTTTGTGCAATTCCTGCCCCCCCCCCTTCTCGTGGACACCTCGAATCATTTATGATAATTCATACAAAAAAAGTCACCAATGGATACAATTTTGCTTAGTTTCACTGACCATTAAATAGTAAACTGAATTGTATTTCTCTACGAATAGCATTCATCCAACAATTTAATATTAGTATGAAGCTTAATTCAACAGAGAAAGAAATTCCAACTTGAATTGAGGCAATGAAAAGCAAAGAGATGTAAGTGGACATTTTCGAGTTTTGAGTAAAATGCTTTAAAAGATAACATCCTAGGTAGGCTTTCGTTGAATTTTTTTATAAATTACACTGTATAGCATTACCTACCAGGGCTACTAATTCTATCTCTTGCCCCAAAACAGACGAGAGGTTCCCCTTCTATTTGCACTGGTTATCTCCAAATTTTTAATTTTGCAACTTACATACCTTTGCTTCTCACTGCCTCAATTAGCTTTATGGAAAAAAACTTAATGAAGTCACAGAGATCTGTAAAGATACGAACATCTATATTAAGTATTTTATGAGGTAAAAGATGACAGCTCAAACGCTCAGTTCATGTTGTTAATTTTGGTAACATAAAATGTTTTTCGCCAAAAAAGCGATAAATGTCTTTAAAACTCTATTTTTAGCAATAAAACCAATAAATTTATAAATAACTGAGATATTATTAAAGTAAAAACTTACTGATGGAATGTTATTGGTCCTTCCTTGGGGACCAATTTATCCTTAAATCCAAATGCAGAACAATAAGAGACCATTTTGTTTTAAAACAACAACTCTCACTCGTAGAAACACATGGTATTCCGTGGTGGTTGCTTGTCAGGTGTTGAAAACCACTTTCGTGCTGGCGTGAAAAAGGGTTGCCACATACTCTCTCTACCCATCTTCACTATGAGGTTCAAGCAAATTTGACAGTAATTAAAGGGAGAGGTTCAGACCTGGGACCAGCCCCTTTCCTATGTTACTGCTTCACGTGATTTCAAACATTGTTTTTGTACAAAAAGCATGACTGAAGACTGCATGTAAGTGGGCGGATAAGTGGGGTATGGCAGTTAATGTAGTGAAATGTCAAGTGCTACACTTAGGTCATGGAAATAAGCGTACAACTTATCATTTATAGGGTTCAATCATTATAGTCAGGCAGAAAATGTTATCGATCTGGGTATCTTAATGAATCAGGACTTCAAGTTTAGTCAACAGTGCAGAATTGCGAGTAACAAAGCCAACAGAGTGCTTGGGTTTAGCAATACATCTATTTCAAACAAATCTAAAAAGGTTCTTCTGCCTTTATATAGAAGTTTAGTAAGACCCCATTTGGAGTATGCTGTGCAGTTTTGGTCGCCTTATCTGAGGAAAGATATTTGTGTATTGGAAAGGGTTCAAAGGGAAGGTTAACTAGACTAGTAAGGGGATTTTCAGATTTAGATTATGATACCAGACTTAATAGGCTTAATACGTATACCTAGAGCAAAGGAGGATCAGAGGGGACATGATTCAGTTGTTTAAATTTATCAAAATGAATGATGTTAATAAATTAAATTTTTGCACCGAAAGCAGGAGAAGGGGTCATTGTTTTAAGCTATTCAAATCTCATGCTAACCTGGAAATAAGGAAAAACTACTATAGCAGGGTTGTGGGCACTTGGAACAGCTTATCAGAAGAGGTGATAATGAGCAAGGGGTGGATAGCTTTAAGAAGGCCATTGATCTTCATTGGGGACTAATAAATTGTCTAGGACTAGCCTAGCTGGGCCAAGAGCCTTTTGCTGGTCGTCACGTTTGTATTTGTTGTATTTATGTATTTCATAAACTTCTATTAAACCTTATTTTATGTCTTATTGACTTACTTGGGCATTTCAAATAAATTATGTGATCAACTGCAGCTTTAATCCTTGAAGGATCTTAAAAAGGTTCATGAAATATTTGAATTAAATGCTTTTATGATTGTAGTTAAAATTATAAATTTCAAAAGTTTTTCAAAAAATGAGAAGATTGAGTTTTATTGTAAACTCAAAACTGGTCGACTAGATTACTTTCTCATTCTGTCTAAAAATAATTAAAAAAAAATAAAAAACACTTTGTTTAACAATTTTTATCCCAATCAAATCTGATAATTGCATCATTGAAATGCAGAGTATATGTATTCGGTTATGTGTTTGCCGGATGTTGTGTGGCACTTATAGGATATGGTATGAGTATCTTTGCATCTATAAAAGCAGTTACAGTGACGAGGAGTTACCTTTAGAAAGATTTGAAATAAGCAGTACAAGCAAAATCAAAAACAAATTAAAATCAGGCGCATAATGCTAGAAATTGTATAAGATGAAGGAGGGGGGGGGGGGAATGCAGGCATTTTCACTAGTGAAATTACTGCTATTCCTTAATTAAAATATGATAATTATAAAATCCCAAGAAAATAATTTATTAGATTTTGAAATTTTTGTAGCGTTAACAAACACAATAAAAACTTGATTTTATTTGATGTAATTTTTATAATATGCATACTATTTTATATGGTCTGAAAATAAGTGTTTTGACTGTTTACGTGTTCTTAAATCTGTTAAATTGAGTTAAGGATTAGGTTTATCAATCTTTTGAGTAACAGAAGTATATAGTTTTAGCACAAAAAAAGAGAGAGAGAGAGGGGGGGGGGGCACTCAACTTTCTAAAGATGCCCTTTCCAAGAAGGTGTAACATTTTTTTTAAATGTGTTATAATAAGTCTTATGCTATGATTGTGTTATATATGGATGTTTGTTTTTCAGTTACCAATATATGATAAGAATGAAAATCTTTCCATTGAGTATGATGAAACTTCTGTACCTCCAATGATGTCTGGGATATCATCTCTTAGACAACAGTTGGTGAAATATGGTTCATATTTAGATGTAAGTATTTTTGTAGTTTTGATATATTTTATGTTTGCTAAGCAAACAATGGTTAAAGATTTTGAGTTGTTTGTTATTAACCATGGAGTAGGGTGTCATGGTAACCATGAATAAGCAAATTTTGTAGAAAATTCATGAAAGGAATAAAGTGGAACGGTAACCGCAGAGAAGCGAATTTTGTGGATAATCCACAAAATAGGTAAAAAACAATACTAGTGTATGCAATAGCTTAAGAGAATCAATGACACTGGCATACATTCAAACTATTGGTAAAAAAAATTACATTGCTTACAATACAGCCAGGCCTGGATCTATAAATTTGGGACCCCCTGCTGCAAAATATGTAGCCCCTCCCCCAGAGGTCAATAATCTTGTATTTGTAACATTAACAAGTAGCTAGTTTTTTTCCATTTCTTGGGCCATTGGGTCCCTTAAGAACATGGGTCCGCCCACACTACGGAGTCGGTGGTTACATAAATCTGGCCCTGAGTCTTAAAAATGTATGTAAAAACTAATCAAGGATTATTAATTACACTACGCAACAAAAAATAACTTTTTGTTTGTATCCTCAAAAATAGTTAATTTTTACTAATTTTGGGTCGAGAAAAATATGTAAATTTACCTTTTTTTTTAGTTCTTGTTTTCAAGATACACAAAAGCCCAGAGAAAAAGGATGCACAGCAACCACCCATTGATTTGAAAGTAAATTTAAAAAGAAAAAAAAATCATGTTCAGTAAATTTAATTTGGTAGGTCTTGTTTCGTTAAACATTGTTTCTTTTTCAGAAAGCAGCAGTTGCTTTTAGCCTATTGCTGTATTTATTTCAGCTTTATATTATTCATAAACTTGCAATTCCACATTAGGTGTTACCCCCCCCCCCCCCCGCCCCCGATGGATGATACCAGGGGCGGATCGTCCTCCTTAGTGACACCACTGTTATATATTGTCCTCTCAGATCAATGGTAAGATATTTAATTTCCAGAAATAACACTAAGATTGGGAACCGAAAGTAACTATAGGTGGTGCTATAATTAGGATAAAAACATAACTAACCTGTCTGCTACAATGTTCTGCTACGGTATGAAGCTAGCAATGAAACATTACATTTCTATTTGTTTTTAGTGATATTCTTGCCTTATTTTCATGTTTTTTTTGTGCTTGGTTTGTGAAGATGTGGTTGTTCTTAATGCATCAATTATTCGTAAACTGTAGATTTTTTGATTTTCTTTTCCTATTTTGATTTGTAGTGTTGATATTTGTTGCACGTTCATTCTTTGACTCTTTAAAGTTTAAAATCATTTCATATTTTTTTCCATTTCTAACTTTAACTTTGATCTATTTTTTACTACTTTCCCTTTGTTACTGTTGGTGTTTATTTCTACACAGGAAGATTGCATATTATTATTTGTACTTATTGATCTAACTGTTTTCATGCCGATAAATACCAAGTTACCTTTAAAATTGTAGCTAGAATATACTTCTATCATAGCAGATCCTAGTAATTTAGCAATAATATTGCTAAATCACTAGCACTTAACAGTATTAATTTAATAATAGTTGGTTTAATTAGTTTTAAGTTTTGCTTGCATTAAAATAAATTTTACTAAAACATTGTATTTTCGATAATAAATAAAAATTAAATGAAATTTAATAGACTTTCATTGTTACTTTTTTGGACTGTCAAGTACATAATGAACTTAAATAATAAAAAAAATATCTGCTTAAGATCCGCCGAACAGTAATGGGTATGGTTGCAGATCTTTTTTCTTCATCAGATACCTGCGGATATGGAAATCTGGCATATGAGTTCATAAAACATGCATTTAATTGAGAAATTGTTAGGCTTGAATGTAACTTTGTTTTAACTTTTAATTCTAGTTGTTTGAAAATATATTTTACATTTGTCCTTTGCAGTAAACGCCGAATAACCTGCATAATAGGGCAGTACGGTAACCGCAGATAAGTAAACTTGTGGATAATCCACAAACTAGGTAAAAATGATACTAGTGAATGCAATAGCTTAAAAATATCAAGAACAATTGCATACAGTTAAACTAAACCTTTGCCAGTAAAAACTAAAAAGACATTGCTCATTATTTCAAACAGATTATACACATACAAGAGCAAATTGTGCAAAGTTCAAAATCCTGCGACAGATGAAACTATGTTACACCAAAAAAGCATAGGAGGGGGGAGGATTTTTTTAAAACTGGTCCAGTCACTTGTTTAACTGCTTAAGCAGTGTAGATCTAAAGTTCAGTTTGTGGTAAAAATTAATAAGTTATGCTGATAGATCTGAAGCAGTAAGTAGATGTAAAAATCAATTTTTACTAGTCAGTCAGATTTTGATGACTTAAAAGGTGTGATGTCAATTGAAGGGAGGGGGAAGAAATAAATAGGAATGTCTAAAAATAGATTTTGTCCTTATTAAGAAAAAATATGTGCATTGTCAGTCATTTCTGAAAAAAGAAAAATCTTTGAAATTATGACAGATTGCAGATAATCTGTCCCGTGGATAAGATACCCATGGATAATTGGGAGTTTACTGTTTTATAAACTTGGTATCATTAGAAAAAAAAGTGATTCATTTGTGTTATAAATTACGCAAATGCTACTTTCTGTATTAAAATTCTCCTAAAATCTAAGTCACATCATGTTAAGAAGCATGTTTTTTGTGAGTTATTAGTCTTAGTTCGATTTTTATATTGGAATAATTTAACTATTAAAAGCTATCTAATTTTTTTACTTTCAATTTTTATACATTACATTAATATCATCAAATTTTTTGATTACTAGTATTTTTCATCAATTTAATTACTAGTATTTTTTATGTTTTACTTTAATATGATTCTTCTTTTTTGAAGGTTGCAAAAGAAGAAGCTGTTCATATATATGAAACAGGAGTTGCACATTCACAATGTAAGTCATATTATTGAAATAACTTCGTACACATTTCATATTTTGTTTCTAAAAATATTAAAATTGTAAAGATGTTTGAGATTGCTCTAACTGTCTAACTGGCTATGAATGATGCATATTTCTAAAAGTTTCCAGTTCTATAATGTGCCAGTTGACTTCTGACCTTAATTTAATCGACACATTAATTCAAATTTAAAAGTGAATGCCAGCAATAGGCTCTGGGCCCTTCTGGCTTGTTCTAGTCAATTTATCAATCCCCAATGACCCCAAGAAACCCATTTCCCTTACAACCACCTTAAATACTACTTCTGGGGAACTATTCAAAAAGCCTTTAACCCTACAAGGATTCCTACTGTTGACTAAAATGCAATGCTTCAGCTAAAGTTAACCCGGGGCTACTAGAGCTGCCAACTTTTGAAAATCTAAATTAGTATAAATAAGAAATAACAAAGGAAAAATTGCAGATTACTTCACTCACGTGTTTTGAGGTTCCAAGGAAACCCTTTTTCATATCAAAATAAGCGAGTTTGTACATAAACAGACTCCTAATTCAAGGTTTTTGTTTGTAGAAAGTACATTTTTTTCTTAGCAGTTGGCAGCTTTGCCACTATGGCAAATATTATCACAAAAAAAAAAAATCGCTTTGAAAGTTACAAAAACTTCATGCTATTTTACCCTGTTCTTTTGTTTGTGACTTCCAAAACCCAGAAGGCCCGAAACCTGGATCTTTCTTCCTTAAATAATTAAATAACAAAACCAAGCAAAAATGTTTTTTTTTTCCATTTTTTGTTTTCAGTTTTAAATGCCTGAAATTGTCAACATTTGGGAAAAACTTGTTAAAAACGCAGTACTTTCAGTTTATCCTTTTTTTAAAAACATTTTTTTGCTGCCACAATATGTAAATAAGCGTTTTGCTGCAATTGCGCAGCAATCTTTTGACACCCACTTTCAGTTAATGATAGCCCTTTTTCTCCTCTAAAAAGTATGCAATCCTAAACATATTGAACAAAAGTAGAAATTAATTTTTAGTAAAAATCTGATTTATTTATTAAATCAGATTATATATATCAGATTATTATCAATCGACACACTGCATTATAATAAAAAGCAACATCTGCAGACTATATGTTGCTACACATTGTTTGTGAATTGTTTTAGAGTTTAATGAAGTGTACTTTCATTCAAATTAATCAAAATATAAAAGAAATTTATTGCAAACATATGCAAAATCGGAAAACACGTGAAAAATACTGCACTTTGGGAGTGTTTTCTCTATTCTTTGAGTCAGAATCCAAAATTAGGAAATCCATATAGGTTCTGGTCCTGAACTTCTCAGATTTGGGTTCCCATACTGTAGGTTGCTACACTTAGGAATTAAAATATTTCCAATGAATGCAAATTGATGATCTAGAGATGCAGCTTTCAGAATTTCAACCATCATAGCTGAACTCGTGTGCTTGTCCAAATTAAGGTGGAAATGTGAAAGTCTGGTACAAAGTCGTGTGAACAATAAAAAATTGTGCAACTATGAAAGAAAAATTTTGTTACTTGGAAGAGATTACCTGTCACTTTTAGGCACATGAAAAATCTGGCAATGGCTTGCTAACATTTTTTCTCTAAATGAATTTTTTGAGACTTTTGTTTTGAAAGCTGAATTACTTTAAAACAAACAAAATAAATTGGTTAACAGATATAAATTTAGTGTCTCTTGCATGACTTTGAAGGGCACAAAGTATGAACCTCGGATGGAATAATTAGCAGGCATAATTCAGTGCCAAAAAGAGTCCTAATTTTTTCTTTTTTCATGCATTTGATTACCATTACTTTGTATCGTGAATATTAATCTTATTTTAGACATTTATTTAGTGTGATTTATGGTTTATTTTTCTTTTTTTTCAAATTGCAGTTAAATATATAAAATAAATAAATATATTACTTTATTTCATCAAAAAATTACGAAGAGATCTGCCTTGTTAATGCCACAGTTTTAAGTTTTATTTATTTATTTTTTTCAAATTTTTGACAGGCTGAAACAAAAAAGTTCACTTTCACTGAATTAGTGGGAATTTTTTTTTCATTGTGTGTAAAAGGAACATTTTTCAGAAATTTTTGTGTTAAAAGTCATGTTTCAAATCTTTTGTTTGTCAAAGATTATCTTTTTGCATCCACAACCACTTGGAAACTAAGTTTACATACTTAATGTTTGTAGAATGTTACATACATGAATAAATTTCCATTGTCTTTCTAATCACTTTATATTAGTCAGACTTTGCATGGATTATTATTGTAACAAAATACTTGAAGGAAAAATTACTTCATATCATTTTGGAAGAAGTATCCGGAAAATAGTTAAAACATTTTTGGATTATCTTCTTCTACAGTATCCTAGTAGGTTTGTATGTAATATTTTGCTTTTAGTCCAGTTTGCTCATTTTAATGGATAACTTTCTTACTTGATGATTTTTTCAACGTGTTTAGATCAAAAACATTAGTTGCCAGTGTTGCTGTAGTCACTCATATTTTCAATCCAAACTCTGCCAAGAAGTCGTTGCTGTGGCAAATTGGTCATTTATGGCCTCTTCAAAGATTTGACAAAATCTTTATTGTAATGTTAGGTCACATAGCTTTTATCAAGCACAACATTTAGGTTTCATTATTGCTTTTAATTATACGTTTCGGATCACACTATTTGAAACATTTTCAAAGAAGCCGGTCTTCAAAGCCCAGAGGTAGCTCCAAAGCTGGCGTTAAGATTCTCTACAGTAACAGAGGTTGCAGTTTGTTCAGACATGTGTATTGGAGGCTGTCAGAATGGAGTTCCATTCTTTTTACTAATGAGAGGTGTCTAAAACCATTCAGCCATTCATCTGCATAGGTGTATAAACCAGCATCATATTGTTTTGATGATTGATATACAAGTAAAATGCACTTCAGGGATTGGGTTTCTGTTTCAGTTTGATGCTGTCTGTAGCCAAAATGAATTGGCTGCTTGCATCAAATTCCTAGGTGTGTAACAGTTCTATTTTTTTGTGATGTATTAGAACACATAAGGTTTGTTATTTCTTTTAAAATCATCTTGGTATATTGTTTGATTTATTTTTGTTGATTGACAAATCTTGACTCTGAAAGTAGCATTTTGAGTCTAGTGATGAGTGGTTCAAATGTTTTTCTTTAGTATTTTTTTTTTTACTGATCAGAATGTAGTCAAATTTTGCTTCCACTCATTCTAACTTTCTAAATTCATTTATTTGTAGAGGGGTTCACAATCAGAGATTCAAAAGTTCAGTTCATTTTACTCTTTGTTATGGTCCCTTATCAAAACTTTATGTCAACAATTTCAAAGAAAACTAGAATCCACATTGATTTACACCTTTCTTGCTTTCATAGTACATGTGAAAGCAGTTATTAAGCTTGCAATATTTCTTCCTTCTTAGGATGGAGCATTGGGACTAGAGATGCACATAATATTCGGTTGGTATTCAATATACTGCATATTCGGCAAACAACCGAATATACAGTTCACCCGAATACTTTAGTATTCAGCAACTGAATAGTAAACAAATTTAAATGTTTGATAGTTGGTAAAGAAATAAGTTTTTCATACATTTAATGAAAGTTGCAATATAGTACCACAGTGCAAAGTTAATTCAAACTATTACTTATTAATTTTATCACATTCTATTCTAAGTAATTTTTATTCAAGAGAAAGCACTCAGATATTCAAATAAATTTTGTTGCTTTTTTGTTTTTCTTTATTCTTATGACACATTACATTAGCCTTGCTGTTAAAAAATCATTTAAATATGACACAGTGACCAGAAAAAGAATTCATAAAGAATGTTAAGTAGTTCTAAATATATAAAGCTGAAAAAAGTGAGGGAAAAAAAAAGACAGCACTTGAATATTAAATTTTGCAATACTTTAATTTCTAATAGCCCAGTGGTTGGGGAGTTGAATACGGAAGTAATTGGTGGAAAGCTGGAAAATTACTTTAATCAATGCCGTATAGGTCTGGAATGACCATACTAAGTTTTCCCCTTCTACTAAGTGAGCTTTAGCCATTAGTGGCGGATTAGTGAGAGATTTAGCTATTAGTGGCAAAAAAACACCTGTTTTTTCATTAATATAACAATATCTCAAAAATAACTTTTGCAATGGCCATACATATAAGCAGAACAAATGTAGAGGTTAAAATACTGAACAAAATGAGTACCTACAATATATATCTTTCTTAAGTACTAAGAGCACAACTTAATTTCAAAGTTTGGCAAAAATTACTATTTGTAATGATATTTTAAGAAACTTGGGTTTGTGTATCTTTATGTAAGGTTCTTTATTTAATAACATAACGTGTTGCCATGATTAGCAGTTATCAAATCATATATCAGGAAAGAAAGTAATTATCTGTTTATGCAGAATCACAGATAAACATAAAGCATATTAGCCATTTACAATATTAATTTGATTTTGTATTTGAAATGATTTATTTCAAATTAATAATTATACTTAATGTAGATAAATTTAGGACGTTTAATAGAAATGCATTTACATTTCCTAAAATAGATAAAAATTTTCTATTTTAAACGGACTTAAAAATTCAAATATAACAGTAAGTTTTTAAAACAAATATTCAGTATTCGGCTAAACATTTGGTTTAAATTTAAACCAAATAATTTGTATTCGGCAAAATATGGTATGTGGTGCTTCTCTAATTGGGAACTTTTAAATCTGAAATCATTTTTTATATCTGAAAGTTTACTCATTTATCTTGTAACCCTTCTTTGAGCCCTTTTCAATATGTGACAAATCCTATTCTCAACAACATACAATCATAAATTGAAAATATAATTTAAAAACTTTTAAATTGTCTGTTAGAATTTTCAAACCACTTTTATCTAGATCTAAAGTAAAATGATCTGTCATTGCATTGTATAATTTTATGCTTTAGTTCTCAAAAGCTAAATACCGAATGCAAGATAGAAACAGGTAAAACTTATGAATTTGTTTTCTGTCAAGTACATTTTATAGTGAAAATTAAAAAACATAATGTGTTAAGATCCTTAGGTAAAGAAATAGCTTTTAATTAATTCTTTGTCTACAGTTTGAAAAAAAAAATGTTTTTTTTTTCATTTTATCTTTTTTAAATTTAGCTTCATTTGAATATTTAAAAGACGAAGAAAACAAAATAGCTCGAATAGCTATAATTGGATCTGGAGGATTAATAGGATATCTCTATGCAAGAAGAGGTAATATAGTGTTGATTTCTTGTTTTCATTTTTATTTTAGGTTTTGATTCAATTGTAAAAGTGGGGGTAGTTTTCAAGTGCTGCATAAAACCAGGGAAAAGTTAGAAGATATCATTCAAACAAAAGTTTAGGCCTAAAGTGAATACAAAATCATCAGATGTAAAATGTTAGAACCTGCATTTGATATCTAAGTACTGAAATTACAGTTAAAAATAGGACAGAAAATGTAGATGAAAATAATAAAAACAGCAAAAATGAATATTAAAAATTGTTTTGGTAATCATTTTATATTATAATATAACATTAAACAAGATTTATATATTTAAGATTTAGCAATTCATGATAAATGTTGGTGGAAAAAAACAAACAAATCTTTAATTTCAAATAATTTATTTTTGCTTTGAATTTTTAAATACTAGGAGGCTTTGACCCTTGCCCAATTCACTTGTTAACCCTCGTGCTCACTTCACTTTCATGTGTGTAGTGTTAGTATCCTTCAATATGGGTTGAGGTTCTTAAAGTCTGTGAGATTTTAGCTGGGTGCTGCAGGCTTGGAAATTCCTATTTTTTTTTTTTTTTTAAGAATGGGAAATTATGTGTGTTCACATAGAATTCAAATAAATAATTATTTTCTTTTAGAAATTATTTGCCATATGAGCTAGCCAACAGAGTCTGTATCTTTATTCTATAAAGCATGTTTGAGGTGGTCTAGAAAGAGCTATTAAACTTAAAACTTATCATTCAGATTCAGAGATATCATCCACTTTTCAGTACCCTCCAGGGTTTCAAAACTGCTTAAACCTGCATTTAGCACAGAAAACATTTTGGGACATCTTCAGTATGATGTCTTGTTGTGAGGCTTGTATAGCAATACAGTAAACTTCTAATTTAGCTGCGGAATAGGGTGGCACAGTAACTGTGGATAAGGAAATTCGTGGATGATCTTCAAAATAGGTAAGAAACAATAATAGTGTATGCAAAAGCTTTAAAAATCAATAATACTCACCTACATTTAAAATGTAGCTAAATCGGTAGTGGGTTACAAGTATTTATGAAAGCTAAAAAGAAAGGATCCTCATTATTGCAAGCAGAATACAAATACATGAGCAAATCGTGCACATAGATGATATAGCTAGGTTAGACCAGAAACGTATTGGGGAAGGGGAATTTTTTCGAACAAGACTGGTCCAGTTACTTGTTTACTCATGTAAGTAGTGTAGATCTGAAAAGTTTTAACTAGTAAGGTTTCGACAACCTTGGATGGTTTGATGTCATTGGAAGGAAGGGGGAGAAAAAATAGAAATGTATAAAAAGAGATTTGCTTTTGAAAAGGTAAAATATGTGCATTTATCAGCATTTAGCTAAGTATCGCCAATGTTTTTTTTTTGAAAATGATAAGGGTTGAGGTTAATCAGGAGCTTACTGTAGATTGTG
This sequence comes from Uloborus diversus, assembly GCF_026930045.1. Taxonomy (NCBI): domain Eukaryota; kingdom Metazoa; phylum Arthropoda; class Arachnida; order Araneae; family Uloboridae; genus Uloborus; species Uloborus diversus. The sequence goes on along the minus strand of NC_072740.1, from coordinate 103,244,490 downwards.
AATGAACCAGGTGTGAGTCCAGAGAATGAGGGGTCATGACCTCCTTTTAAGTAACCAAAGATAGACTAAAGCTGCATTTTGGAGATTATATTGCAAAAAAATGCCCTAGATCTCCTATTTATGGCCAAAAATGTCCTTATGACCTCCCCTTCCAGAAATACCACCTCCAAAATTGGAAGCTGGATCCGCCCGTGGAAGCTGATTTCTATATTAAACGGGACTATTCCTGAGTTATAATACATCTTAGACTCTCAGATCATTTTTGATGTAAGGTGAGTTTGGGTAAATGCATGCTCTTTTTTTTTTCAAAGATCAGTTTCTGAAGAATGGTGCTCTGTTAAAAAATCTTGTACGTGTTTACCACATTTTTAAGGTTAATTTTCAGGTCCTTTCTTAAGGTTTTCACGCATATATTATAGCAAATAAACCACAAGCAGAAGCTTTAAGATCTCTTTTATGGCACTTCTTCTAATAATCACTTTCCCCACATGGTGGGTTAAGGCGACCCTTGGCCATTTTCATCACATATTTATATTTACATTGAATTGAGCATGAATGTTACACTGTATTAATGAATTTCAAAGTATATTTTCCTTTAAAAACCTATGTGTATAGTTTTTGAATATAATTATGATTTTTAGGATTGAATTGATTTCTCTCATACATATTTTGATTTGCCCAATTTACAGAAGACATGGTCCAAATCTCTTTTTTTGATTTTCTAAATATTTAATTTCTTCATATTTTCCGATTTTTCCAGTCAGTAAAGCTTTCTTGTTATTTGATTTTTAACTCATTTCTGTCTCATAATCATTGCTTTCATCTAAACTCTCTGTATTCTTTCTACCAATTGAAGAATCACAGTAATTCTACCAAACAAAGATGGTCTACAAAATGGTGTACAAAAGTTCATTTTGGAATGCCAAATTACCTAATTGCTGCGTTGAAACTTTCTAATTCAGAGTTTCCTAAACGGACCCCTGGGGGTCCGCAAGTCCATGCCATGGGGTCTGCAGTGCTATCCAGCTAAAATGTTAAATATAATTGAGATTGGAGGACAAGCAATGATATTTTAATTCAAAAAGAAAGCACTTTCATGAGGAATTTAAAAAGGTCTTGTTTAAGTACAGGCAGGATGCAACAGCTCCCCCCCCCCCACACCTCCTTGGAACTCTCGGAAGTAAACACACTACACAGTAATTAATTTTGTGTACACGACAAAGAAAGATCATATTGTTACAAAGCTATATTAAGTAAAATGCAAACATTGAGGCACGTTTTTCAGCTGGAATATCATGCTTCGACTAAAACTTTTGCTCAAATTTTCAAGACTCATGATGTAGAAATTTGGTGATGATATTTTTATTCCTAATTGAATTTTATTTTTAAACTATAAGCAAAATTAAAGGCTAAATCATGGGGTGGCACTTGCTCCATCGTACTTTAAACAAAAGGGAAAGTGCGACCCCTCTTATAAACAAAGTCTGGTTACAGTAGTTAATTAAAACATGCCATGTATGTTAGTAGTAACTTGTTACTAAAAAATACAACTTACACTTGCTGACTTCAGTTGAGGAGTTTACTTTCAAAACAGATTATATCCAGTTTTATATTTTTTTGGTCAGACGAAAAAAACTTTTATGCACAAACACTAACTGTTAGAATTTTGAATTTTTCACAATGTTTTAGTGGAATAACAAGTGACTATTGGCATAAGCCTAAGAATTTTTCCACAATTTTATCAGACCTAAATTGTCAATTTCACTTTGGATGTATTCCTTTTTGGTGTAAAACAGTGGATAATATCACTTTTGCAATAAAAACACGCAGTTTTTTCATAAATAAACTTTAAAATTGAAACAATATTCAACATTTTTTAATATAATTTTTTTTTACTCTACTTTATTCTTTTTATTGAACATTTAAAAAAAATGGTCCTTCGATCCAATTAAGTATGAACAATGAAACCACCCAAGTCGATTCAAATAACTACAGATCACAATTCTTCAATTGATCACAATTTAATCATGAATTACTTACAGTTTAGTAGCAATATCAATTATTTAATATTAATTAAGTAATCACAATTTGAGGTCACACTTGCCTAACTGATAAGACTTGCACAAGGTGCAAGTTGCTGCGATCTCTTAATACAGACAGGTATCAGGGTTGATTGGAAATGCTCAGCCAGTGCCTTACTCCGCTATTTTATTTGTGAACTACTTTTGAATTAGAAGTGGCAAATTCAAATTTGGATAAGTGCCCTTCTGATATGACAGTGAATGAGTGGATACCGGCAAATAAGAGATAAGTTCCACTTTGCTGTAAAAGACCTGACGAGAAATAAGGGGATGGATATACACTGTTTTGATAGTAAAACTAATGTATATACATTTTTTTAACAGTAGATATTAACCACTTCGAGAAGAAAGTAATTCATGGGTCGGGCGCACGCGTGCGATAGGGCTTGTACTAGAGATTCTGAAAATGAAAAAAAAAAACATTTTTTTTTCTTTCCAAAAGTGGATATAATCCATTTTGAAAGTAAACTCTTCAGTTGTTTGATATGACAACAAAATAAACAAAACTCTTAACCTTCTCAATCTTCAAATTAGAGCTCTGTACAAGACTTTTAAGTCTTTACTGATTGTGTTTTATCTATGAGTACCAGTGCCAATCTCTACTTATAGGAATTATCACTAGACATTCTCCTAAAACATTCAATGGGTGGCAGAAGTCTCTTCAGGTCAGCATTCCCGAAATTCTCAGGGGATGCACTTACTCCGCGGACGCATTTACCCGAACTCACCTTAACCTGTTCTTTAACTGAATATTCATCATTTCCCCACAATGTTATGTTGTTATATTTCAGGGTTGGGTTTCTTTCATAAAAAAAGGTTTCTTCCAGGACTCCAGAAAAAAATTACAATTTTAAGAAAAAAAAAAAAAAAAAACCTGAAGAAGTTGGAAGAAATGGAAGTAACTGGACAAAAACGACTGAAAACCAAAAAGTTGATAAAAATTTAAGTATATTTTTTAGAATTTGATGAATTCTTAGAATTTATCAAATGCAAAAAGATTGCACCAGAAATGCTATTTTTTGGGAAATAAACAAATTACTTACAGGAAATTGTTTTTCCATTTATGCTAAGAAAAATACCAAATAGTTGATCTAAAGGCACATTGTATACAATACAGTAAAACCTGTAAAGTTGACCACCTTTCTAAGTTGACCCCTTTTTTAGGCACGGAATTAGCCCTTATCATATAAATCAACCTCTGTAAGTTGATCACCTGCTTAAGTTGACCACTAAAGTAGTGTACCACAAGTGGTAAACTTACACAGGTTTCACTGTACTATGCTGAATATCATTAAAATTATTTAAAAAAAAAAAAATATATATATTTTTCTAGCATTTGTATCAACGAGCTAATTTTAAAGTACTATTGTTCTAATAGTCCCGTAGCCAGCTACAAATTTGGTCAATCATTCCCTCTCAAACGATAATTGGTAAGAGGCATCAGAGAATGGTATTAAAATGCCTCGTGAATGTGTGTCCGTGGGTGGGATGAGCGGTGGTAGGCTCCCAATCACGCAAATTTTTTTTAAAAAAGTCAGTCATTTCCTCCCGGCTGAAACTTTGTCAAATTATAGTTAAGACAATATCTCGAAAGAAAATAAAAAGTCAGCTGACGTAACGCGGTGGGTTATGAGTCAGCTGGTAAGGGTCAAACATGTAAAAAAAAAAAATAAATAAAAATTTAATGATTTCCTCTCAGTTAAGAATTTGCCTGATGACAGCTTATATGCAACTCTGAATAAATACACTACTCAGCTGGCTGTACCCTGGTGGAAAAATGGTCAGCTGTTACATTGAAAGTTGAATTGATTATTTCAGAAAGAGCATAAGTCCAATGGATTCTGTAAAACTTACGCCCATTCTGAAATAATTGATTCAGTTATGACGCAGGAGTTAAAGCGGGAGCATCTATCGCCTATTAGACTGCACCAGCTGAAGAGTTTTCCCTCGACTTACTGCCAGCTGACTTTATTTATTAGTTACAGAAGCATATTAACAATCAGCTTACAAATTTTCATCTGGGACGAAGTGACATACGTTAAATTATTTTGTTATTTCTATAGATTGAAGTTACACATGCTTAGCATAGCATACAATAGTGTCATACAACCTACTTCCAGCGGGCCACATTCTTCCCGGTCCTGTGAATAAATTTGGTCCAGCCAGCGGGAAGCTTACAAACCAAATGACCGGCCTTTAGTTAATAATATATTTTCTTTTGGATTTTTTTTAGAGAAAACTAAGCCCAAAAAATCTTAAAAACCTTTTGATCGCTCAAGTAAGAAAATTTCGGGGCCGTATTCGAGGACCAAGGGTGCAACTGATTAGACCAGGGTGTCCCAACCTTTCAGGCTATAGCCCCCCTGAAAACTGATAAGAATTCACCCCCCCCACATACACTACCACCAGGTATACTACTATAATCAGAATTAATCGTCGGGTACTTCATGACGAAGGCGGAAAAAATTCCTTTTCCTGGAAAACAAGCAATATTTTAATCGTCTTTCCTTTTATTTTCCTTCAAAATATTGTCTTAACTATAATTTGACAAAATTTTTAGCCGGGAGGAAATGACTGACTTTTTAATTTTCTTTTGCATGATGCTACTGCCGCTCATCCCACCCACAGACGCGCAGCTGACTTTCACAAGGTGTTTTGACACCATTCCCTGATGCCTCTTACCAATTATATTTCGAGAGTAAATGATTGACCAAATTTGAAGCTGGCTCCTGGACGATAAAATTTTTGGATATTTTTCTATCTCATGTTAGTAGTACTCTAATGAAGCATGTGTGAGACAGCAGTTTTTACCCAAAATATTTCTTCAACTATTTTTATAGTTAAGTCTTTTAAATATGCTGGTAATTAAAAATTTAAATTTCACTCAGTTGCAGGGGAGACTTTTCTTCTAGTCACTTTATTTATAACTTCTAATTTTTATAATATATATATATATATAATTTGAAGTTGATACTAGTATTAAATAACCTTATTAAAAATTACATTACGTTATTAATGTACCATGTGTGATTAATGTTTTTAGGTTTAACAATATGCAGTTTTTATTTTCTGCAAAAATACTTTTGCTTTATCATACAAAATTGCAACTTATGTGGTAAATTCTTAAAATAAGTTTCTTCCACTTGAAAGTAGCCTATTTCTTCCCGTCGTTTCTATTCTCTTTGAAACTTGCTAACTCTGTTATGTTTTTCCCTGTTATAGTATCTCACTGCACAAGTAGAAATAAGAACTGCAAAAATTTGAATTGAGTCTTAGAATTCTTTTTCGAATAAATAATTTTTTCTTTTTGATTGCAAAACAGTACCTAACAGTATGCGAAATATTTTTTACTTTCTAATTTTTTTCACTAGTACTGGCAATTTGTTTCAGAATTTTTTAAACCCTCTGTTTAAGTTTATATAGAATATGTTCTTTTGTTTAATCTTAGTTTAATTTCTTATTTTGGTATGCTGTACTTTAAGTTTTCACATAATAGGAACTTTTTGTTCACTGCTTTTACATAAATTGCTATTGCTTTTCCTTGATGAATACAAATATTATTTAAATTCTCTTAGCAAATTACTTTAGTTAACAGTTGCAATATGTAACGGAAAATACTAAGCTGTTCCTATCTAACTGGTGAACATTTTAAGCATTCTTCATAATATGATTTGCAGTGTTTAATTTTGAAGCATTTTATATTGGATTTATATTTTAAAGCTTGATTGTTTTTACTACTCTGAAGTGCACTATTAATTTTTTGTTTTTTTCTCTCTTAGGAGGCATTATAAAAAAACTTCTCATGCCTTGTATTGGAGTTGGAGCTATGTTTTCCATTTTTTATCCAAGTATAGCAAAAACATATGCTGTAAATGGATTTGAGTTTACAAAGCATCATGTTGATAATGCTCTTTCACAATATGGAGGTACAACATTTTCTGCAGTAATAGATGTATGTTAAAATAAATTGTAATCTTTAATGATTTTAATCAATATATAACAGCGGTCAGCAACTGACGAACTGCAGAAGGTCAAAAACTGAACTGCCAAAAATGTTTTGAAAGTATAAATTACATAAATATTAAAAAAATATTTTTATGTAGGAAGCAACAGTATCATATTGTGCCACTTTTATCACATTTTTAATTATTTTGGAAGGAATTGTGTATCAGATTTAAGTGTTAAATGGATAGTGTAGAATTTTAGGGTTTTTCAGACCTCAATAAAATTTTTAAAAGTACCCGAACCCCAACTTAAGTTACTTGCTGACTTCTAATTTATAAGCTGGGGGAAAAAAAAAACAGTTTGATTCTTATGATTTAAAACTTTGCTCTGCCTAAATGTTTTAAAGCTTTTTATTTTTGTAGCAGTAAAAGTTTATTATTTTTTAGCTCTATTTTATCACTCTGTGGCAAAATATTTGTACTAGATAATATTGAGTTTAATTTGAATTCTTTCTTTCATCATTCCAAGCTGAAATAACTTTGTATTACATGTCTAGGTTATGATACTGGGAAAATGGCTGAAGATACAAATGCAAAACTTGAACAACTAAAAAAGTTCATGAAATATGAAGGTCTTTTGGAGAAACTGAAAAACATGTTCAACAATAGTACTAATGCATCCAAAAAGGTAATGTGATTTATGCAGGTTCCATATGTAAAAATAAATACCAGAAGCAAGAAGGATATTACTTTTTTTTTTTTGAAGTATTTAAAAATTACTCTCAACGTTTTAAAGTAAAATGTCAAGTTCTTACATAGGGGAACGTGGGGACAAAGTGAAATATTTAAGATAACTTATTCTTTTCAAAATGAACAAGTTCAAAAATTATGAAAATTTTGGTACATAAAGAAAGAACAATATATTTTATAATAAAACTTGCATTGAAATATTATTTAAATTTTTTTTAAAAACTATGGAGCAGTAAGCGATGAGCATGAGGAAAGATTTCACTAAGATATCTCTGCAATGGATCGCAGATATCAGGGTCATTGAGCTGAGTTAATGCTCACCAAATATTGCTGGAATATTACAAGATGTGATCTTTCTTTGACATACAAGATTCAATTGAGGAAAAAAAAAAAAAAAAGTTTACAACAATAGCTTGGTTGCTGTGCATCTTTCTCCTGTGGGCTTTTGTGTATCTTGAAAACAAATGATATTGATAACAAAAATAATTTTTAGATTCGTTTTTCTACTTAAAACTAGGATGTGAACAAAAACTTATTTTTTGTTGCCTAGTGTAATCAAATCTGGTGAAAGAGATACCATTTTGGATCCTTTGAACTTCTTAAAAATGAAGATTTGGTAAACCTTATAAAAGTAAACAGAATGACATGATATCGTCATCCTTTGAGAATGGAGCTAGAGAGAACTTCATTTATATAAAGGCTTTTGGAAAAGTGGCAGACTATTGAAAAAGATGACAGGATAGTCTAAATTCATATTTCAAGCCCTTCAAAACTAGATATCCATGGCCCGGGAAAAAGGAAGTCTGGGAAAGATTTCTGAAATGGACTAAGAATTAGCATTGTCATACATACCAAACTTAATGACAAACCAAAATATTAACTCTTTGATGAATGTTTTTGACCATCTATAGTGTTATCCTTTAGGTATCCCTATAAGTTATCCTTTAGTTTTAAAAAGTAAAAATATGCAATAAATGTTGAAAACGCAAATCTGCTTACACGTGTAGACTTTTACTGTCATGGACAGGTAAAGGGCAGTTTCTGCAAAATTTTCTTTTTTTTTTTTGCATTCTTGTCTTCTATTGTACATTAGCTTTATTGTACAAGCTTGCTTATTTGGTTTGTACTGAAAAAAATAAAGTGTGAAAAGAAGTCCAACTCCAACATTTCCCTATTGTTAGCATTGAATTCAAAACGTATCTCTTCAAATATCTTGAAAACTCATTTCTGCAGATACTGCCATTTACCTGTCCATGGCAGTTTATATCGACAAGATCACACCTTTTTGCATGTAACCCTTAAACTTATATTTGCACTTTCTTGTTCATTATCTGTAGATGTTGGCATGACATTTTAAAAGTATACTAAACTATTGCGAAAAATGGATTTTCTTCATATATGATAAACGAAGGAAATGTTCAGAAATATAAATGTGTAAGGTTTACATTCAGCACTTTAAAACCTTTTTCATTTTTGGTTGAAGATATGGATGCCACTGATGATTTCCTATCCTAAAAATGCAGATTTTTGAATTTAAATGTAGACTTAGTTTCAAACAGCAATCAAGTTGCTATAAATTATTGCTCTCATAGATGGAACTTGAAAACTTGTTAATTTTGAAGTAGTGTCTGAAATTGTATTTAAAATTTCTTTCAATAATATTTAAAAAAAAAAAAACCTCTAGTAGAAGTTTCAATTATTTTCAGAGAAATATTTTAACTTCATTTTATGATTAATGGAATTACCTCTTGTTTATGATGTAGTCAGATTACAATCAATAGAAATGAACTGACTTATAATTTCTACTATTAATAAACTTGAATAATGATTATGCTTGTATAATTAATTTTACAGTTTTTATGGAAAACTCATCTTTTTATTTTTCAGACAAGTCTTGAAAATGATGAAAATAAATCCGATCAAGATCTCTATACCACTAGAACACCTACATAGGGATGCTATTATTATTTACATAAAAAATGTACTTGTGATAAAATTGGAGGGAAAAAGTTCTGAACCATTTTAAAGACTATTGAAAAATGACAGCTTCTGATGTACTTCAATTTGTTCTTTGCATTTCGTTTCTTTACACTTTAAATTATAGTTATTAAAGAGTAATCAAGCTTAATGAATCTTATCTTTCTGGAACATAGTTTTTTAACACTAGAATTATGGCTGTCTTCATATACTTAGAAATATGGCAAGGATCATTTTGATCCTCTGAGAAGAAATCTGCATAATTCCCTACATAGTGTTATATATTTGTAAAAGTTAATTAAAATAAACATATTTATAATTATTAGCTACCAGTTTGTTTCGCACTCTTGGCTTCCTTAAGTGGTTTTCCATCTCCAGCTCAATCACTTTCCTATGCCGGGCTGATGAGTGCTAATAAGCACGAAACTGCAGTCCTCGGCTGGAAATGACTGAGCTGGCGGTGTATTTCACATATTTATAATAGTTTATTTAAAGGATATAGAGATTTTAATTATATATAATGAAGTATTCAGAAAGTTTTAAATACCCTTAAAATAACTAGTGCTATTTCAGTTGCATTTCAGAAACTAGCAACTAATGCTCCCATTTATGTACAAAACCATTATGAATGCTTCAGATTCTTGCTATGATATGGTCCAAGAGACATTTTTGACATTCTGCTCTTTCCCAGCATCAGTGAATGTATTCTCATTTCTTTTTTCTCAAAGGAGTCAAAATGACTCCTGCCCACGCTTCTAGATATAACACTTTAGTTCAGATTTCAAATAAATTTAATATTATTACACAACAGGTTGATTTAAAAGTCAAGGAATAATTAAGCTTTTTGTGAAAATACAGAGGAGTAGTGAGCAAAAAAAAAAAAAAAAAAAGTGTATGTGGATCAAAATGACACCTTCTGTAATTCTAGCATTAAGGAATAAAATTGGAAATTTATTACATGTCTAATATAAAATTAATCTATTGAATGGATCTCATCAAATAATGCGTTTGAAGTTAATTTTAATAGTATAGACAGTTTTAAAGATAATAAGTTCTAGTTAATATCATTAAAAAAGAGTGACGGAGAAGGTGAAAGCATTACAATATTTCAGACTCGTGTGTGTAAAGATATTTTTGATTTTGAAATCATCTCTTGAATAATTTACATAAGAAGTTGGCTTTTTTTTTGAAGGGTGTGAGGGGTATATTGTGAAAAGTTTTGAAGTCTTGAAACCAAATCCATTTAAAGAGACAAATTTGTTATAAACCACTCAGTTCTGAAAAAAAAAAAAGTTTCGTCTTGTTTTTGAAAATTTTTTCATTTACTTTTTTTTGCTTCACAGATTTTCAATGATGTAGAGTAAAATTTTTGAAAGGTCAGTAAATTTGTACAAGATCTGGTTCACAATGAACTATCTTTATTCTGTAACTGGAAATAAATTTATATCAAACAATTTTATTTCATGATATTTTTTAATAATATTTAACAAAATATAGTTATAATGTATCAGTTGATAAAACAATAGTCAATTTTGCTAAGCACTATATATATATTATTTCAAAATGCTAGGTTCTGTGCATTAAATAGTCAAATATTCTTAATTTAAATTCCCTATATTTGTTTGATAAATGCACAAGCTTTTGTGTAATCAAAAGTCTAGAATTTTTATACCAACTTAAGTATTGCACAGGGAATTTTCCATACCACTTTTGATCTTGCACAAAAGCAATTAATTCTAGTTCATAACTTTTTTGTTCCTTACAAGTATTGGCTTAAAACATTTTATAATTGACTGTAGCAGGTAATTAGGGGGCGGCCCCAAGATCTAAAACTTTCACAGCTAGCAGCAATTTTAGAATTATTTTCCAAATTTGTAGATGGATGACTTCCTATAATAATTCTGGCTAGATGCCAGAAATACCTTGGATGAATCATAGCCTATACGATCAGAAAATAATTCTGTTAAGTTGTCTTAGTTTGTTAGTCAATAACCAAATAAAATAAATGCATTTCTCCCTCAGAAGCATTGAGTAAAAATAGTAAACATGAATCCTGCTTACTCATAAAAACACACTTCCTCCTAATGCTCATAATACTTTGGGATGTTGGCAGGGATAAAGAAAAAAGTTAAGAAATTAATGCTATCATGACTTGTCATGAGACAAAACAGTTTTGGCCTTCCTATCAAACTTGTTGAACCTTTGCAAGACAATACCATACACAATTCTTGGAAATTTGAATAGTCAATTACTGATTCAGTTTTCATACAGATGTCTGGCAATTCATAAAACACATATTTTTATTTCTATATCTAAATGCAATATTGCATCCTATATCAGTGCATCGAAAATAATTTTGTGACTGAAGCATTAATTTTTTGTTTTATGCCAGGTCAACAACCAATTCAAAACTACGATGAGAAATGATGAATAAAACCATTCAAATACGTCATTTGCTCATTTAGTGCTTTTTGTATCATTAGCTCACTATCTACTAGCTGAAATGATGATATATTATGAAAATGAGTAAAAAATGGTATGTTACATTAATGAATAACATCAGCAAAAAGTTATGGCAACATGGAACATTGCTTCATATATAAATTGAATATTTCATGTTTAACACACAAAATACATCTTCAATTTACACCATAATATACTCTTGCAAGAGTAGGCAAGAATGCTACTAACGTTTTCATCTGAACACTTAATGGAGTATTAAAGCAGTTTTCGCAATAAAATATCCAAATCAACAAGGACATATTTACATATGATATTTTTACATGTTAAACCTTATTTACAAGAATTGTAACGTAACAAATATGCAGAAAATAGTTAAAACTTTAATTTTTATGCAACAATCTTACACTTTTTTTCCTTGTTCTGCAATACTTTGTCACATAAATATTTAAGTAATTGCATGTGAAAAACACAGATAAAAATTATTTAAAATCTTAATGTTAAAGTTTCATGGTGAAAAGTAACCAACTTTGATTATATGCTTAAACAGTTAATGTTTTTGTACTTTAAAGCACATAAGATTTTTTTTTTTTTATCACAGTGGGACAAAAAAACAGTGTGTAGAAGGGTAGTGCTGCACAGTATCTTAGCAGACAGAGCCTAAATAGGTATCTGTACTGAAAGAATTTAGTTTTTGGCTTGTACTTGAGCGATTCGTGCAGCAGCCCTATCTACACACTGTCTCATATGTCACAAAGCTGTAAATGCTTCAGTGACAACACTTGGGGGTCTTGGTCTAGGTGAATGAGTATCTTCTGCTCCGTGAGCATTTCTAATGTGTGGGAAATGTCTCTGTCGAGGAGCATAATATTCTGAATCTGAATGAGCATAATGATGTTGAGGAGATGGCTCAGGTCTATAAGTTGCTCTAGGAAAAAGTCTATCATTATGGTCTCCATAATAACGGTAACACTCCTTTGAAGCTGGAGCTGCTCTGGAACTGGCTGTTTCAGGACGAAACCGGTTCTGCCGTTTAATATGTATAACCCGAGTTCCTTTTTCTGTTGGTAACCGAAATGGTTTAGAATTCTAAAACAAAAAAAGATTTTAAAAAAGAATTATTATTCCTTAGAAACAACACAGGTAAAAATTCAAATAGGAAAAAGCAAAAGCTGTAATCAAATTTTATAAGAAAAGAGACCAAAACTTTTCTGATTCTAGTTTAAAAGAAAGCAAAAGAATACAACTTGGCACAAGTTTCAGTATGCATATATTTGAATGTCTATATGCATACTGAAGATCTTTATCAGAAATCAAGTTGAAGTGAATGGTAGTTTATGTGATCTTAACTTAAAAACTACTACAAGTCAACATAAAAAAGTTGTATACATTTAGTTGAAGGTCAATAGATTCTGTGTTTGTCATGTACTGAAAAGGATTCACTATAATATTGGGGCATAAGAAGCATCAATTATCTTTTAGTCTTGGTTCAAATCATCCTCTTTTTGAATCAATGCTATACAAGGTGTCTTTTTTTGCCCTAAGCATGTACCATGTACTGGGAGAAAGTCAACCATTCTAATTCATTTATATCCTGTTTGTTTGATTTTACTGTGAATAGAAGAAAAAAGTTCCCATTTCACTCATAAATAGATAAATATTAGAGATTGACCCATGAATCAATGACAATTGTTCAAAAAATTTGACATATTGGCATCAGTGGTTGACATTAACTTAAATTAACCTTACAACGTTTCTAGAAATTTTCATGGATAGCCCTCAAACCATACTGCTCAAAGATAGTTTGAAATTGACTTAAGCTTCTGAAAAAATTTCAAAGGGAACCCACAGCTCTATTATTACCGAGTATAGCCTAAAATTGCATTTTTATGTCTTCAATGTTGAAAAATATCCAGAAGAGTGCTGCAGGATTCCTTAAGATCAAAAAAGATAGTTTGCAATTGCATCTCAACGACTTCAATTTTCTGAAAAGAGACCCCCCCCCCCTCAAGGCAAGAAAGAGCCTACAAATGCGTATTTCAATTAAAGCATATTCAATGTCAAATATTTCATTCTCTAATTCCTCAATGTCCCAAAAGATAGCCTAAAACTGTTTTTATTCATTATAACATTTATTATAAATTATATTATTTCATATATTATTTATTAAGTCTTCTATTTTTGGAAATTTGTTGGAGGACAGTCAAACTTCCTAATGCCAGATAACTTATGGTTAACTTATATTCAGAGGAAAAATTCAAGAAGGAACTGAAATCTCCTTTTCCCTTAATGTTTCCAAAAATTGTGATTTTTGATGTCAATCTTAAATTTTCTTTGCGAAGAGTCCTGAACCTTAAATCTAAGCACCACCAAAGATTGACCAAAATTGAGTTTTTATGGCTTAATTTTCCAAAAACTTCCGGGAGTCATCCTTGAATCAAAATGTAGAAAGAAATATATTGCATGGAGTTTCTAAACACTCTTGTGAGATGTAATCTTAAAAATAACCAAAACGTCAAAACATGCAGTAACTACAAATGTAAAATCGTAACCCATTCCAATTCTATAAAGTGCGGAGTTATTCACCACATGTTTTTATTTCACTACCAAAAGAAAATTTATATTTATTTTTAAACATGAATGCAAATTTGAACTTATAATAGCTTTGAGCTTCAAACAAATGCAATTTATGTTTTTAAACTGATAATTAAAAGAGATAAAATGTTTTAAATTTAAAGTTCTTTTAAAAATTAGCAAACTTATTTTGAATAAGACAAAATAGATATGTTGAGTAAAAAAATATTAAGGATTCACCTCTCTTTTCGTCTTCCCACTAATAACTCTTTCATATTCTTCTCTTCTTTTACGATCCTAAGAGATAAAAAGTAAGATTAAATAAACACATTTTATCAATCAAAAACAGCACTCTACTTTGGCATTGGATTTCATAATCAATTTGAGTTTCATTATTAATTTGGATTGGTTACAAATAAGAAACATAAAACCATGCATTAATGCATTTTATTTGCTATGGTAAATGTAAGTTAGCATTTATTCTGTATGCCAAAAAGGTTTTACACATAGTACTAGTTAATAAATATATTAGCATTTTCAGTGTTTCAAAATTCTTAATTTTCGTAGTCAACATAGAAGTTAAATGGTTTTGCACTACTTGTTTCAGTATAAAGAAATACCATAAAATGCTAGCAACCCAAATATGCTCACATGTTCATTTTTATGTGATAGCACTAAAATAAACAATGTATTTTGCAAGCGCTTGCAAAGTTCTCTTAAGTTCGGCTTAAAAAAAAAACTCTTTGCTGATTTTTTCTATTTGCCCATTCAAAAGTCAGTTGTTTTGAAAATAAAATAAATTCTTTTTTTTACTAACTAAATTTGTTTCAAATCAATGAGCAAATCGTTTACAAGACAAATATTCTTTTCATTTCTACATTTTTGAATAAAAAGGACGATAAGTGCTTTACTTTGGATTGAAAGGTCTTTCTCTCTATATTTTTTTAAATTCTAAAGGCCAAGATTACTAATAACTTCATGACCAATAAGATTGCTAAAGAGTGTAGGATGTTCATTGCAGTTGCTTTTCATTTTTAAGAACTGTTGAGTTTCATTTTTATGAAAATAAACATGTTAGCATGAAAACAAAATTCTGCTTGAAGAAACATCAAAGGAACTTGTATAGCAGTTATATAAAGACAATTTCAGACTGTTTTAGAGCAGTCTTTTTTTCTATCATTCAATAAAATTTAATGAGTAAAACCTTATTTACTAAGACAAGTTATGAATAGGATTTATTTTTCCTTAAACAAGATCTCTTTCTTAAAAAGCAAACTAGAGTATAATTTTGAATCATTATTTAATAATTTAACTGGATATATAGTAAATTAATTGAAATGTTACTACGAATAAACCCTATTTTTTTTTTGAAAAAATTAAAAAAGTTATTTCGAGATGTCTTCTCACTAAATTCAAACTTTGTTTCAAGCAAACTCTTTGTTCAGCTTGATTATTTTTCTAATGCCTAAATATCTTTTACATGAAAAGAAATCTGCTCAAAAAAAAACCCCTCTAACTAAATTACTTTTCATAATTTTTTTATTAATCATCATAGGATTTACTAATTTAATTATTTCTTATCTTGATATAATTTTGGTGTGTCTAACCATTAATTCAAAGCTTTAATAACAGTAGAATCTTAATTATAGGAAACTTCCATTCACAATTTTTTTGCATGGGTTAATTGGGTGGAATTTAGCTTGTTTTCAAACAAAGAATGTAATATGGCTTGAAAAATTAAAAGCAACATTTTACTGATTTTTATCGCAAATTAAATGCTCAATGAACAAAAGTAATTGCAAAAGAAACTCTAAATAAAACCATTTCTTACAGGAGAATGAAAATCACATTTCTAAAGTAAAATTTTTGGAAATGAAAAAAATAGAGACGTTACAGCTGTTTTACAATGTTTTAATTTAAAGAACAAAACATTTTAATACTAAAAATAAATGCAGTACAACATAAATGTTAGCATAAAAATACTTGATCAGTCCTTTTTCAGTAAAATGTGTTTGAAGATGTTTAAAAAAGTTTTGTATTAATTTTAAAGGAAAGAAACTGCTGAGGTTTGTTTCAAAATGATAAAGTACTGACAATGGGAAAGAAAATTTAAAGATAGCTGCACTTGCACCAGGAAGGAATTTTGATACTGTCTCAAAAATCCTGTGTTACTGATGGAATGACTCTTAAAATAAAATACCAAAATAGTATTTTAACACGAAGAAAATCTGAGCCTAAAATATTTCATTCTAAATTCTGACAGTTTTTGTGGTAAGATTTCATTAAGCCTTTAATTAAAAAAATTATAATATATACAGTTTTATATTTTTAATCTTTCATTTTATGGTTTATGTTTTAAAAAGAAAATTATCACCTTTTGATACCACCTAAAATTTTTCTGCAAAATGTGCAATTACTAGGGGATTTACGCTGCCTTCGGATAAATACCCCAAAAAATATTTACCTTCCCACCCTACATCACTAACTGCATGTATTAAAAATAGTTTGAATAAATTTTCATCATGAAGTATCAGGAACAAATGCAAATGAGTAAGGCAACAGAAAACAATACATTTTTTTGCTTATTAATGTGAAAACTGTTTCTATATTTGCCACGTTATCACTTAAACAGCAATAAAATAAATAACATCATAGTCTTAATAACTTCTCAATTTATTCTTCCAAACTTCCCTCATGCTTCCTTTTTTTTTTTCATTTTGGATATGACTAACCTAGATTGTGATTTTGAAATCCTGAAGTTCATCATTGAATTGCTAAAAATTCTCCAATTATGACATTGAAGAAAAAGATTCTTCGGTTCACGATATGTTTCTTTCATAATTTCATCAAGTCTTTCAATAAAAAATATTATAAACTGTGTAATACATATGTATGTATCAGTTTTACCAATTATTTCATACTTAGATTTTTTAAAAAAATTTCCCATTCATTTTTTGCATTTTTTGTAAAATACCCAGTTTTTGGGTATTTACCCAGGCTTTGGGTAAATACCTGGGTAAATACCCAAAAAATATTTACCTACCTGCTGGGTATTTACCCGATCCACATCACTACCCTTGCAACACATTCACTTCGATTTTTGTCAACCCCTACTTTTAAATTTTGGGGCATTTCATATACTACAGCATATCAGTGGCAACTCAAAATGTATGTATATTTAAAGATATGTTTGACATTTAATTAAAAAGAACATTGTATAAATATTTGCTTCACAGGTACATTTTAAGCAACAAAATTTACTTACGACATAACTAATCAGGCAACTAGCTGGTATCCATACAACTAGAGATACTATCACAACTGTTCCAACAATATTGTCATTCAGAAATTTCACTACAGAAAGAAACAAAAACTTTTAAACATCTTAATCCTTGATTCTATTTTTTTTTGAAACTATGTTTATAACATACATTTGCAAAAGTTTCTTCATTCTTCTAAAATTTCATTCCTCAAGACTTGTAATGCAATATAACAGACTACAATTTACATATGTTAAATAACGTATTTTCTTAAAGCATTAAGAAAGAAGTGAACATTTGTACACTAAAATTTTAGTAAAGGTACCTTTTATGTATTGCTAAAAGTAAAGATTTTGGGTTGCATTGAAATATTTTTAAACCTCTTATTTGTCAGAACAGCATTTTTTTCATAAAGAAATACTTCGAACCCGAAAAAAGAATTCTGGTGCAAAAAAAAAAAAAAAAGAGAGAGAGAGAGTTTAAGGACATTCTTTGGTATATTCTTGGATCTTTTACATTTTTTTTTGTGGGGGTGGGGAGTTTTCACAACTTCCTTCATACATTATTTCTCTTAACATTTTGTTGCTCTCTATTCCACTAACAATTATTTTAAGGATCCAAGTGTTTCAGACATCCACAGCTATTGCGATCACAATCTAAAAGCTTAACGTCACACTTGAAAATTTAATTTTGTTCATCTGTTTTAGCAATAAAAATTAGGGAAAAATAATTATCAGGTTGAAAAATACAGAATCAAGTTGTAATAGAACATAAGCCCTACATAGCAACCTAAAATTAAGAATATGAACAAAAAGTCATAATGCATGCATACTCAATTAAACGCAAGCTGCATCCAATACTTTTTTCAATTTAGAAAGATGAATTCATACCTTCATATTGAACTCATGGCATTTTGTGTGTGATTCTTAAAAAAGGAAGAAACTACAATTTTGTGCAAACTATTGCAGCGTTAGCTTACTGAATATCATTATAAAGTTTTCTACAACATTTTGTTCGAATTGTTTCACATCTGGTTAAAAACATAGTTGGTTATTATGAGTGGTTTAAGGAGAGAACATCAACTACGTGTCAAATTCTTGAAAATCCAAGAGCATTTGGATTGGATTATCTAGAAATTCTAGAAAATTTATTAGTTATCTTAACTACAGGGCAATTTAACAGACCACTTAAAATAAAAAATATGCAGGTCATGGCCCTTTCTTGTCTTCTTTACAATTTGGCTTTGAAATGGTCGATCCAATATTCCGGTTTTAATACCAATGGAACCATTTTCACCACATCAGTTCAAATCCTTGCTTATTCTGATGATATTTTTATCATGGCTTGAAGTAAAAAAGAAAAAAAATATTTTTAAACTGAGTAGTGTATTGCAACTAAAAGATAAGTAGCAAAATTACACTTTAATGTAAATGCAAGCAAAACAAAATACATGTCATTTTGTAAGACATCAGTGGACATGGATTCCTTTGTAATCAAGCATTACATTTTTAAAAGTGTTGAGAGCTTCAGTTATTCTGACTTGAATGTGAGCTAAAAGTGCAAATAGATACAGAGATGAAACAATGCATGTTTTGTGCCAATGGTTGTCTAAAGGGGTTTAAAGTTTTTTAGTAGCATTTAGTAAACAGGAAAACAATTTATACTACATGAAACTATTACTAGGTCAGTCTGTGCTTAGTTATGGTTCAGAAACCAGGGCTATGAGAGATTCACTGGAAAACCTGTTTACTATCTTTGAGAAAAAACTGTAGAGAAAGATTTGGGGTTCAATGATTATCAATGGAATATGGTGGCATAGATGCAGCTGTACAAATTGTATAGTGAGGTTGCTATTATTAACTGTATAATAGTAAACCACATCAAATTTGCAGGACACATCTGCAGAACAGACCCTTTCTCCTTGACATTCAGAATCTTTTATTTTCAACCAATTTATTTGCATTGAGTGGAATAGTTTTAAGTGATCTTCATTGTGACTGACAAATTGAATAGGACTAACGAGCCTGCTGCTAGTTACTACTTTTGTATTTATAATAAAATGACAGCTGTTGGTTTTCAACTAAGTTTTTGCACTAAATTTGAAAAACCTTCAATCAATAAGGTCTTATCATAAAATAAATGCATGTCTATTATTTAGGCAAAAGAAAGACATACGTCCAACTTTTGAGCTTATATGGCCCTTTCTTTATTCATTAGCTTTTTAAAACTTTGAAAGAAAATGTTTATTTAATGTGCACAAAAGAAGCCATATATGAATTTTACCTAATAGCATCCATGGCATAAAATACCAAATTTTTTATACTTACTAACAGTATTGATATTAATATCTTCAATAATATCCCAAAATCTTTCAACAATATCTTGAACAGTTTTCTTACACTCTCCCTGCAAAAAAAAAAAGTTAAAATAAACACTCATTAGTTTACATTAATATAAAGAATACATTTTTTCAATTTTAGTGATGTCAAACAAACTACATTGGAAAATCCAAGAAATAAGCATGTTAATATATGTAAAATACAAAGTTTTGCAAGTGAAAGAAGTTTATGCATTATACAACTTTTAAAGTCAAGTCAACATTAATGTTATCAAATGGCATAGGCAACAACTTTATTTTAAACATCTTTAACTTCTATGTGCAAAGGACATTTACAAAAGTTCAGATGAAATTCACATCAAGTTTAGTGATATAAGGCACATCTTACCATCTTACAAATTCAGACGGAACTCAACACAATTCTACTTATGTCCTCTCTATATGTGTTGCATAAAATAGCTGGTTCTACCGATAAGTCTTTTTTTAGTCCATTAATATGTGTTTTCCTACACAGAACTTTAAATACATCACATTAAAAGAAATTGAATCATACTAATTATTTATTCATAATGCTAATTAACTTTCTAGTTGAATAGCAATAAAGTATAATTTAACTTTTTATTTTCTTTAAGACTTGAATTTTAATCTTTTAAAAATTCAGCTCTTTTTAAAGTTTTTCAAAAACGAAACAGCCTCTGTAAATATTAAAAAAAAAAAAAATAATTTTACCTACATTTCAATGAAGCTGTTTAAGATCAGTGGAAGAAATTTTTATAAATTACAATAGTTTTATTTAAAGTTAATAAAAACATAATGAAACAAAATTCACTTATTAACTTTGTAAAACCTTTTGTAGAAGAGAATACATACATTTTCACAATAACCATGGATACATGGTGTACCATCTCTAAGAATTTCAGTTGGTTCAATAGGACGACAAGTTGAGTTTTGTGTTGGCCTGCAACATCGCTTGCATGCATCTTCCTCTGATTTAAAAACAAGAAAAAATATATTAAGATATTTTTACTCTTTTAAAAAACAAAACCAATATGAACTTTTCTGTTAAAAGACAAACTAATAATTATGTCAGTGTAGCATGCTTGTGTGATGCACACCACACTACAAAGCATGAACAAAACTGTCATGCTTACATACTGTCAACCTTACATAAGACATACAAAAAGAAGAAATTATTTTTTTTTGTTCTAATCCATAACACAGTAGGGAAATGTAGGCAAAGTGAAATAGTTACAATTACTTCCCTTTTTTAAAATGAACAAATTGGAAATTAGTTTTGAAAATAACAGTACGTAAAGAAAGAATAATGTAAATTTTTATAATAACACTATCTTTGAAACATCATTTTTTGTTTTTTTGGCAGAAAATTTGTACCTAGAAAAAGAGAAAAAAAAAGGAAAATTTTCCCTTTTATTTTGTATGGGGCAGAGTGAAATATGAAATACCTTTTATTTTGTAATTAAAAATATTTTTCAACAAATGAATGAATATGAAACAAAAAATTAATACAAATTTAACAATCAAGGAATGAATGAATAAATAAATTGATATATGAGAAAAATAAATGAGTGATTAATATAGTGACTGAATAAAAAGATAAAAGAAAGAATGTACAAATTATTATATGAAGATATGTAAATGATTACTTAATAAATGAATACAAAAGTAATTTAATAAATAATTGAATAAGTAAAGGAAAATGATTTATTTCACTTTGATCCATGCACTAGTTTAATTGACTAAAACATTTAAAATAAGCTTAATATTAAACAAATAAATACTGCACCGAATATTAGTGGATCTCTATTAATATTTTAAATGTTAAGAACAAGAACTATATTGTTTTGTAACAACAAATATAATTTTTGACTTACAATGAAATATTACAATATTAGTATCAATTTTTGAAACCTGCTTGAATGATTCTCATTACCCTCTGATCTTCAGAAGTGCCTTTTTCTTGATAGGAATAGATTACATATGTACCTAAGTAGTTAAAATAGTACCTGATAAATAGCACTGAAAACAATATTTCACCATTTCACTTTGTCCCACATTCTCCTACTTCAGTTAAAAAAAGCATACGATTTAATGTTATGGCATATGCATTACACCATATTGCCCTGCTCACCTGTTTTCACATAAAAGTGCATAGTATAAACATAAATTTGAATGAAAAGATTTTTTTTTTAATGTCATAGTCATTTTAAAGGACACACTTAGTAGATTTTTCCAAATTTTGAAAAGCTCAATTTCCCAAAACATCTTGTCATGATGGGGACGAATGAATTTTTGTATTCACTGCTAAAAATATATAAGAATCAATTATCAAATTCAAAACTCAGAACCATTGCATGCTTGAGTAATTTATTGTATATTATACTTAGGGGTGAAAATTGTGTTATATGGCTGTATAAGAAACATTTTGTAACAAAAGCAAAAATGTTGATGTGAACTAACATTAAAAAAGTTTTAGATTTAACTTAAGCAAATGTCTAAAAGCAAAAAACATATTTCGACATACAGAAGTTTGATGAGTTAATTTTAACTTAAAATGGATTCTGAAAGAAGATACTGTCAGCATCATTTAATCAGGTAGCAGATAAAAGAATACTCCTCTTTTCAGAATAAAACATTCTAGACCTGAATATTTCCCCACAGACGTAATGTAAAAGATCATCATTAAATCGAATAATTTCCCAGATAGTCCAATAGGACTGGTATGCTTTTGTTAATATTTTTGCTAAGAAAAATGTTGAATAAACTGAGAAAAAATTAAACACGAAAGAAAAAAGTTTTTAAAATCTTTTTAATGGACAATGTTGAGAGCATAAAGTGGAGGGTTCCATAAGTTTTTTAAATGTGAAAGTGATACTTCTCCCAGCAAACATACCAGCCAAAAATTCAGCCCATTGACCAGCAAATATTAAGAACTTTTAAAAGCTAAGTGAGAATTCAAATGTTCTTTACAGTTTGGAAAAGGAGTCCCCAAAAGTATTCCCAAAACACTTCGTACAAGAACCCTCTATTATGGACTTTTTCAAAAATTAATCTAGGGGAAGGGGTTTTTAAAACATATATTTTGTAATTTAAGTTTGAAATTTCTTACCTCGGGGCTCTGAAAAGTTTGGTGGGATCTCCAACTCTGACCAGAATTTTAAGTGGGATTTTAAAATTTGAAACAGGAGTAGCTTTGTTTTTTAATTGCTTGAACATTTTAGGTAAATATTTTTTTGAACTATGTATTTGCATATCATGTAGCTGAAAACTTACTTAATGAGCACAGCATTGGAAGTGAATTCTCTTCATTTCTGCTACACAGGTAAGATTCTTTTTTTAAATCAATCATTTACTGAATGGTAAAGATATGAAGTCAATGCCAACAAAAGAAAAAAAGGCTGAAAAGGGCGATTTTACCAACGAAAGTATTTTGGTGTTGCTTTGATGCAAAATAGCTTCAAAAATAAGTTTTGTTCGGTTCAAATAACAGCAGAAGAAAAACTCGAAGATCTAAAAAATGTTTGAGCATTCGGTAAACTCAAAGACAAAGCTGTTCTCATCTCTATCTTTTATTCCTGTTTCTCTGTGACTAAGTTCCTGTATCCTTCTATTAATTGATAATAAGATGGCAGTTGATTATTATCATAAGCCATTCCATTTGTATTGCTAATGGGGATTGGCCGGAACAGACCGCAAAAGGAATTTTATGGAGTGGGAGTTTAGAAAAAGTTGTGGGAATTGCACATCCTAGCTCTGGCTTACATTAAAAAAATGTTTGCAAGTATGTACTTGGCGAAAATACAAATAATTCATTATTCAATCATTGTGTTCTCCTGTGTATTGAACTTATTTCAAAAACTTTTTACCACTAACAATCATTCTCTCCTTTAAATATCTACTGATTCGTTATTATATTTTTAGACAAGTGTTCAGTTTGGTAAGGTAAAGAATATTTCCCTGCATAATCAAATACCCTGCTTAACTGAATATTATATGTTAAAACCAAAGGTATTCATTTAAGCAGGGCTAACAATATGTTAAATACAATATGAATACTTTTCCATAATGAACTGTTACTTTTAAAGCAATTTGGAATACATTATTGAATGTATGAAAGAGGAAATACTTATAAGCTTATGCTATTTAGATTTCAATCTATTTCTGATTCAGATTTAAAAAAATTGATGCAATTATTGATGCTTTTATTAGTTGCTTATTCAAAGAATAATTAAAATTATTAAATATTTTACATACAATATTAAACAATAATGTTGAATTCTAAACTAAAATCTTCCATCAAACTTATCATACAATATGTTTACGATATGAACTTACCAGTGAAGCTGACAGCTGATTTTTATTTATTATTTATTTAGTTATTTTTGCAGGGGTGGAGAGGGGGGGGGGGGCACATAAATTTTTAATAGCCTGTAACTAACTGTTTTTTGAATATTTTCACAGAAATTGTTATTAAAATATTAAAATAATGTAATAAATGTGTATTTTTTTGTTGCAATCATTGCATAAGGCAAAGCATTTGGGACAAGGGGATGGGCAATCCCTCTTCTTTGAGATTGTGTGTGTGGGGGGGGGGTCCTTCATACACTGTAGATAAAATACTGGAATGCAAACACTTGTCAAACATCCCTCAATCACTGCATTAAGGGATAGTTCTATATGGTAAAAGCTTCATGCCATGCAGATATCTGCCTTCCTTATCTACCTGCATTATAGATAGGGGAGGAGGAGGGAAGAATAAATAGAGGTGAGATGGCCAAGCTCAAGAACCTCTTCAACTTTCAAACAATCATGCAAGTGAATTATCATTTTTTTAGAGGAAAATCTTGACCAATTTTTTTTACAAGGTATGATCAAAAATTATGGTGAATAAATTTTTATAGCAGCAACTGCTGAAGCTATATCCATATGCTGTGACTTATCTGATTGCATGATCATCTGAGACAAGCAGGGACAAGTTGTAACACGTTCGATCTTGTCTGTCAACTGCCAGAGTCACTAGAGTGAAGTTGAGTTTATTGTGTCTGTCGCATAACATGAATTTCGAATCACGCATTAACATAACGCAGTTTTGTTTTAAGTCGCAAAAGAGTTCACAAAATGTTAAAATTGGTTTATGGCGATAATGTGGTAACTCTGAAGACTGTGTACAAGTGATATGACCGATTTAAAAATGAAAATGAGAACATTGCAGACGAGCAGCATGCAAGACGGACAGTAACCTCAAAAACAGAAGAAAATGTGCAAAAAGTGGAAATTAATTTGTTCAAACAGATGAATGACTATTTGAGAGCTATCGGAAGACCTTAAAATCTCTTACAGTTCCATTATAAGAATTGTAAAGGAAGAATTGCAAATGAAACGAGTGAGGGCAAATTTCGTTCCCAGACTTTTGAGTGATGAACCGAAAGAAGATCGTGTTTCACGAGTTTTTGGAGCAGAGAAGGTGTTTCTGTCAGTCCACATCTGCAATACTCACCGGATTTAGCAACATGCAACTTCTGGCACTTCTCAAAAATTAAAACTGTGCTTAAAGGAAAACGTTTTGACACCATTGTTGACATTGAAAGGGTCATGACAGGGCAGCTAAAAGCCCTTTCGAAAGGTGCCTTTCAGAAAGGCTTCCAGTTATAGAGTCAACGTTTGAATAAGTGTATTGCTCACCAAACACACTACTTTGAAGAAGATTAAGTCAAAATCTATGTAACCTTATTTTTTAAATAAAAAAATTATTCACTGTATTTTTTGATCACACCTCATAGGGAAAAAAAAGTTAGGCAATCCCTCCCCCTTATAAAATTATTTTGGACAGATCTCTTTGTGTGAGGGGGAGGCAGTTACTGCCCTGGAATTAAAGCTGTGAGTAATGTCAGAAATTGATGAAACACAGATTATTCAGTCTCTCAAAGTATTTTCAAAAGAGCATTGTATTTGAAGCAAACAGTTTAGTGCATAGAGCACACAAATGTGGTACTCACACACCCTATGTAGCATTTACTAAGCACCATTTTTAACTTGTCTAAATTTAAATTCAGAAACATATTTTTTATCTACACTTCAGTTTAGACTGTTAAGTTAAAACTACATGATCAGATAGATGTTCTTTGTAGAAATCAACTAGGCACAGTTAATACAGTTATGTATGATAGGTCATAATAATTTTTGACATTACAAAATTTAGGAGAGATCATATTTGTTCTTTTTGACACAGCAATTTACTGAAATAGTTCATAGATAGAAAGAAAAAAAAACTATTAAGTAACACTTTGAGATCGGAAAGCAATGTAAGAGAATTAAAAAAAAAAAAAAAAAAAAACAACCTCTGTCACACAAGCAGGAATGCAAACCAAGGGTTTCACAGAACGGGACACATTCTCCATCTCTGCATTTCCCTCTAAATGAAAAAAAAAAATAGCTATAGATATAGCAATTCCATCTGTATTATATTTATTTTTATCAGTGAAAATCTTCCATACTAACCTGTCTAAACAAGGAGAGCCATCAGGTTGAGCCATAGAGGATGGGCAGTCTTGCGATTCACCAGTAGATACATTAAGGATTCATTAAATAAGTTTTAATATTAAAACAAGAAAATATGAATTTAGATTTCCCAAACACATGCAAATAGTTCACCTTAAGTTCACTTTCTTAAAATTACAAGAGCCAAGCAATGACTAAATACAGTCAATTCATGATAACTCAAATCTAAAGGCGCCAACGAAAAACTTCGACTTAGCGGAAGTGCAACTTACCGCTAGTTTCGGTTTTCGACATTTTAATATTAAAAACTATCGAATATTTTAATTAGTATGTACATATAACAGACAAAATTACAGAACTTAAAAGTTTTTAAGCACAATATGCACAGTTTAACCAAACATGTTGAGAAAAAAAATCAAAAGCATGGTTTTGATTGCAATACTGCTGGAACCACTTGAATAGAGCTGATTGTGCTTTAGGAAAAGTGCACAACTTCATTCGTTTCAAATTCGGATTCACGGATTTTACCGCTTTAGAAGTTTCACTTTTTCTTTTAGTATCATTGACAGAATACTTGCTTAGACACCTCCAATAGTAAAGAAAACTCACTCTGTCTCTTAGGAACTTATCAGCAAATGATCGAACTAAAGAATGAAGGGGAATGCAACTTAACTTGGGTCGGCCTTTGAATAAAGGTATAATCAGTTGACTTGACAACTTGACAGCTTAAAAGCAAATTTGTAGTCCAGCAACATTGCAAAGTGTAAACAATACAGTACAACAAATGAAAACAAGCTAACTCATTTCCGCACGTGTAATTCTTTTATCTTAAATTGGCTCAACAGGTACTCTTCTTGCTTTGGAGGTCTATTGTGCAGGAATTGCCAAGTGAAGGTAAATTAATTTTTCTCTCATAGCCACTTGTTTCTTTTTTTTAATTATTTTAGTTATTTTGAAATAAATTTTGAGTCATCTTTGAAAAATCTTCGAATTAAAGGAAGTTAACTTTGAGATATTGAGAATAATTAGCATGGAATTGAAGACAAAGGGGTCGGGACTTAATAAAAACTTTTAGTTATTGTAATATTCAAGGTGTCGGACTGAGTTATTGCGAATTGACTGTAGTATGTACAGGGGTGATTGTAACTCCATAAAAAAATACCTGAACATTTTTTCCAAGAAGAAAAAGTGTTTTGATGGGCATATATATATACACATTACATGTATGTAAACATCATATTATGTATATAAATAATTTAGATACATAGTTATTTGTTGGGGCTAAAGCTTGAAGTTTTAACTGGACTTCATACGTCCATGTGCATGGTGGGAATTAAATTCTTTTATTTTTTCTCATTTCTTAAAATTTTTCAAAGAATGTTTTATTTTCCTCCTTTGTATCTGAATCCTTAACCATTAATTACATTCATTTACTAATACACTAAAGCCTAATACACCAGCATTTTTTAATGATTCCCAGTTTCTTTTATGAGTATTTGTAGAAGAATGTTGCATTGCAATAATGCCTTCACACCATCATTAGCATATGTAAGAAACTTGTTGCAAGAAACACAAAACCAAAATCCAGCTCTATCAATTTTTTTACACTATATTTCCATCTTTTCATTGTAGGAATCCACTCTGTTTAACCATTCCCAATTAAACTTGTTCTTCTTTCCTGCATCGATGGAGCCAATATCTTCAGATTTATCCAGATACCTCATTTTTTAAATGAGAACATGCAAAGTTAAATGAATAAATTTATCAAACAAAAAAAGTAGCGAAATGAAAAGTAAGAGTTAACTAGTAAAATTTAATTAAACAAACTAATTTATATTTATGAGGAGCATATTAATAACGATAAAGTATAATTAGAATTAGTTCAATAAAAACAGAAAGCACACAAATAAAGATCATAAACCAGAATATAAAATAAAGAAAATATTTGCATACGATCAATTCCTCCAACTGCCATAAAGAACAAATACAGGAGTCTAAGCTCTTATCACTTTTCTCTTCCTACCTTCCCCCAGATTACAAACATGACCGTAGCTTACGCTTTATACCAAATGTCTTCAATTTGGATTTTTTCGTTTCATTAAACATCGGCCTAAATTTTACTAAAGTGGGTTTTTCTGAAAATATAGAAGTTCCGGTATTTTCCAAGATGAAGATACCGGAATTCAAGATGAAAATACCGCAGATCCGGTAAAATACCGGAACACAATCATCCCTGGATGTAATACGCAAACTATTAAAAAACAAAGTTGAGTGTTTATAAAAATTGTATTTATAATTTAAAATGGTTATGTATTTTGTGTAAACAATTTGAAAATACAAGCGTTTTAATGCGCATAAGAAATATAATCTGCAACAATTTCGAGAAGTGGCTCTTTTGGTA
Source organism: Uloborus diversus (assembly GCF_026930045.1). Taxonomy (NCBI): domain Eukaryota; kingdom Metazoa; phylum Arthropoda; class Arachnida; order Araneae; family Uloboridae; genus Uloborus; species Uloborus diversus. The sequence goes on along the minus strand of NC_072740.1, from coordinate 103,216,189 downwards.
TTTAAATGTTTTTTAAAAAAAAGGCACTAATTTTGCAAAATTTACGCAGCATTATTTTTAGCAATTTTCATACAAATTTGTCCCCCCCTCTTTTTTTAATTTTAAAAGACAGTGAAATGGTAAAAGTTTTATACTAAAAAATGTTAACATTTTGAGGTAAACTTCATTTAAGACCACATTTTAAGAATTTAAAATCATGAGTTCATATTTTATTTTCCTAACTGTAAAAAAGATAAAAGTTGAGGCAAACAATTCAATTTTTTCAAAGAAAATTTTTTTTTGAAGAGAACTAAGCATGAATTGGCTTAAAATTCTTGCTTAACCATTTCCTATAAATGGAACTGTTACATAAATTTACTTCAGATAGAACAAATAAAAAAAGCTGCAGTTTCAGCTCAAAACTCTATACATAACAAAAAGATAACATGTAAATTTAAAAGGATATGAGCAATATGCTTCCCTTTTGCAAGCACTTGGCTGAGATTCTCTGCAAATAATTCCTCTGTGAACCAGTTGACAACCACGGCAACATGGAGCATTTTTATCACTGGAGAGACATAGAACATTTTATAAATGGTAATAAATATAAAACTACTACACATTCTTATTCAGAATTAAGTAATTGTATGAAAACAATATCAAATGTATTTATGAGACAAAGGAAAATAATGTTTAAGGACCATTTCACAGTATTTTGTCCAAAAATAGAGTCAACAACATGACATTTTTTTGGCATAACCATTTAATTTACTGTTTGATTAGCACAAAATTTTGTTCTGAGTTAATCCTACCAACATATAAACTCAAAATATAACAATGTGCTAATCAAACTACACTGGTGTGCAAAAATTAAGGACGAGACGGTTTTTTCAATATAACTTTGTACAAAAGCTTTCCAAATCAACACATTTAGTACTGTAAGATCCCCAATATGTAAGGACATGTGTAATGTAAGCAACACTTACTAAAAGAGAAATCAGAGGGATAAAAAGAAGCATTATTGAAAAAGTAGCATGGAGCGCAATGCGACTGAAGGCCGAAACATCCCTGTGATGGGTGTCCAGCAAGAAACATCCGGTCTTTAGTAGGGGATATGATCTCCCCTGACTGCTAGGCAGGTTTCACAGCGTTTGCCCATGCTGAGAATGAGGGTGTCAATGAGTTGTTGAGGCATTGCTGCCAATTCGTCTTGCAGCGCCAATCGAAGCTCCCGAATCGTTACTGGTGGTAAGGTACGAGCTGCCATGCATCTGCCTAGAAAATCCCATACATGCTTGATGGGATTGAGATCCGGAGATCGTGCCGGCCAATCCATACATTCAATATCCTCTCTCTAAGAGCTGTTCGGCAGCTACTGTGCAATGACATGGTGCATTGTCGTCCATGAAAAGGAACTGCGGACCCATAGTGCCTCTAAAAAGATGCACATATGGAAGAAGAATCTCGTTAAAATAACGGGTCCCGTTGACTGAACCTGCGTCGAAGATGTGAAGGTCTGTACGACTGCCAAGCATGATCCCTCCCTAAACGAGAACACCGCGACCTCCATACCTGTCCCTTTCAATGATGTTCGAGGGATGATTGCGGCTTCCCCGCTCTCTCCAGATGAGTATGCGATGAGAATCGCTACTCAGACTGAATCTGCTCTCATCTGTAAAGAGTACTCGTCCCCATTCATTGTCTCTCCAATTCCGGTGTTCCCGGCACCACAGAGAACTCCTTCTCCGATGGGCAGGCGTTTAGAGGTACACACCGTATAGGGCGTTGTGCAAACAGACCACCACCGTGCAGTCTTCTGGCCACGGAAAAATGCAATATCGGTCGACCAGTCGCCTGTGTCGTGTGTCTAGCGATTTCTCCCGCTGTCTGCCGCCTGTTTCTTCTGGCCTGTAAGACAATATACCCGTCATCTGCGGGTGTGGTTCCTCGTGGACGACCACTACTGAACCCCCGGATAGCTGTTCTTGTAGTTTGAAATTATCTCCAAAGTCGTGAAACGATGCTGTGAGCAGTTCCGAACTCTGCAGCCACACTTGTCACACTGCGGCCTTCCTCCAACTTCTCAATGATTCGACCTCGGGTAAAAGCATCCAGATGTCGTCTAACAGATTGATTATTCGCCATTTCTTGCTGAGGCAGCAACTCGGTGTGATTTTAACTGCTATACGGCGTGCAATCTCTTTGCCAGAAATACTGATCTTACACCGACAACATGCTTTATACTACTCAGACACTCCCCCATTACGTCTGCCTGCATATCTGCACATGTGCTACCATATATCACCTTACTTAATCTCCTGATTGGTCTTTCTGTCCGCTCTGCCTCTTCGTTCAGCTGATATGCTAATTTTTCGACTTTGTCCTTAATTTTTGCACACCAGTGTAAATTAAATAGTGATGGTAAAAAAAAAGTGTCATGTTGCGGACTCTTTATTTGGATAAAACACAGTGAAATGGCCCTTAAATCATATTGAATCACATTAAATTTATATTGGCCATTTTCACAGGTTTTTACTTTAAAAAAATCAAATTAATAAAAGGATTGAGATTTAAAAAAAAAAAACATTTAAAGAAAGTTCTTGAGTTGATAGAATTCCTGAATCTCTTAGTTATTCACTAACAGATGTTACAAACTGAAATACATTACAATCTAGATATCACAAATCACTCAAGATGAAAAAAAAGATTTGAGTTTTCGAGTTGTCAAGATTTTGAAAAAACTACACTAGTGACTCTCACAATTACACACTTACGCTTAATATATTTATGTATGTTCTATGGAACCTTTTTGCATTACAACTAACAAGTTGTTCTTCAACATTTTACTAGATTTGAAATTCATTTAAACCCGTTTCAATGTAACAATATCAAGTATTTAATTTTTTGACCGCAAAAATTTCAACATATCAAGGGCTTTGAAAGGGGGGGGGGGGGGCAAGTTAACTATGGAAAATACACAGGAGATTTTCGGTAAAATGCAAGGGGAATTTTTTTTTTTCAATGCATCAAGGGTTTTAAGATATCAAGGTTTGACTGTGTTAAATATTATCAAAGCTTAATGAACTACAGTCAGATCTTCAAAACATGACAACTTAAGAAAGTGAAAAATAACGTAGCTTACATTTAAGTATGGCATTTATAAGTAACAACAAAATAAAAAAATATCCCAAACAAATTCTGCAGAAAAGAAAAAAGAACGAAAATCTATATTTTTATCTGTTATACAAGCGGGGCAATCGCCCCAGGCACAACAAAATGAGAGGGCGCCTTGCGGCGCCCTCTCATTTTGTGTATCATAGATTTTGTGTATCATAGATGGACAGTCATATAAAGAGAATCATTGCAATTAAATTTATTTTTTCCTAGTGCACGAAAATATTCCTCTCTCCCAGTCTCCAAAACATTAGTTTCCTTTGTATCATTGAAGCAAGAAACAAATTCTGAGATTATAACTGTTTAGAATTAAACAAAAGACCCCTTCTCAATTCTGCCCCTGCTTGCAGTGACATAACCAAAAAAGTTTTAGGGGGGGGGCATTGAAAAAGGGGGGGATAAAGGGGGATCCAGTTAAAATGTTGAAACTTTTAGCTTTAAAATTGCAAATTTTTAGACTTTCTTTGCAGATGCTATGAGGGTATGGGGGGAGGGGACCCTTGTCCGAATGTTTTCTGAAACTCAAGTCTTAAAAAGGCAATTTTAAGGCTATAATTTGTTTTTTTTCGTTCCAGTAATTTTTTTCGAAATTAGAGCCACAAAAACGCAAATCTAAGGGATTTTCGATGTTGTTGAGTATATGGAGAGCTTTCCCTTGAAACTTGCAAAAATTTGATGCAAAAAAAAAAATGACATCTTCGTTTTTAACACAAGAAAGCTGGTTAAATTGGTACAAGTAAAACTAAAAAATTCTTGAAAAGAATCATTGGATGAGTCCAAATCAAAATTTAATTTTAATGTAATTTACTTTGATACATACATTTTCTGTTTATAATCAACATATTATTTATTTGCGGTTTTAGTTAATCAATGTAAGTAACTAATTCAGTTTGATTGTTTGTTTTTTATCTTGTGGGGTAATATATTACAAGAAAAATATTTAGATTTTAAGCATTTCAATTTTTCAAAAAGTTTTTTTTGTATTAATGTATAATAAATATTAGAGATAGACTCATTGCTTGCATTTCAATTTGTATTATCCATAGCTCTCTGATTGTTTTGTTCCTTAATTATTTAAAAAATTCAATTATGATTTGTTCCTACGTATGATGCACTAATGTTATAAGTAACTTGATTTCTGCGTGTATTGGTGGTGGTGGTGGGGGGGGGGGGGGCACCAGGAAATTTTCACCCCGGGTGCCATCAGCTCTTTGTGTGGCTCTGTTTTGGAATTTTCCGGATTTTGGATTCCAACTGAGAAAAAAAGAGTGAAAACTCTTTTGTCCTGCGGTATTTATCACATTTTTCCTGGTTTTGCTAAATTTCTTTTCCTTTTGGGTCAATCTGAATGAAAGTTTATTTTATCATGTTAAAATAAAAGTCAAAGATAATTTACAAAGGTGTGTAGTTTGCAGATGTTGCTTTTTATTATTATGCAATGCGCTGATCGATACAATAAATAAATCATATTTTTCCTCAAAATAATTTTGTACTTTTTTTCAAAAGGCTTTGCATTGCGTACTTATGAGAAGAAAAAAAGAATTATCATTATCTGTAAGTGGATGTTAAAAGATTGTTGCAGAATTACAGTCCTGTGTTATCCAAACACTTACTTACACAGGACATTGATAAAATGTCAAAAAGAAAAGCTGAAATGAAAGTATTATGTTTTCAACAAGTAATTGCTGAACGTTAAAAACTTTAAACAGTTAAGAAAATTAAAAAAAAAAGAAATCAACAATTTCTGTTCATTGAAAAAAATATATATTTCAGGAAAAAGTTCCGGGTTTCGAGTCTTCTGGATTCGGGGATTCTGAACTTGGGGTCTCATACTGAAAAGGAGGTTTTTTGGTACTTCAGTTATAATTAAATGAATGAAACATACCTGCATATAGCTCCCATCTTTAACTTACATGTGCTGTCACAACAAGGGTCATTATCTTCACTTCCAATAAATCCTGCATCACATTCTTCTCCTTCTTCAACCAAAGAATTTCCACAAAAGGACTCTTCAGGTTCTTAAAATGAAATATCAACGTCATTCAAGTTTAAATTTATCTAACAAAAGTTGCATGTTTTTAAAAGCATAAATTTAAAGAAACATTTTTATAACGTGAAAACATTATTCTCCCAAATGAAAATAGTAAACTGGCATAATAATGATCAGACACAGTATAACAATGAACCAATTGACTTCTACTTACACGAGTTATTTCACATATGATATAATGAAAGGAAAACAACATGGTAATAAAAATCAGACACATAAGGACTTTCCGATTCCGAAAACTATCTGGATCTGATAAAAGAAAAATTAGTACTGACTTGTATTGAAAAAAAGACACCGTTTCTTTTAAAAACAGAATATAGTTTCCTACTTGTCTACGTGATGAGTGTGAACAGATTACCTAGTCAATATCAAAAGTTTTATTCGTACAAAGTTCTTGCCTTGCTGTGCTTGCTTTTTAAATTACTTATCTTTGCTAAACATGCCACTTTTTTTCTCGTGAAAAGCTGTGCATTGTGCATTGCAATAGGAAAGAAGATTTTTGACTATATTGATGAGAAATGGTTTCTGAAAACCAAAATTGACAATTGCTGAAAATATGTTATTTTCGATAGTGAAGATTAAAATGTTAATTTTATACACCGAACCTGACAGATTGTGAATCAGATAAGGAAAATTTCTTTTATGAAAAATGAGTTTTAGATTGGTAACAGAGCAAGTGTGCCAAAAATATTCCTGATGATAACAATAATTTTATAAGAAACCCTATAGCATTTTTTGAAAATCATTATTCTAAAAGACATTGCCCACCTAGAGCAGTCCACTGCTAAAAATATCCTCAGAAAGGATTGTCTGAGTAAGTCATGCCTAATTAACACACATATTTATACATCAATTTTCGTTTGAAAACTTGCATTACTTCTTGAGATGTAGCAGTCCCACTTAATAAGCAAAATGTTTGACTATGACATCCCCTTAAAGTGATTGGCTCCAAAACCCCCTGCTCCTACTGAAGCCCACCTGTATATTAGTTTTTATATTTCAAGCTCTAAATTACATCTTGGGATAGAATTGAACTAATTTTTAATGCACTTCTGTATTACTTCTTGAGGTATACTGTCATGCTAAGTACAAACGTCATACCAGCTGTGTTTTTTTTTAAAATCAAAATTGAGTTACTGCTACCAAGTGGCTCTTTGTGATTTATTTCACCACAAATTTTTGAAGATGGGAAACATTGAAAAAAACCTTTTGGAAAGGTGACATTTGGATCAAATATACAGAGGATTCAGCAGGTGCATGCAACCTGTTTGTCACAGATTGAGTATAATGTGACTATCTACCCACACTAACTTCACGGGGAAATAAATGGGGTTTTTCCCCTTTAACCACCGACGCCTGGAGAGAAAGGACACATGATTTTGTTACCTAATACAGTCATAAAGTGAGATTTTTCATATCCAGTTTTTCTCATAGAGTCTTGGACACAATGCACAAAACTTTATACCTCAATTTATCCAACAGAAAGGGAAGGATCAATAGTTGCAACAGTGAAAATTCTGTTTCTCGTTTCACCAATAATCTACATAGGAAACACAAGAGGGTTGTTATCCTTGTAGCTTTGCTGATTGTTGTTTGAAAAAGTAAAGCAGTGAAGAGGAGTTTGGCATTAATGTGAAAGGCTAACTTAGTCTGCATGAAGTTTTCTATGGAAGCAAAATTGCTGTATGACTTAGATCAGCGTTTAAAAAAAAGTATCTTCATGGAAAATTTTGAAATTTCTTTGAAAAGCAGATTTTTTTTCTTCAGAAAATAGAAAACTCTAAGCTTTTTTTTTAACAAGAAATTTTTTTCCTAGTAAATTAGGGTAAAAAAAAAAGGAAGCATTCTCATGAACAAATTTTACATCAGGTTAGAATTTCATGAAGTATGCACATAAATTGTTCACGTCTTTTACTTTTAAACCATTTAAATTAAAACTCTTACTTAACTTTAAACTCTCACCACATAATCTAGACTTCCTAATGCATACAAGGTAACTAATTCATATTGCAACACAAAATTATTACTATTTAAAATTTCAGTAAAAGTAAATTCTACCTTTTAATTGATTCAAATTCAAAACAAACTTGGTACTAATGTTACTTTAATCAACTGTAATGAAAAATACACTTATTACCATAACCTATACGTTTGATTCAGGGATCATTTGATACAATGGCCTAAATAAGGTCATGAACCTATTTGTGGTTCAAGGGGACCTATATTTTGGGTCTACACAAATTGGGTTATCAGTAAAAAAGTATGCTGACCATATCATTAGATAATAAACATTTGAGCTTTGTGTCATTTTCTACAAAAAACACCAATATTAAAAAGTTAAGTTGTAAGTTATCAGGATGTTTTGAAGTTGATTAGTAACATCATAAAAATGGGAAAATGCAAAAAATTTTTCAACTTCAATTTGTAAAAAAAACAAAAAAACAAGTAAAACTTACTAGAAAAGCATTTACTTGCTTTGGCAAGTAAAACAGCACGCACAGAACGTATGCTACAAGGTGAAAATTTCTGTAAAAGGTAAAGATATATTGGCATTAGTTTCTTTAAACATTTTAAGCAACTATAAAATTAACGCCATATACAAGACATACTTTGTTGTTTGGATCATAGCCACTAACTGAATAAGTGTACATTAAAAACGATCCTCCATGGCGGCCATCTGGAGAACATTCTGCTAAATCCGGATCATGTTCACTTCCCCAATTATGACCTGCAATTTTTTTTCTTTTTAATATTCTCCCCCTTAGACATAGGATCTTCAGTGTCAAGGAAAAAAAATGCATTTTTAATTACAAGCATTATTTCTTAATACAAAAACACACACACACACACACACACACACACACACACACACACATATATATATATATATATATATATATATATATATATATATATATATATCCCATTATAAGTAAATATTTGTGACACATCATTAGTCTGTAATTGTTATCTAAACATCACTTCAATGAGAAAAATAATTTATACAGATTTTTTCATGGATGTACAGAATACTAGTGAATGCTGCCCCATTTTGCTGACATTCACTAACCCAGAGAGGCTTACAAAACTATTCTAACAAGTTTGCTGTATAAACTCTGACCCCTTTGCTCACAGCAATGAGGAAACTAATGTAGCACAATTAATGTCTTAAAAACATAGGATTGAATCTATTCATTTGCTTTAAAGTAATTCAAATCCCAAGTGCACTTCAAGATGTATATAAAAGCATCAGCATCTCGAACTTACTTTGTTTCTTCTTTGTCAACTCATTTGAAAGCTTTCTTATATGAATTCATTTGCCCAGATAATTACTTTTTTCAACGTTTTTGTAATAATTTATAGCACAACCCAAATTTATACTTAAGTGGTAAGAGTCAACAGTTTAAATTAGGTATAAACCAAAAAGTTGAGTGCTTACCACAACTTATATCAAAATTAAATGTTGCAAAATTTTATAGCAAAATAATGCATTTTTTGGGATACATATGAACAAGTTATTTATATGCATGCATGAAACAATAAATTGTATGAAACAGAACGTACAAAAGCTGAAGTTTATATATTTTACTTATGAATATGAAAAATTATAAAAAGTTCTAAAAGTTAATACAATTACTTACCAAATTCTTTAAATGCCAGATGCATGTAAAAAAGAAAAAAGTGTCAAGAATCCTAAAAGAAAAATTTTCTTAAACAAGAAAACTGCTCCATGTTTAACAAAGTGACAAAATTTTAAAATTTATTTATATTTCATAACACAAACACTGCTTAATTCAAGTGATAAATTAGTACACAATGTTCTTGTGACAAAACAAGATTTTTTTTTTTTTTTTGAATTCACATTCTGGGAAAACAATATGGCCTTAAAATCTGATATACTTCTGCTGCGTCATCAAAAGTTATGCATTTTAGGTCCCAGATTTTTGATAAGTAACTTTTTGAAAAAGGTTTTTTCATGTTTTATAGTGTATATGAGGAGAAAGCATTAATATTTTCATAACATTTGTATAATATCTTTCCCATAATTGCATAAATTCCAAACCTAAACATACTAGGGATTTTATTTTATTAAATGATTTCACAAAACGTATTTGTTTAGAGGAGCTAGGGCTATTGCACAACTATCTATGCAGTGCCAGATCTACTGGGAAGCAAGCCGTGTCCTTGCTCTGGAAGGTAACTTTACCTTAGTTCTGTGGGGGTTTTCTTGTTCAAACTCAATACAAAAAATTGACGGAACATATGTAAGGGCGGCAGTTTGAAGTTTTGCAATGGTTCAGGATGGAAGATCCAGAGCTGGCGTATGATGTAAAATCAAATAAAACTAAATATGAAGTTCAAGCACTTCAAAAATACATACAATGTAGACAATGGTGTCTAAAATTAAGGTTACAAAGATGAAATCTATAATAACTTTAGAAATATGAATATATTAAAACTGATGATGATCAAGACTGAATAGTGTTAACACCCAAACTGAAGCAAAGACAACCCTTCATAAATGGGTACATTAAATGATGAAATATATCTTCAGCAGTTTTATAAGCATCATAATTCAATTTTTATTTCATACATTTTTGTAGTTCATTATTTTAGTAAGCACAATCAAATAAGAAAAAATAATGCTTTTGACAATTTTATGGTTTTCACATGCTTAAACATTAAACTTAAAAAAAAAGATAGTATTTATCTAGTAGTAAACATTTTCCTATAATCATTCAGCTTATAAGGTCACTTTTGTTCAGTTCCACAAGTTACCTTCATAACAGAGCTTGATTAAATATAACTGGGTGTGTCTGTATGTATATATTAGAGATGTAAGTCAAGAATATTCCTTTAGCTTTAAGGTAAATGAGAAGTTTGGTGGCTTGGTGGTAGCACTTTGCTCTTCCACGCTGTAGATCTGGGTTTCATTAATGAGTTGGGAACGGTCAACACGGCCTTTCATCCCTTCAGTGGGTTGATAAAATGAGTATCAAGTATGCTTGGGAACTAAACACTGGGGGGGGGGGGGGTCATTTTCGGCTGACCACCTAACTGGAACATCAGCCTTGCACTGCTAAGAGCCTCTGATAAAAAAATATATTTTAAAATTTCAGTACATGCTTTTAACACTTTTTTTTCTTAAAATTATTTTCAAGAAAAATTTGTTTAAAACTAATGAACAAAGACACTATTATTGTGTTTTTACACTATGAGCTATATATTTAAGGTTATTTTCACTGTCAGAAACTTCCTTTTTAAAGTAATGCTTACTTAGAAAAAAATTACTGAAATAATAAGAGCAAGCAAAAGCATTCCGCATAATTTGCAAAAGGTTTGGTCCAAATCACTGCAGATTAGAGGAAGTTGACTATAGATAAACGCACAAGGAACCGCTTAAGGTGTCAAGTGATTCAAGCTATTACATGAGATTTAAAAATATATAAACTGAAGTAACAATTTCTATGCTTTATGAAAAAAAAAAAAAAAAAAAGGTAAAAAATTTAGTGATTACAAGTCACAAGTTAACATTAAACATATATTCACCATGAGCAGTGACTAAATCAGCTTCTCTTGTAATAACTCTCTGCCCATAATGATTCCTAGAAGTACTCAATCCAGAATTCAAGTAAAGAGTGTAACCATTTTTGACATACCCTAAAAGTAAATATTTCATTATTCCATGACTTTATCAAAATATAAAAAGTAAATAAACTGTATTTACTTTAGAGGAATGATAGGCAATTGCACTTTCAATAGAAAGTTTTTAAAAAACTATTTTTAAGGAAATACTTGGCTAAAATACCTGGACTACATATGCCACCTACAGAGTTCCTACGAGGTGAACCTACATAAGCTAGGCCTAAAATTCCGCCATCAAATTTTTGGTCTGTAAACAAGTGAGCAAGACAAAACCAACGATGATTCAAATTGCGAGAGAAAACCTATAAAATACATTGAGCTATAAGAATGAGAGCATAACGCTTCAAATTTAGCCATTCATAAAAAATACAGAAATTTAGTTATAAGTTGCACAATATGCAATGGGAAGATATATAAAAGGTGAAAGTGAAAGCTCATCTTTCATAATGAGCTACGGTTTAATTCAAAAATACTTCTTAAATTAACCTTTCAGCAGTTTTTGATGTTCATTTTTAAAATACACACACACATATACAGTTGGCTCTCTGTTTAACGACTTTCAAGGGACCAACAAAAATCGTCCTTAAGTAGAAATCATCCTTAAATAGAATGCTTTTAACACTATAGTGGACCATCTGGGACCGTGAAAAGCCGTCGTTAAACAGAGAAAGTCATTAAATAGAGTGTCATTAAACAGAGAGCCAATTGTATATATACAGTGTGTTCCATTTTAACCTGCAAGATCTTTGTTTTGCAACCGTTAGTCTAGATGCATACTTCCAATCCCAAAAATGTTCAAAATCAGATGCAGGGTTAAGATATTGAAAGTTTAAAGCAAAAATAAAAATGAGACAAAAAATACAAAGTTTAACTTTTTATACGGGCCCTAGGTCCAGAGGAATAATCTCCATTGAAAAATAATTCCAATACAAAAAGTTGGACATTAGTACAAGATATGAAACACAGCGTTTTATGACTAACACCACTTAACACTCGCCGTCAATAACATCTTTCGGAGGAAAATATAGAACTTTATAAAGGTTTAAAATTATATTTGTGCATGAGTATGGTTTTTTAAATTGATCGAGGCTTTGTAGTGTTTTTGCATATCATGGCATAACATTTGCATTTATTTTTGAATAGCAATGAAAAACATAAATACTTAGCTTTTTTCGTCCGACAACCTATCATTCTTCTGAAAGGGCGATAAGTTCCTATCTCATCTTCTATAGGTCCCTTAAAACTTTAAACTCTAATATCTTTTGGAGTTCTGGTCACACAAATGTCAAATTTTTTGTGTTAGAAAAATCTTTTAATGGAGATTATTTCCCCAAACATAGGTTAGGGTACCTAGGGCCCGTATAAAAAGTTATTATTTTTATTTTTTGACTCATTTTTATTTTGGCTTCAAACTTTTAATATCTTAACTCTGCATCTGATTTTGAACATTTTTGCAGTTGGAAGTATGCATTTAGGACTAACGGTTGCGAAAATAGAGGTCTTACAAGTTAAAATGGAGCACCCTGTATATATTTTAATTAAGAAAAAATTTAAAAAGTATTTAAAAATCTAAAAAAATTGGCACCAATTAAAAAAAAAAACTTTAAAAGGTTCAGTATCATTTAAGATTATGTTCAATCAACACAAAGAGAGAATATAATACATAACATTTTTTAATTTATATCTCAAAACATTGGTTTAAATTTCAATGCCCAGTAGGAGAAACACATAAAAAATGTCTTGGAAAAATAATAGTTGCGATAAAACTATTTGTAATTAAAGCAAAACTGAAATAGAAAAAAGGAGAAATTGTTTCAAAAACTATTAATTCAAATTTAAAATCTGTTAAGTCAACAAAAAAAAAAAAAAAAAAAGATGCCGGAAAAAATATGCATTGATTTTTAATTAAAAAAAGCAAATAATAAAAATATTCGTAAATCCTACTTCTAATAAATCTCTAACATTCCATGATGCTCCAGCCATATTGTAATGGGTTTCACCTCGACTCACAGGTGTTGGCTCTGTATGCACCATGACTTCCTGAATCACAAATCCCATACCACTAAAACCAGACTGTCGTTCACTATCTTTCCATTCAGTTTCCAAGAATATTTTATTAACACGGTCAATTAAGGAGATCTAAGATGAAAGTAAACAAGTCATAAAATTTGAAACAGTAACTTCATTATTTTTATGTAGTACTAATAAGATAAATTATTTACCAGAAAATTAATAGTTCCTTTTAAGTTACTGCCACCCATATTTGTATAAAATCTGAAGTCAGCAACCAGTAACAATGAACATCGAGTTTGAACTGGTTCCCAATTATACGGATCAATAGCTTGTCTTTTGCTGATCACTCTTTCATCAATCACAATTCCTTCTTCCATATCCACAGTTGCATTTCCATCTTCTCTGACATAAGTGCAGAACTCGGTTCTAGAAAAAAAAAAAAACATAACAGTGGAAATAAATTTTATAGCATGTAACTACAAAATTATGCTAAGCAAAAAATTATGTCATTATTTCAACATTCAACTGGGTGTCCACTCCCCTCAGTCTTATTCTTTAAAAAATACACATAAATAAATAGAAGTACCTATTTTAAGTTTTTTTTTGTTTCCTTTCCAAAAGAAACTGATACGTATACTTAACTAAAATTATTTAAATACTTTTCAAAATCAGAAGTACATTTTTTATGATTTATTTTTGGTTTCTGAGAAAAAAAACACTGACATTTTTTTAAATTCAAATTTTTGCCATTTCAAAATTCTTCAATGAGATGAATTTAAACTTCATTTCTCTAGAACTTCCATTTCCTTTTTACCATATGATTTCTTACCTGAACCCTTAACAATCGGCTTTGCATACTTTTTCAATTTTCATATTCTGAGGCTTTTTATATTTATTGTTCTGTCTTTTAAATAATCATCGTTTCTCAAGAACTTATCACCTCCAGGTTCAGATCTCCCACACAGAACAGTGTTCCAAAACAGCAAATCAGCTTTATTGAACAAATTGCCACATTTTGGCTAAGGTTACAGAAAATTTTATGACAGTGGAAGCCTGATATTTTGAGAGCAGAAAGTACTTTTGGTTGTCAGTACATTCTAGTGTTTTTGTGAAATTGAGCGCATTAGTTTTTATGTGCAAACTCTTGATAAAGCACAGCACGGAAATTTTTTCCCTAGATTTCAGGATGTCATAAACTCTTCCTTCTTCATGGTAAATTTGAATGCCTTTTATCTTCTACAAAATCAATATTTTTGCTCAGCAACGCATTTAAAAAAGGTATTTAAACAGTAGAATTTTGCAGTAAAAGATTTTAAATTATTTTTGTTCAGAACTTACAACATCCTAAAATGCAGCAAAAAAATTCCCCATGACACTTAGTTTATATGCGTGCTACACATAAACTAATGATCTCAAACTCACAAAAATAATAGAACGTATTAACATTTAAAAATACTTTGGGATCTTAAAACTTCACTCTTCCAGTGTGATAAAATTTTCTGCAACCATAGCCTAAACAAGACAAATCCTTTCATAAAGCAGATCCACCACTTTAGAGCATTTTTGGGAGATCTTAGATTCCCAGGATTTGGATCATAGAAGCTGAAAATTTGCACAGATTAGTTTCAAAAAGGCACATATCCCTGCAACTCTATAAAATTTCATCCAATTTGGAGATGGTTGGGTGGGGACGATTTGAAAAATCAGGTCAGTTGTTGTGAAATGACTCATTCATCTAAAATTATTTTCTTGTGGAAAGACTAGAAATGAAAACAATGGAAAAAAAACGGAAAATTTTGGGAATAAAAAAACGTTTTTTTCCCGAAGGGGTTTATTTCAATTTTGGTCCGGAAAAATTAAAAAATGATTTTTTTTTCATTTTTTCAGGAACTTTAAATTTTAATTTTCAGAAAAATGATAAAATTAAGAAACTTTTCATACTTAAATTCTGTTGATATCTCTTCTTCCCCACCACTTCCTTGTATGTTAAAATACTGTCTAACTTTGATAATGAAAGAAGTTGTATGATAATATAATTTGCATATAGATCGAAAATCATTAAATATTTTTTGCGCAAAGAAATAAAAATTTTCACAAAATTATCTAAACTAGCTGCGTGCCCGGCGTTGCACGGGCTACTTGAAAAATGAAAGAGATGTCCAATTGATGTTTTTGTATTACTCTGACATCAGTTTCTAAAGCGCTAAGGAGTAAATAAATACGCGTAATGCAAGGTTTGCAAAACACCAGTAGAGCATATTTTTGGCAAAAATCTCTTTAACGTTAATCATAGTTATCAATAATGCAAGTTATGAGTATTTTCAATTAGCACAAAAGATGAAAATATATGCATTATCAATTATAATCTGTGCTCACTTTGAACTGAATTAAATCTGATAGACTATACCTGAAACGTTTGTATGTACAATTACGATCAGCTTTTTACATAAAATGACACATACTTTTTGGTTGCTTACGTGAAACTAAAGCACCAAGACTTAATAAATACCAATCAGCATTAATCTAATACCAAGTCATCAGATTCGAATTAAGCTTTAGTTAAAATCCTTAAAAACAATATATTTATTCAACTCTGTTTCACGTAAAGAAATCCAAACAATCTTAATTTAACATGTTCTTTTAACAATACAAACTATATTTCAAAAATAGAAACAGGAAGGAAAAAGAGAGTTATTACAATTCGAAAACTCACAGATGTGACGGGAAAAAGTCCAACAAAATGAACATAATTAGTCGCACATCCTAAATGTACCAAAATATGAGGCCGGTGAATGATAAACTTACACTACAATCAATAAACATAGCTAAAGAAACAACTTTCATATAATGAAAAAAGTTAAGAACGTTGAATGTAAAAAATAAAAAAAAAGGCAGACGATAAAATAAAAACTTTGTCCGAATAGAGCAACCAATTTTAAACTAATTTAAAATGAAATTCTAGATGGAAACGTTGTTTTAAGATTTGGACAGCAGCCAAAAAAATCTCTTTCAAAACAATTATTAGAATTTTACTTGCTCACGCAAATTCAAAATGGCAACAGGAAAGAAATAAAATTCCCGAATAACGTTATGTTAATTAACGTTTTAATTAATATCTCCGCTAATTAAAGTCGCACAATTACGAGATTGGTCCTATTGTTTTCTTTGGGAAATTTCGAATTGATCGGTATCTCGTTTGACTCCCGATTTGCAGCGGTTCTCGGGAAGATAGATCTTCAGACAGACAGACAGACAGACGCGAACAGATTTTAATATTATAGTGGATAATATCAATTAGGGGAACCATTAAGGGTGAGATTATATTTATATCTATTAGGGGTGGCCGATGTAGGAATTTCTACATCGTGATGCATCGCCAACCTTTAATTTTTTTAAAAAATTTTTTAAAAGCTTTACTTATAACTGCTTGTTTAAATTTACATTTTTTATTCAAGATGAAAAAATATAAATTTTGCCCGATACTACAAACAGATTCAATCAGCAAGAAATTAAAAAAAAAAAAAAACAGCATTGAAAGTGCAAGATAACAGAAAATATTACAAATGTGTTTTGGGGTTACAATGAACCCATTTTTTCAATGCAAAAAGATGTGAGCTCATGGAAAGTCTCATCCACTTGCATTAAAAAGGGGTTCCTCAAAGCACCAAAATATGTGTGTTTTGGTGAATGATTATAAGATGAGCTTTGTTCATCAATGAATTTTCCATCAAGACTTTAAAAAATTGCATTTCCAGCAAGTTTTAAGAAAAATCAAGGTCTTGGTTTGCTAATGATACTTCTACATACTGGACCTTCTTTAGCACAGCCAATATCCTTAGTGAAGAATTTATTTTCCTTTTTCATGAAACAAACATAACTTTAAACACAGAACTATGTTTCTGCGAACTGTGCGAACCAAATGTATAACTGTCGTGCTGAGCACACAAGTGGAATCCACAGTTGAGCTCAAACTGAGATATTGCCTTTTAAAGTTCGGCTCCTCCATATATTTGATTCAGATGTCTTTTTTTTTTCAGAATTTAAAAAAATATTTATCGATCAAGTGACCCTAAAATATTTTATTTATTAATTAAAATACGAAACAGAGAACAACTTGGTTACAATAACTCATTTTTGTTGAAAAGGGCTGGTATGACTACTTTTACTACTGTGCTTAGCACGGCCGTATAGTTAATTGAAGCTCCAGTTTAAATTTTGGTTCAGCTTTAAAAACCATTACGCAAAAGCTATTTGAAACAGAACATGTAATTGTTATGATTGGACACACTTTACCCAATATTATTGGTTGAACGATGATTTGACTTATTTCTGGTGTTTGACCACAAAAGTTTGCAGTTTTAAAGGAAAAGAGCTGTTTTTTTTTCTAATTAAACTTACCTGTACATGTATTTCTGTCAAGCAGAAAAAGAAGATGTGTGGATTGCATATATTTTTTTAATACTTAACCCTTTATATGTTCCAAGAAAAACAATACCATTACATAACCCTATTTTTATTTATAAAAAAAAAATAATTTTTCCATTTTTTCCAAAGTTTCTAGAACCCCCCCCCCCCCCCCCGGGAAAACACAGTATTTGTTCACCACTTCAAATTTTCCGAAAATTTTACATCTCTAGGAAAGACACATAAAAGGCGTGAGTGTGTGTGTGTGTGTGTGGGGGGGGGAAGGTGTCTGCAGATCATCAAGTAAATATCACTTACAAAAAGGAATAATGCAATGTTTTCCCTTCTACTACTTCTCATGCAGATAACCACA
The DNA here is from genome assembly GCF_026930045.1 of Uloborus diversus. NCBI lineage: Eukaryota > Metazoa > Arthropoda > Arachnida > Araneae > Uloboridae > Uloborus > Uloborus diversus. The sequence continues at coordinate 103,198,550 of NC_072740.1, read as the reverse complement.
CAAAAATTTACTCATATATAGCTTCTAATATATTTCATCAAATTACATTAAATTATAGTTTTGAATAATAAAAATAACCAATAGGATGTGACAAACCCATAGTCATAAACCCTCTTGAAAAGAGTAAGAACAAGAATATAAAATTAAAGAAATACTTACAGTTTCTTTTTATCTGGTGCTGACTCCCAACTGTACTTGACATCAGAACCTCTATAAACTATCATACTTGAGTAATCTTCATCGGGAATATGTCTCCAAGATGGTTCAATAATGTATGTGTCCTCAGAAGTTTTAATTGCTGCCGTGAGAACTCCATCATCAATATGAGCACTGACACGAGTACCAGTTTCACCTGCAAAAGATAAACTTAATAAGAGAGTCTCAGTTTTCTCCCTTGTACTTTTAATAATCAAAAATGTTTATTTTAAACCAAAAACAACATTCATTCCTAATCTGCAGCTGAATGAAGGTTTATTCTAACATTTTCCATACATTTTTGTTATATTTGATTTTAAGTTACCTCCAGATATTAGAGATAGGTTACTCACCTACTATAGGGTTACTAAATTAATTTCTATACTTAATACAAGCGCAAGGGGTAAAAACTTACCAAATACTCTTCCTTCAAAGAATGCATCTTTATCTACCCAAAGTGACTTCTTGTGACCATTTCGGTCAATCGTAAATGCTTTGAATTGTGATGATAGTAGGCCTTGCGTAGGATTAAGAATCAGGCGAAATTGTCTGAAACAAAAATTTAAATTAATATTGTTTTGAAAGATAAAAGCTGATAAGAGAAAAAAAGCTTATCTTTATCCAAAACCAAGTAGCAGGTTCTCTTTGGAGTAATATCATAAATTAGAGCAGTAAGAATGTTTTTAAAAATCTTTTATAAAATACTTTTATCAAAACCTTCAGAATTCCACTTTTGGTACAAAATATTCCAAATATTTCTTTTTCCAGAAAATATTTCATTCTAATAAATTTGAAATCACACAAAATATAGTGATCACTTGGCACAGAGACTTTCAACTACGATTTGACAAGTAGCTTTGACTTTTTAAGAAACTTCTAAACAACACACTAAGGGCACTTGTTAAACACCAAGAATATTTTCATTATTTTTTTAAAGACGGAAACTGAAAATTATATTTTAAGTTTTTTTTGCATTATTTACAGACTTGGATTAAAAAGTAGAAACTGGTGTGATATGCTCATGTCTTAGAGAATTTCAACCATCAACTTTTCATAAGTTTTGGTTCACCTACTTCTGTACTTTTTCAGCTAAAATCCTACGTCCACTTTTTTCAGAATTCAGTGCCATGCGGAGGGGGGAAGGGTATGGCGGTTTGGCACCTTTCATCCCTGCCAAGTATTTCATTTACTTTAAAAGTCTGATTGCAATTTTCAAAGAATGCTTTGTTTTATGGAAATTACAATCCAAACCAAACTGCCAGTTCCCCTACCTTGCCATTGGTAATTTTTGACCAAACACAAAGTTCATCAAGTTTTTTTTTTTTTTAACTTTGATATGAATAAAAGAACTATTCTCCCTCTCTTGACCAAAAAAAAAAAAAAAAAAAAAAAATACAGGTAAAACTTTAATGAGTGACCATCCCTAGGTAGTTACCATTTCCATTAATGATCAATTTTCTAGGGGACTGTTTTTTCACAGTATCTACTCAATGTCAAAAAATCCTATAAAACAGGGCTTCCCAAACTTTATAGCCAACGAATATCTTTCGTAGACAAATATTTTGTGCAGACCCACCACCCCCAAAAGCAATTTTCAAGGTTTCGAGAATATTTTGTTTTATGGAAACTACAATCCAAAGCAAACTGCCAGTTCTCATACCTTGCATTGGTAATTTTTGAGCAAACAAACATAAAGTTCATCAAGTAATTTCTTGGGGGGCACCCTTAAATGATGTCACACTTTTTTCCACATGCATGACCCCCCCCCCCTCTCCCCTACTGTGTCCAAAAGTGATACTTCATCATACCCTCTCCTCTTGTTACATGTCACGCTTTTTTCATAAGCATTTTGCTATAATTATATGTGGGATGTCCCTTTTCTTATTACCCCCTCCTTTCCCTTGTCACAAACTAAAACAGTTTTCCAAACTCGTCCCCCCCCTCAAAGCGTGACTTCATTTGTGGTTACTAGGTCCAACTTTATTTACAAATTCTGAAGTACAAAAATCAAAATTGATCAGACAGAATTCAATTGGTAATGAAACAATGAAAATTCAAAATGAAACATTGAATTAATGGAAAGAGTGAGGTTGGTTTAGCTGGCCAAATTTTACTGTATTGGGTTTAATTTTTGACTGCTGGAGTCAAATATCAGGTTCAGAATCTAGACAGCTTCGGTATTTAGTTTGGTAGAGTAATCCTCAGACACTTTTTGAGCAGGTTTTGAAGAATTTTTGAATTTGGAGACTTGCTCCCTTTTTTAGAACACTTCGAAGCATGTTTTGGAAGTTTTCAAAACATTTCTGCGGACACTTCTCAGAACACTCATTTGGTTCAGCAAACATTTTTACACTTTTAAGAGTGCATTTGAGAACATTTTTTGAACACTGACACAAGTCTTATTTTACAGAACACTTAGTAACAGTTTTCAGGCCAATTTTTACAGTATATTTGGACCACCCCTTTGATTTTACCAGTAGTTTTTGTTATTAATCTTACAGCAGTATCCTAGGGCAATAGTCAATTGCCACCAGCAATGGACGGTCTTCGACAATTGAAGGCCACCCTTTTCGACACCAAACGACAGCGATTCATTGCAACAAAATTTCAGGTAGTATCATATTAAGAGATTCGATTGATTGGTAATTTAAGAAAGATGCTGAAATTATATTTGCATGAAAGAAAGCAATGATTTCATAAGTGTGCCTAAATGAGTTCCCAATCTGTTTTCAAATGTGCTCCCAATCTTAAGTTCAACAAATATCCCGAGTGTATCACATTCGGATTAAATTTAAAACACATGTCAATATTTTTTTTTTTAAATGGAGCTAATTTGGAACAGATTTTAGTGCACATTCAGGCAACTGGAACACTTTCTGTGAAATAAAGTGTTCCAAACGTGTTTCCAATGTGTTCTGGGAAATCTTGAGATGTCAGGAAGTAGTATTTAAAGGATAATTCTGCACTTCGAAGGTGAAAATTATGGTTTTCAGATATAAGAGCATTATTTTAATATCATTTAAGGTGTTAAATTTTTATTATGTTTTTTTTTGAAGTTTGTGGCGGACCCTCTGCTAAGGCTCGACGGACCTTTAAGAGGCCCGCGGAAGCCCTGCTTTAGAAGATACCATCGAAACCTCCCACAAACTGTCAAATTGCAAACTTAGCACCAACAAATGGAAGAATTTTCCATAGAGAAAACAAAAGGAGATAGAGCAAAAGAAAAGTCCTAGGACATTTAGCTTGCATACACATCAATTTTAAGATACAAACAGTAATTTTCTTAAAGGTTGTATCTCAATATTTATTGGTTGCTTACAAATTGAACGGGGCATTTCTAGATCATTTGAGGGGTGGGAATCTATTTTTAGCTCATTTGAACAGTTAAGAAATAGATAGGCTCGTGTTGCACTCAGATTGCGCCAATGATAAGAAAATTAATAATTAATTTTTGTTACTAGGAAAAAAAATTGCCGCAGAAAAAAAAGAGTCTTATGAAGGCATAACTTTTCTCATTTTCTAAAGCAAATTAGTTTCTAAATGGAAAGTTAATGCAAGAAATATATTTTGTATTAAAAATAAGAAAAAAAAATTTCTCGATTTAAATATATATTCTAATCATAATGTTCTTAATATACTGTGAGCAGAATACAAATGATTCTACATGATTTTTATTGCTGATATTAAATGCTTTTTGCATGTTCAAGAACAACCTTTAAGAACCACCAGCCTACGTTAAAGATCACTACTTCGACTTTCAGGAACCAAGACTAGTCGCTCCAGAAGTTTCACTGTATTATCTTCTCTTAATGTAACAACAGAAAACCTATTTGCTATGCTTGCTTGGCAAAAAGTTCAACAATTCCTGAAAACAAAATGCTGATTTTGTAAATAACACTGACATGAAGTCAAACATTTTTTTAAAAAGAAAGACGAAAAAAACTAAGAAACAAGCATTGATGAGGCATCCAGTCATTAATAGATGCACCAATGATCACGAAGAAAAGTAAGCCTTGTTTATCTCGAACAATTTATGGTGTTTTACTTTCACCCCCGAAAATATTTGAAAAACAATCACTTTTCCAATATCATTTGATTCTTAAGCTGCCATCTTTTGAGTAAAAAGAATGCTACAGAGATGCTAAAAAATTAGCAAATCTGTTCTGTAAGTCTCTGTGCAAGTTCTGAGTGCTTTCAGACAATCCAATTCCTAAGCTGCTGGAGTGTTCAACCATTCTATTCATTGGTCAAAAAAGCAAATCTGGTCGTTTTGTGTCTGATGTCGCCTGATTTCAACTGCATGATAAAACGCTATTTACAACATTTAGTTCTTAACATTTTTTCCTTGCTAATTATGCAACAAGTTGTAAAGTTTGCATTATTATAAGGTCACATAATTTTTAAAAAAAACTAATAATATTTTTATTCTATTTTTAACGGGCCATTTTCTTTGAACTACTGAAGCCCAGGAAATTTGAAATATTCTTACAAAAAAAGTTTTCCTGCATCTCTTTACAAGATTAAGGAAGATTTATTCCAAATATTTTCAATTTCTGTGGTCTAGAAGCTGAATTGATGGTATTTTTTAAAACAGCCAGTGTTGTATGCCCCCCCCCCCCCCAAAAAAAAATACTTTACCATGTTTTGCAACATAAAATCATTTGACCAAAATTTTTCTGCAAGTACTTCACGCGTTGTACGAGAAAAAGTTTGACATTTTGCACCAATTGGGTGCCAAAAATAAAAATCATTTTATATAAGTTTTTTTTTAAATTGGACTGTTGCTATTTATTTCTGCGGAAATGAGATATATTTCCAGAAACATCACAGCTTTCAACCAAATGACTAATTAAAGAGCACTGAATTTGGAAAACTAGTTGACGATGAAAACTATGAAAGCAAAAAAACTTTAAGGGGATATTCTAGTCTAGGGGATTGATTTTAAGGTGATTTTACGGGCATAATAGAAAAAAAAGGAGCTATTTTCCCTATGCATTTTTATCAGTTTTTTTATTAATACTTTAAAATTATAAAAATGTATAATAGTTGAAAAAAAAAATTCAAAATTGTAGGAGGCTGGCAAAGTGGGGACATTAAAAAAAGGCGTGACTCCTGGTTGACGCGATTCCAATCCTCTAGGTGATCTGAAACATAAAGTTAAGGTTAATTCTTATTAAACAAGGATGTAGAATTGTCTGGACGAAGCCGATTTGAAAATATTTTTTTTTTTTCACAAAATGGCGTCTTTGTGAATAAAAAAGTTCATTTCTTCGCTTCTTTTTTTGAACTTTAGTATTTGTTTTTAAATAATAAAAATCAAAAATCACAAAACCCCCTATGTGGAGTACAGATGAGACAGGCTCAGCCCAAGCCCTACAGCCCGAGCCCGAAATGGGCGCAGGCTCTAGAACCGAAAATATTTTGGGCTCGGACTCAAGCAAAGATATTCAATCGTTGATCGCCAAACAAATTCAAAGCAAATAAACACTTTCCTATTGAGAGAAAATGAAAGGAAAATTTAAATCAATTCAATCAATGTGAAAATTAAACCAAAAAAAAAAAAAAAAAAACCCCAGAAAATAAATTAACTTTTATTTATAGTGTTTTTTTGCTATTACTATTGCAATATGTCATACAGTAATGCATTTGAAGTGGAGCATTTTGAGAAAATTTAGAAACTTCTGTTAATGAAGAACATTTAACGTAACCAGGGGTCTGTCCAGGATTTTTCACAGGGTCCGTTTTTTGTGAAAAATAAAATAATTTTGTGAAAAATCAATTATTTTTGTGAAAAATCAATTATTTTTGTGAAAAATCAAATAATTTAAAAAAAAAATTTTTTCTTGTAAAAACGAAAGTTTAGACTCTTGAGATGGTGGAAACTGCATCATTGACACTTAAAGTTGCGTGTTTTCTCTCTTTTCTGTTGAGAATATCATTCTTGAGTGTTTTTCTAGTATTTGAAGAGAGGGGGGAGGCATCGCTCCCTTGGAGATGGGCACCCCTCAAGTATCAATATTTATCTACCATTCTATATCATGTTAAATTATACTAGAAATGTTTTTTGTATAGTATTTAAAATAGCTGTAAGAAAAAAAAATAGGCAGGGGTTCAGCATTTAACTTTTTAATCCAAGACACTGTTTAAGAGCGCAGAGTTTCGTTCAAACCTTATAAACTCCGTGATTTTCACAAAAATAAAAAAATATTTTATTTGTTTACCTCTTAACTAAGCGTACTAAACATCGAAAATTCGAAAAATCAGATTTCCACAGCGGGTGCAAAGAGATTGCAATCCTCAAAGTGAAGGAATCAAAAGTATAAAAACGGCTTGTAAAATAAATATTTTCGATAAAATTACTTTTGAATTGCATTTTAGAGTCCTATGATAAACATATCATTAATATCTGGACACAGTTGAAGCAAAAATAAAATAAATTAATTAATTAAATAAAAAGTAAACCATCGATTCAGCATTTTAATTACTGACTCATAAAAGAAAATGGAATTCCCCTTTAAAAACTTGAAATAAGCTTTGTTACAAAAATAAAGAGACTTTTCATTTATTTGCATCCTAATAAAGTGAAGTTAGCTTGAAAAAAAGAACAAAATATGATTCTCATATCGGATGTAAAAAGATTGCGTTTTTCAAAATGTAGACATCTATAGAAAAAAATAATGGTAAATAAAAGTTTATTTAAAGTTAATTATCCTTTTTAGTATTGAAAAACCAAACCCATATAACTTTCTCCCAAAATAACAGTTTAACATCGCACCACCAGACACTAAGTGGCGATAAGTTTAAATATTGTAACCCTATCTGAAGCGATCACATCCGCCCCACCCATACTATCCTTTGCAGTTCTAAATTCATTTCGCTGTATATTATTGATGATTAAATCATGAGTGGGAAGAAAAGTGCTTACTACGCCTATTCAGAGAATGTTGACGCTTTTCCAAAGAAGTTTACAACAACACCGCTGCATAAAACAAACAAGCAAAATTATAAACCTAACTGACTTTCAGCTGTTAATTTCTTTCAAAGAAACCAACAACAGGCATTATATTTGTTTGGCGGTAGTAATTATTTATGCCTTGCAGGAGCATCACAAGAGTGCCGATTTTTTTTTTCCTTTTGCAAAATTAGCTGATTTTGTATAAGTTGATTCCTCTAATTTAACTTTAAATATGCTGTATTATTTTAATTTGAGATTTGCTCTTTCAATAAACTATTTGTGAAAGATCCGTTTTTGTTTACCAGAATTTTGTGAAGGGTCCGTTTTGGTTGATCGGATTTTTGTGAAAGGTTCGTTTTGGTTGATCGGATTTTTGTGAAAGTTCCGTTTTGGTTGATCGGATTTTTGTGAAGGGTCCGTTAACGGACCCAAATTTGCTCTGGCCAGACCCCTGGTAACATTTTTTATTAACAGTCAGACTGTAGAAGGCTTGGTTTTTGATACAAGAAAGTTTTTTCGGGCTCGGGCGGGCCCGGGCTCTCAAAAATGAGCCCGAACTGATCTCTAATGTGGAGACAATTTTCATAGTACTAAGAATGTCTGTAACAAATTTCAAGAAAATCTGCGCATTAGAACTTGAGATATCTTAGCAACCATATCGAAAAAACTAGTTTGTAGAAAAACGCAATTTAAAGTTTGCAGTCTCATTGCAGCAAAAGAGTTTATTTCAATTAAATTAACTGTAACTCAAAAAATAATTTGAATTTCCGTAAATCCTCTTAGAAACTTATTCTTAGAAGTCCAAACTTTGAGAATATGAAGGGGAAAAAAAATCGATTTCTTTGAATTTCTAGACTAGAATACCCCCTTAACTAGGTGTCAAACCTAAATTGATTAAGATTCTCCAAAAATAGTTTACATGCTTTGTCAAACCACATTTTCTTGGTTAATTTTACATGGCATGAAGGAGCAATTAAAATAATGTTACTAAATAAATAAATTACTAAAATAATAAATAAAATGAGTTAAGTTTGGGTTGCATATAAAACACCTCAAAGCTTTCCAAATAATTGAAATATTTTCTGGATGCAAAGGGATTGAAATCTCAAACAAGATACGCAATTTCCGGCGATGGACGTATTTCAATGTTGGCACGTTTCCAAAACATACGTGTATGGCGAAAATTGCAGTGGATGAAGATAGATTTGGAAAGTCCTACAAAGGACTTATCAAATTCAACACCATGAGCTTTCTGTCAAATTATAGTAATTTGCGAGAATTTTAGATTTTCTTTTAATTTTAAGAAACTTGTGGAATTTCTGCAAAATTCTATCTCGAGTTGGAAGATATTTGTGGAAAATCCGCAGTTTCTACAGATTTTCTGCACTGTAGTTTCTGCAGATTTTTGGCACCACGGTTTCTGCAGTTTTTCAGCACCGCAGTTTCTGCAGATTGTCGGCACCACGGTTTCAGCAGATTTTCGGCACCATGGTTTCTGCAGATTTTCGGCACTGTGGTTTCTGCAGATTTTTGGCACCGTGGTTTCTGCAGATTTTTGGCACTGTGGTTTCTGCAGATTTTAGGCACCGTGGTTTTTGCAGATTCTCTGCAGAAATTTCCCTGAAATTTGCAGAATTTCTGTAGAAAACTTATCAGTTTTCCGCTCACATTCGAACAGAATTGTTCTGCAACTCAGGCATCTGTTCTGTGACATACGTCACAAATTTAGTAGTATTCTGCTTTGGGGGTTGCATGGAATTAGCCTATGAAGTAGTCAAGCTCCTTAGTAAAGAAAACTAAGATAAAAGCCTTTTAAGGAACTTTTTCAACTAGCAACAATGATATCAACGATACCTGCAAGGACAGCTTCAGTGGCACATAGTTTTTCAGCCCTCAAAAGAATCTAGAAGCATAAGAGATAACTCAAGGTGAAAAATTGCCTAAATAACCTTTTGTTATTATCTATTGAAAAAGAATTATTGGCATACTTCAGAGAAAAGGAAGATTTCTATTCTAAATTCATAGACAAATTCATTGAAAGTACCCCAAAAGACTTGATTACACATACAAATATCTGAAGCAGAATTTGAATATACAGTATAACTTCGATTTAACGATACCCGATTTAACGATTTCCTCAATTTAATGATATATTTTATTGGTCTGCATTTGATTGCATTGAATGCTTATGCTTCTTTATTTAACGATATCCTTGATTTAACGATAACTTTTTCAAATTTCTTAACAATCGTTAAATCAGGGTTATACTATATTTAATACTGTTTATGGTTTTCACTCCAATTTCCATCATAACTAAAAAAAATATAAAACATGAAAATAAATGTTTACATTAAAAATAGGATAAATGAAAAAATTTTCATCAAGTTCTCCAATTTGATTTTTCTAACTTTTCCAAGGCTAAAAATTTTTTATAAATTGATTGCGAACATTTTTATGTGTCAGTAAAAGATATGTTATGGTTATATTATCTAAAGGACCAGTAAATCATGCATCAACATGAAGTTTTCTTTTTCTTTTTTTTGTACACCCAAAAAATTTTAAGAATCTAAAATAAGATGCATCATGGAATTATAAATGAAGGGAAGTGGAATTACATGCTTACCGTCCCAAGGCTTTAAAAGATACTTCTTTGACTTTGTTGAAATGATGTGAGCTAGCATGTGTTCCTCGTTTAGTAATAGTGTGACCAATATCTGAAGCTTTTAAAATCTCATAATATTTCAGTTGATAATGAGAAATAGCTAAAACAGAAAAGGTAATATATTATTTATCATTATTGTTAAAAAAAGCATATAAATAAAGAAAATGATTAGTTGATAAAGTAGCCTTAATATATGAAATGCTGATTGTTTAGTCTACAGTTAAAATATATATAGGGGGAGCTGGGGCACATTAGTTCACTTTTCTACTTTTCATGTATATCAATAAATAAATAAATAAATAAAAATAATAAATGAACTGGATTTTCTACCATAAGTTTCAATAAATATTTCTTATCAACCCTCTTTTTTTTGAAACTGTTTAGTTTAGTTCTATTAACTTTTAACAAAACTTTGAAAAATAGGCCAACCTGCCACGTGCCCATGGTACATTGGTCCACATCATAAAAACTTCTGTTATATTAAAATGACCAACTTTTACTTTTGCACTATTTATGCCAGAACCATTTATATTTCTCAAAAATCAGCAAAAATAGGGTCTTTTTTGTGGGTTTTCTACAACCAGACCAACGCACCCCCACATGCTTGGTCTCAAGGAATGCCGACAGAATTCTTTTCTTCACGAAAAAAAGAAAGAAACTACAAATAATTATGAACTAAAAGAACTTACTTTAAAAGAGGAGTTCAATTTATTGCTCCATTCCCCATTAAAATGATACAAAAAAATAAATAAATAAATAAAATAAAAATAAAACTGGGGGTTATAAAAATTACTCAGCACTAAAAAAATAATAAAATTTGTTCAACATAATTATGCTATGTGATTTCGTTATAGGATTTGTAGGACTATAGGTGCTATTTGTAGGTCATAAAATAAAATTAAAAACATTAATACAGTAAACTCCCGATTATACGCAGAATAGGGTGGCACGGTAACCAAGGATTTGTGAAAACCACGGATAATCTGATTACTAGGTAAAAAACGATACTAGTGTCAGGGTTGGTCATTTTGCTGGCAAAAATGTATTTTTGCCGTGCCGTGACAGTGGAAAAAACCATGGCAACAATGGAAAAAATGGCGAAAACCCAATTAGCAATCAAGTTGCACTTAGTTATGTTAATTATTGAATAGAAATGATGTAAATAATATGTATAACACTGAATAAATATTTTGCTTATCAATTTTATTATTAATTAGACTAATTATTAAATAAAAAATAATGCATTATAATAGTAAGAGCAATGTTTTTAAACCTCTGCTCTAGGACATATTGCAGCATACAAACTATTTTTATAAGTCTAATTTTTAAAATATTTAAAAAGAATTATGTCATGGAAATTAGTAAATTTATTAAAAATTGAAAGTGTCAGGCTGTTTTTTTATTATTATTGGCAAAAACCTATTTTTTCCGGGTCCTATCCAGTTTTGTCAGAGAGTAGTTGAATAATGTAGGAAAACATTAACTTTTTTCTCTCTAAAGAAATAATACAGTTTTCTCTTTTAGTGAGAAAGGGGATAGATTCAAGTAGGGGAAAAAACCGTACATCAACTATCAGTAAGAAGTTGTCTCTGTGGGTTTGAAATCAAGAGCTGTATCCAAAGATTTCTGCACACTAGTTATAGCTCTGCAAATGCTTCTTGCAAGTACAACTGCAATAGAAATATATTTCTCAAATTTTCTTTTTGTAGAATCCAAAATCCAAAAACGTTTGTCAATTACTATGCTTACAAAACTAGTTTATTCTAAGGCCATTCTGAAACAACAAATAGGTTTTCAATGATGTTATAGACAGATATTTAAGTGACATTTTATTGAACGAAATCTCAATTTGTTTATTTTATTACTGCATATTGATTTAACAGGTACAACTAAAAAAAAAATACGGAATGTTTTATGATAATTGCTATATCATAAACAAGCTAATTACCTTTACAGTAAGCTAATAACTACTTTTGTGTTTTCAACAATAAAAATTGCAAATTTTGTAACGTCTAAATATTAGTAACCTCTAAAAGATTTAAAAACAAAAATGTTCTAATTATTTAGCTCTCTTCAAGCAAATTAAACATTAAATTTATTTTAAACAAGCATACTAATGAAACATGCAACTTTTAAATAATGTGTAGGTAAGTTGTTAATGCAAGTCCTATTTTTGCCACTTTAGCAAAAACCTATTTTTTCCAGGTCGGAAAAAACAGTAGTTTTTCCCAGGGTTTTTCCACCCGTGGCAACAACTTGCCAACCCTGACTAGTGTATACAGTAGCTAAAATATATGAATAACAGTCACACATACCTTTAAGTACAGCTAAAAACAACAACATTGAGTGTGAAAAATATATGTAAAAGCTCATTACTGCAAACAGTTTACATGCAAAGCCAAGCAAGTCAGGCTAACAGTTTAACTGACGCCGATTAAGGCCCGTATTTTAAATGAAAATCAATAGCACTGCATTTCGGATTGACGTCATGATGAAATTGTAGTCTTTGACGAAAATATGAAAAGACCCACTGATAAGCCGAACAGCGGATAATCCGACTGCCGATAATCGGGAATTTACAGTAGTATTAACATTATTGAAACGGGTCCAACGAGCCCCATCTCCTTCCGACAGGTATTGTAGTTTTTTTAAGTATTGTACTGGACAAATTTTCAGAAATTTTGCCTTACCTGAAAGTTGATCTCCCTTGCCCCAACATTGAATCTTGCTTTTTGTACTAAATTGTTCGACATATGTAAGTATACAATGTATATATATATATATATATATATATATATATATATAATGATCAAAATTTGATGTAAAATATTCTACATTTAAACAGCGCAATGTTGCAGCTAAAGTAGTTAAATGTATTGAAATATAGTAAAGTATGTAGTTTCACATACACGGGTAGCACAGAAATAAGTGTATGTAACAACGAAGATAAACAACAATAACAACAACAAAAATGAACATGGAACTTTAAAAATAAACTAGGAACATTGAAAACAAGAATTGATGAAATCATGGGTATTAAACTGCTGCTACGTTTACGAAGAGCTGGAGCAGCTGGCATATTAAATATTCTGCAAGGTTTCTGTGCGGGTCAGTACCATACATGCAGCAAAATTAATTAGAAGTAAAAGTATATGTATTTGAATTGACGAACTTATATGCGTAGCTACTTATAAGGCTTAATATAGTAAGCAGGAAGATTATAAAACGTTATAGATGCTTATTTTTTGGATAAATGCAATAAATTTTACATATATAAATAGTATGCTTATTAGTAATACGCTGTCATGTATTACCAACCCCCCAGCTCCCTTCCAGCATACTATTTATATATGTAAAATTTATTGCATTTATCCAAAAAATAAGCATCTATAACGTTTTATAATCTTCCTGCTTACTATATTAAGCCTTATAAGTAGCTACGCATATAAGTTCGTCAATTCAAATACATATACTTTTACTTCTAATTAATTTTGCTGCATGTATGGTACTGACCCGCACAGAAACCTTGCAGAATATTTAATATGCCAGCTGCTCCAGCTCTTCGTAAACGTAGCAGCAGTTTAATACCCATGATTTCATCAATTCTTGTTTTCAATGTTCCTAGTTTATTTTTAAAGTTCCATGTTCATTTTTGTTGTTGTTATTGTTGTTTATCTTCGTTGTTACATACACTTATTTCTGTGCTACCCGTGTATGTGAAACTACATACTTTACTATATATATATATATATATATATATATATATATATATATATATATATATATATATATATATATACGAAGTATTCAGAAAGTAAATCTCACTACTCTTCGAATAGAAGATAAAGTGACAGCGCAATGGTCAAGGACATTTAGTGCTGCTGTGAGCACGGTCTGGTCACATTGTACCACACTTGCCTGAAAACTCAACTTTGCAGTTGACGGTTAGCAAACAATGATGAATGGGAAAATGAAACGAACACTTGGTTTGCATTATTAAACACTTATTTCAAAATGCTGCACCTGTTTTTAAACAGAAAGAAATAACCTTTTAAATAAAACAAACTGCAACAAAATATATTGTAAGGGGAGGTAGGGCACGTTGGTCCGCTTTTTTACTTATCATTTTTTATCTCATCAAAAAATTTAATGATCAGTGCGATTTTCTACAATAAGCTTCACTAAACACTTCTCAACCCCACAGATTTTTTTGGAATTGTTGAATTCACAACCTTTTTTTACATTATTTTTTTTAACGGAACCTCCCAAATAGTGTTGCCAAATGGTCAAATCTAGATTTCCCCAATTCCCTTCCAACTTTTCCCCAAAAAGCAATGTCTTCTACCAAAATTCCCCAAATGCAAAAATTATTTTTCTAATAATATTTTCATAAAATGAATCGACTTTCCTCTAATATTTTTGTCTCTTGAAAAATTTTTTTTTCCCCAAATAGCCAAGTTTTCTTATGAAATTCCTCAACTTTTTTTTTCTTCACATTTTCGCTTTTTTTTTGTCTTCTTTATCTTTATCTTTCTTTATCTTTACTAATAATAAAGCTGAAAGTCTCTCTGTCTGGATATCGCTCTGTCCGGATCTCTTTCTGTCTGTCAGAATCTCTAACGCGCATATAGCGCCAAGACCGTTCGGCTGATTTTCATGAAATTTGGCAAAGAATTAGTTTGTAGCATGAGGGTGTGCACCTTTAAGCGATTTTTTGAAAATCTGATTTTGTTCTTTTTCTATTCCAATTTTAAGAACATTTTCCCAAGCAAAATTATCATAAGATGGACGAGTAAATTACCAAGTTATCATAACGTGGAACCGTAACGTGGGCAAGCCAATTGGCGAGAAATTCATCATGCATTATTTGTAAATATACAGGGGGACCAAAAGACCTTTTAATTTTCTACTACGGGCAAAGCCGTGCGAGTGCCACTTGTCATAAATACAAGCGCCTGACCGAGAGATAAGAAATAACCAAATATGTTTTATCTACTCGCATTTACTACTCTGCTTCTGTATGTACATTTAAACTATGATTTTTGTATATATTTATCCAAGAACACTCTTCATCACACTTATTTTTACCTGTTTCACGTATCAATTAGTTACTCACGCGGAACATTAATGCGAATTCCATAGCATAATATTCCACATAATGCGAAATGCGAATTCCATAAAGTTGAGCAAAGCTAACTCAACGCTGTTTGATACAAACAATGTTCCCACTACTTCTTGATGCGAATTTAAATACGAAAAAAATCTTTTTTCCCCCGAAGTTTTTCCCCCCCAGGTTTTCCCCAAGGAAAAGATTTTTCCCCAAAGAATTCCCCTCAAAACCCATTTCCCCAAAATTTCCCCAGAGAGCACCAGATTTCCCCAAAATGGGGAAATTTCTCCCAATCTGGCAACACTGCTCCCAAAGTGAACCAACATGCCCCACGGGTGGGGCACGTACTTAACAACACTAACAGGTACGTAACTTAAACAACATTTTATTATAATTTTAGTGATAAATACTATTAAACTCAGTAACTACCTTATTCTCTGTTTTGAGTAGAGTGAAAAATATTAAGTTTAAAGATCAATATAACATATTAAATTGATTTTTTGATAAATCATCTTTATTTACAAACAGTAATAAGCATTCACCAGTAGTACACATTTATTTTTCAAAAATCAAAAGAAAAATCATAGAATATTGTTATAATTATTGAGTTTTAAGAAAGAAAAAAAATTTTTTAAAGTTTGTGGGGTAGGTTGGTCCGGTCCAATGTGGCCCACAAAGAGTTGACCAACCTATCCCACCTTCTTGGTCTGAAAAAGTGATGTCATATTTTTTTTTCTTCTTGACAAAAATTGAAAAAATTGCCAATTATTATGAACTAAAGGAAGATACATTAAGAAAGCAGTTCAATATTTTTACTGCAATCTTGATGAAGACTATTAAAAAAAATAAAATTACAGTTTTCTGAAAATTACTCAGGACTACTGAAATAACACTTACTGGAATAAAATTTGTCCAGTATAACTGTACCAAGTGATTTTATTATAGGATTTGTAGGACCATAGGTGCTATTTGTTGGTTATAAAATAAAACAAAAAATATTAATAGCATTAAAATAATTGAGACCAGTCCAACGTACCCCACTTCCTCCTACCTTTCCTGAGATAAAGAACTTTAAAAATTATGTCAAGCACCACAAGTAAGAAATGATGCGCATGCTGCCATCTTTGGCAGCCTGTATCTTGGTCTAGGAATTTTTTTGGACAAAACCAAAATATACAGTGGTTTTATTTTTTCATGTGCTTTGACATATGTTACAGTCAAAAAATGCCAAGACTTTCAAGGTAACGCCCTGGTTGAATTAACATGGATTCTACCTTAAGCAATTTAAACAACAAAGTCTAAAAGCATTAAATTAGATATGCTCCGAAAATACACAAGAAAACTAGCAGAAGCAATTCTTGCAATCTACGATGAACATCCAATGTCACATTGTCACTTTTCACCTGTATAGTTACTCACTTTTATTTTTTCAGTCGTTAAAACTTAAAATAATTCACAGAATGAATAGACATTTTGTGTTGATTTATGTAAATATCTACTAAGTATTAGGTTTTAAGGAAAGTTACTGCACATCATCACAGGAAAAAAAAAAAAATCACAAGAGAAATGAAACAGAAAACAAAATACAATGCTTTGAAACAGTAATACAAATTATAAACTCACTATTTCGCGTATAAAGACAACTATTACCTAGTCAAAGAGGTAAACAGATTAATTCATTTCATATGTTTTAATTTAAAAAACTTGTTTGGTGTTCGAAAAGTATTAAAAGGAAAAAAGCTTACAGCTGTTTAATTTAAGAATAATCAGCATCCCAAGGAATAAATACGCAATGGAATACATTATTTATTATTGCTTCGATTGTTAGAAATTCCGAAACAACACAGGAGTAATTTGCAATGAATTCTTTTCATGTCTATGATTAAGTAGGGTTCTGAAGTAGTTGCACCGCACAGCACTAATTGCAAATAACGTTTACATCCTGATTCGTTATGTTACATAGATTTCAAAATCCAAACAAATATACTTCGAAGTGTCACCTCTCAAAAATGAGTAATATTTGACAATACTCGATGAGACTCGGATCGACCAATCAGTATCCGAGGTGCACTTATGGTCACAGTTGTAGTTTTTAATATGTGAAGCTTTAATCGATAAATCTGAATCACAAAAGAGTAATTTCGGGTACTGGAGTGACAAGAATAAGTAACTGACACGACAATGAATTTTTTCCGATACCTTTTATTTTATTTAAACGTCCTTTTTTGTTCCACAAAAATGGCTTTAACGTTTTATGGTCTTGACTTGAGCTCGAGTGTCTCCACAATAAAAAAAAGAGGACTACGATGAAAACTACACTATGCCTTGATAAGCTTGTTTTGCAACAAAATTGATCACAGCGAAAATCCAAGCATAATACATCAGACGGAGAGTAACAAAGAAATAAGTATAATTAAAGCGTCCTTTAACCAAAAATATCATGAACATTAGATCAGAGGGCTCCGTGGATCTGTGGTAGAAGCTTCGTCTTGTAAGACGGAGGTCGTGGGTTCTATTCCCGCCGGTGCCCCGGGTGTTATTTCCTTCTCATGTACTGTAAATCTTTCCTGTGTATGTCCGGAGGCAAGGCACTTGGCACACAGTCCTGGGCACGCAGTATGTGAAGCTGTTTAGCTTTTAAAATAAAATAATAATAAAAAACATTAAGTCACAAAACCCACTAAAAATATGCAGAAAGCAAAACAGTCAGTGCCGTGTCGTTTACGAATTTTTTAAGCTGGGGCAAATTTTGAAGTTGCCGTCCATACCTATATTACTTATATTACTTCAAGGTTTCATATTGAGTTAAAAAAAAGAAACCCCACAGAAATAGGGTGAATTTTGGTAGCCCTTTAGAAGTAGTCGTCAGGGTAAGGGTCTGGCCTGACATGTCCCCCTCTCTCCCCACTCGAGTACAATAGATCCAACACTAATCCTCACAAAAGCAGAACACGCAAGACAGAAAGAACTACATCAAAAATATTTTGGTAACTCTACGCAGGTACGACACACTGATGCTATTTCCCACTATGTAAGACAAGAATGCAGGGCCGTCGAGAAGGGGGGGGGGGCAAGCCTATGCATTGCATAGGGGCCCGTGAGAGATTGTGGGGCCCGCGAGGAGGACCTAAGAAAAAGAAAAAATCCCTCCCACCACTTTTTTTCTTTCTTTCTTTCTTTTTTTCTTTTTTTAAACATCTTTTTAGTTTGAAGAAACTCTTTCTCCTAGAGATTACAATATTTCAATCTTGCAAGCTCGAAGTGAGAATTCTTTTTTGTTCTTATCTTTAGAGTCCTTATCGACTCTATCAACCAAAAATAAATATGATTTTTTTTTTTTTTTTTTTTTTTTGCGTAAACTGCAAGGCTTTAAAAAAAAAAAAAAAAAAAAAAAAAAAAAAAAAAAAAAAAAACGCTTATTTCTGAAAGATTACCAGAACTTTACTGAAATGGACAAGGGGTAAAAAATTTAAAATAAAAAAAAAGCGCTTGCATTTTTAGCGTTCGAAACTTAAAACATTGACAAACGGCTCAGTTTGATAAAATATTTTAAAATATGTATTGATTTGAGTTTTAAGTTCAGTGATACAAAATGAAACTAATTCCAGCGCTGTTTCAAGAGTAAAAACGGTTGCCTAATTTGGGAAAACATTTTGGAAGAAGTACTTCTCATCAAATGTCTAAAAGGAGCACTGTTATGTGCCCCTTTTAGACATTTGATGTCCCTGACTCCCCACCTAGGGAGGTCGAGGCCATTAATTTTTTTGGGGGGAGGGGTGCCCTTTCTCTTGGGGGGGGGAGGGGGATGGGCTCCCCTGTGTCACTGTATTAATTAGAATCAGTTTTGAATTTACCTATAAGCTAAAGAAGCTTGCTTTCTCATTAATACCTATTTTTTAAATATTTCCACCATTTCTTTTAAAGAATTTTATGCATTGTTTAATCTAGATAATTTTTCAATTGATTCAGCGTTGTGTTTGTCGGTGGGTAGAAGGGATAATCAAAACTAACGGGTCGAAAAATAAAATGTGTTACCGAAAGTCGATGTGAGCAAGTGATAGACTGTGTGTCATATCGTTTCTTCTCTCTCGCTCTTCTTCTCTGTCGATAAATATCAACGATTTGTCGAACCAAGGGCAATTTTTCTTTTGTATTGCCTTCATTTGAAAAAGAGTGCATAAGTTTAAAAAAATTCTGTGTTTTGTTCTCCTATTTTTGCTGATGTTTTTGTAGTCCGAATTACCTCTTATAAGACCTCAAAATTAAGAATTTTTTAATGCATTTTTCAAAAACATTTACAAGAGAGAAACCCCGGACCCTTTCAAATTTGAGGTATTCTACCCTCAACTCAAAGGAGGTCCCTATATAACTCTCCTGAAAACCCTCCTTGTTCAAAGTAAAAAAAAAAGAAAAAGACAGTATAACAAAACATTTTTAAAAAAAACATTCATATCTATATCGCTATATGTGCCAGAGGAAAAGACACATATTTGGGAAAAAAACTTAAAAAATAGCCTGTTTTGCCACAAATATAATGTTGTCCGAGCTACAAAAAAGGTCCCCCATACTTAAAATAGCCTAGGGCCCCCATTAAGTCGAAATCCGGCCCTATATACAATAATCTCTTTTTAATAACATTACAAAGTTTGGATTAAGAAGAACCACAGCAAAGCAATTTTAATTGATAAAAAAAAAAACCTTTCAGTTAAAGAAAAAACCTTTTTATTAGACCTAGAGCCATTGACAATATTTAGGATATTTATGTAAAAGCAGAGCGAAGAAAGAGGAGATTCAAGTAAAAAGTTAGGGGCCCTGAAGAAAGTTGCATAGAGGCCCATAAATCCTGTCGACAGCCCTGCAAGAAAGAAGGAAAATATGGAAGAATTCTTAACATGGCTTTGACAACTAAACTGATTTGACGACGATGGTAAAATTTCACGTGCTAAATATTAAGTCAAAAACATTGCTTTGTCTTAAGGAATGAAATCTAATAATGTTTTCCTTTTATCACTCGTCCTCGCAATAGGGTAGAATATGTTTCGTAGTTTCGGGGACCGCATAATTACCCTAGTTTCCTGAGGTATCACCTTTAATTATACTCAGTTTATTGACTTTGATTGCTTTTTTTTGATGGGGTAACAGTTCTATCAAAACATATTTCCGTGTTTTCTCTTTTTAACAATATGTACGACCGTTTTAAAATTTTCTTCCACCCTAGGCAATAGTTGAAAATTCACCCCCTCCCCCTAATAATATCATTGCACTAAAAGCAATTTATATTGGTGTTTATTAAACTTTGCGTGTTTACAAATTTTATTGATTGCGAACAAAAAAAAAAAAATGGTTTTGCTTAGAATATGCCAGCCTTTAATTAAGTTCCTAACGAGAGTGTTAAAGATTAAAACTCTGTAATTTCAATTTATGATTAGTAATTTATAAGCAGCAATTAAAACACATAGTACATTCAAAATGCACCAAACTCGGAACGCAGTAATTTTTTTTAATTTTAATTATATTTTGACTATAGTAGACATATGAGAACCACATAGGAAATTACAATCTTTAAAATTCAAATAAAATTCAAATTTAATTTGCATTATTTATGCAAGGAGCTGATTATTTCATTGGTTCGAAATGTTAATTACAGTCCGGGAACCGGGTACAAATTTGATCAATCATTTCCTCTGGAACGATAATTGGTGAGAGGCATCAGGGAATGATATCAAAACGCCTCGTGAAAGTCAGCTGCGTGTCCGTGGGTGGGATGGGCGGCAGTAGCCTCCCAATCATGTAAGAATAAAATTAAAAGGTCAGTCATTTCCTCCCGGCTGAAACTTTGTCAAATACCTAAGGTACCGCATGATGCTCTTCTCAGCAAAATAGCTGCTGTAGGAATAGGAGGAAAAACTTTACTTTGAGTTAGAAATTGGCTGACTGGAAGGAAACAAAGAGTAGTTGTGAGGGGAAATCACTCTAAATGGAGTGATGTTTTGAGCGGGGTTCCTCAGGGTTCAGTTTTAGGGCCTCTCGTGTTTATTATTTTTATGAATGACATCAATGAGAATATTTCTGAAAGCATGAATTGTTTTGCTGATGATGTAAAAGTTATGGGGATTGTAGAAAATGAAAAACAGCTTCAAGAGGATATAGATTATATTACTATTACTAAGTAGGCGGATAGGTGGGGTATAGCAGTTAATGTAGGGAAATGTCAAGTGCTACACTTAGGTCATGGAAATAAGCGTACAAGTTATCGTTTACAGGGTTCAATTATTAGTCAGGCAGAAAATGTTATTGATTTGGGTATCTTAATGAATCAGGACTTCAAGTTTAGTCAACAGTGCAGCATTGCAAGTAACAAAGCCAACAGAATGTTTGGGTTTATCAATAGCTCTATTTCAAACAAATCTAAGAAGGTTCTTCTGCCTTTATATAGGATTTTAGTAAGACCTCATTTGGAGTATGCAGTGCAGTTTTAGTCGCCTAATATGTGGAAAGATATTTGTGTATTGGAAAGGGTCCAAAGAAGGGTAACTAGATTAGTAAGGGGACTTTCAGATTTAAATTATGATACCAGACTTAATAGACTTAATATGTATAGCCTGGAGCAAATAAGGAGGATCAGAGGAGACATGATTCAGTTGTTTAAACTTATCAAAATTAATGATGTTAATGGATTAAATTTTTGCACCGAAAGCAGGACGAGGGATCATTGTTTTAAGCTATTCAAATCTCAGGCTAACCTGGAAATAAGGAAAAACTACTACTTTAGTAGGATTGTGGGCACTTGGAGCAGCTTACCGGAAGAGGTGTTAATGAGCAAGGGGGTAGATAACTTTAAGAGGGTCATTGATCTTCATTGAGGACTAATAAATTGACTAGGACCATCCTAGCTGGGCCAAGAGCCTGTTGCTGGTCGTCACATTTGTATTTGTATTTGTATATGTCAATTATAGTTAAGACAATGTCTCGAAGGAAAATAAAAAGTCAGCTGACGTAACGCGGTGGGTTATGAGTCAGCTGGTAGGTCGAACATGTTAAAAAAAAAAAAAAATCAATGATTTCCTCTCAGCTAAGAATTTGCCTGATGACAGATTATATGCAACTATGAATAAAAACACAAGTCAGCTGGCTGTACTCCAGAGGAAAAATGGTCAGCTGGTACACTGAAAGTTGAATCGATTACTTCAGAAAGGGCGTAAGTTCAATGGATTCCCGGAGAACTCAAGCCCTTTCTTAAATAATCGATTCGGTTATAACGCAGGAGTTAAGCGGGAACATCTATTGCCTACTAGAATGCACCAGCTGACGAATTTTCCCTCGACTTACTGCCAGTAGACTTTATTAGTTAGACAAGTATATTAACAATTAGTTTAAAAATTTTCATCTGTGAGGAAGTGCCATATGTTAAATTATTTTCGTTATTTCTAAAAATTGATGTAACACACGCTAGCATAGCATACAATAGTGTAATACAACCTACTGCCTGCGGGCCATATTCGTTCCATGAATAGATTTGGTCCGGCTAGCGGGAAGCTTACAAACCAGATAACCGACCTTTAGTTGATAATATATTTCCTTTTTGCATTCTTTAGAGAAAACTAAGCCCAAAAAATCTCATAAATCGCACTATTGATCCCTTAATTAAGAAAATTTCCTGGGCGTACGTTGAAGACCAGAGGTACCACTGATTTTAGACCAGGGGGTCCCAACCTTTCAGGATACGCGTCCCCTCTGAACACTGATGTGAATTCACGCACCCCAGTTCTATGGGAATCTATTGGTCTTACGCCCTTTCTGAAGTAATTGATTCATTTTTCAATGTACCAGCTGGCCATTTTCCCACCAGGGTACAGCCAGCTGACTTGTGTATCTATTCATAGTTGCATATAAGCTTTCATCAGGCAAATTCTTAGCTGTAAGGAAATTATAGATTTTTTTTTTTTTACATGTTCGACCTACCAGCCGACTCATAACCCACCGCGTTACGTCAGCTGACTTTTTGTTTTCCTTCGAGATATAGTCTTAACTATAATTTGACAAAGTTTGAGCCGGGAGGAAATGATTGACTTTTTAATTTTTTTAAACATGATTGGGAGGCTACTACCGCCCATCCTACCCACGGACACACAGCTGACTTTCACGAAGCGTTTTTATACCATTCCCTGATGCCTCTCACCAATTATCGTTCGAGAGAAAATGATTGACCAAATTTGTACCTGGCTCCCGGACTACTAGTTCAAGACCATTTTTAAACCCACTAGACGCTTATAACATTGATCATGCTTTTTTTGTCATCACCAGAGAGGAATTTGGGAGAACTTCATTCAAGAATTGATTCTAAAGTTCTCTCTATTAGAAGAAACATCAAATCAAGATATTTCCATTTGTAGGAGTGTCTAGCACTGCTAGAAATATTTTGGTGTGCTCAAATACCTCAATAGCACCGGAGTCTTTACCTTTGCCTGGAGCCGCACTTCCCTACACCATTGCGCAGGTTACCAAAAAATAAACAAACATATAAATAAATAGTAAATAAAATAACCTCTTCTAATTCGCCCGATTATACTTCTAAAGAATTTTAGCATTTGGGTATTTCAATTTTGCTCCTAAGCCTTTTTACCTCATAGCCATATAAATTTAACCCCCCCCCCCCATCGACATAACATCTTAAATTTTTATATTGATCTGTGCCATCTCTCTGTTTTGATTTTCTGTAGAAGTTTTGCAAACACCCCAAGAGGAATATTCATGTTTATACTGAGCAGTAATATACTACAACATTCAATTTCCAAGGCATTATATTCTTCATTTAATGCAAAATTGGAGAGACTAAGCACCCAAATTAAGGAGATAATAATTTATACTTGCCAGCAGTTCTAAGCGATTTCTTGTAGCAGTCACAACAATATTCTGATTTTAATTCTTATTTTCAATGATTTTTGTAGTATTAAGGCTGTCAGCCACTGTTACAATAGAATAAGTCACACTGAAACTGGTTTCACACAGCACAAAAAATTGCCGAGAGTTGTACCGTAAAACCTGAACAAAAATTAAGAGTAATCTAATTTTCCGCTTGAGCTACTAATTCTTGATCTCATCAAAAACAACCCTGTTGTAAAAATTTCCCCGCCAAGAAAACCTTTAACTTTTCCGCACAAAAAAGAAAACCTGCATCCTAAACCCAGAAAACCCTCAGCCATAAAAAGTTATGATATCTAGTTTGCCCGCCAAGCATCTGCCAAACTATCATCCTCCCTCTTCTCCTTTTTCATCACAGCTACTTCCATTAGAACCTCCTCCCACCTTCAACTCCTCAGAAATATGGATAGATCTTTTAAATTGTTTATCTTGTTTGGCGGGAAGCTTTTCAAAGTGAAGTGGTTGCTTGGTGAGTAAAAAGCTTCCTGCCAAACAACATAAATTTTGTCTATATTTTTAGAATTGAGAACTTTAAGTCAGAAAATTTTCAATTGAAACAACGCTGTTTTGTGTTTTTAAGGAACAATAATGGCTAGCCTAATTTTACGTCAAGTTATTTTCTGACTATTAAGATTCTATGTTCATTTTGCGAGAATTGGGCGGTTTAAATTTTATTGCAATTCTTGTATCCTCTCTGTTGCAAAGAAAACTTCTTGAATAATAAAATACTATATTTTAAATTATATTATATTGCTTTCGAGTATTTTACAACTTCGCAATAAATTCTATTACAGTTTCTTTATTTGACAGATTATTCAACATTTTCATGAAGGTTTCTTTAAATGTTTTACAGCTTGAGGGCTATTTTAATCTAGCTTTTCACTTTTTGGTTAATTACATTTTTTCTTAAATCGTGGATTATTTTACGTTTTATGGGATAATTTTAATTGTTTGGTGATTTATCTTTTCTTTGATAGAAGTCTTTGTCTTGTTTAATACCTAGTTTTGTTTAAAAGTTTATTTAAAAAACCAAATAACGCATGTTATCACCAAGAAAAAGAATAAAAAACTAAGCCATTAAATATTTTAAATTTGAATGTGTCAGAAGATCTATACAACTTTACTCGATGTCAAATCGCGGATATCCCAAATTTGCCATAGCGAATGCGCATGTTGCGCGTGGACTAAGCTCATTAAAAGTCTTACTTAAATTAATTGCAAAAATTTTTTCAGCTAACAAATTACTGCAAAGCACGGATATCCACACACGTATTTCATATATTTTCAATTCATTATGTGTTGTTTGTGAAAAATTCATTAATTTAGAAAATAAGCAAACCAGTAAAAAAGTGCTATTTTTCGCTTTCAATTAAAAAGTTATATGTGCCGTATTCATATGCATACAGTTTCATATAATTTGTCACGTAAAATATTGTAATGGTTTAACCCTAGTTTCGCGCCGACATTTAAAATTTCTTCCCTCCATAAATATATCAAAACTGGAAAACAGGGGGAAGGAAATTTCGTATCGGCAAAACTTTGAGGGGGGGGGGGGGAGAGAACAGCATTCTAATCTCATTCATTAATTTGTTTCTCTGCTTAAGTATAAACAAAACATAGAATCTGAAAACAGAAAGCCCAATGAGCTAAGTCTGCGCGCATGCGCAGTCGCTGTGGCAAATTTGTGATATCCGCGATTTAACGTCTAGTTGCAACTGTTGGATATGTTTTAGTCTTGGTTGAATTTCTTTTCCTAAGACAACTTTGGAATAACTGTTAGATCTGTTCTAACCTTGCAATTGCAGTTCGAGATAAACAAACCCTATGAGCTGAGAGTAAGTACATAAGAATTTAGCGAAAATTAGTGATTTTCAAACTTCAATTACTCCGGCCCATGATGTCCCTGGGGGTTGAATTTTATATATGTGCTCAATGGCCCCCCAAGAATATGTATACAAAAAATCATTACCGTAGCCCCCCGGGGGCTGTGATAGAACCCCGGGAAGGTACAATTTGGGGGGTAAAAACGAGGGGGGAAGGGGAGGGGGGGGTCAAATGGCACAAAAGGCACATCAGTAGGGCACAAGGAATGTGTGCGCGAAATTTCAGCTTGATTCCTTTTTTCGTCTGGGCTGTAGCCCTCTCAAAGGAAACGAAAACTTTTTGAACAGCGATTTTATCACTTTAATACCTCCTCCCCTTGATGGTCCAGGGGATTGTATTTTGGTTTACGGTGTCAGGGGCCCCTAGAGATTGAGTGTACCAAAAATCAACTCCGGGGGTCTTCATGGGGCTGAGATACAGAGGGGTGAAGAACCCAAAAAACCCCAACTTGTTCTGTCGTGTAATCTTGTTCTTGGTCGCTTTTATGTTCTTTCGTCTTTGGCGGTGGATTTGCTTCTGCTGGCTCCAGACGTTTGGTTTCCTTGGCGGGGCGGGACGCTCCCGCGTCCCATTATTTATTCCTAAGCCTCCATGATCTACATTTTCTGAGTCATCTGTGTTTCCCGTTTTCTGCCTCAATGTTGTTGCTTCAAAATTCAAGAAAATCATGCTTAGTTTCCTAATTTTGATGTAAACTTTGAAAATTTTTTCTTGAATAACTACATTTTAGGTTTATTTCCCCTACCATAGATAATTTCAACAACTTGAGCCATTTTATAAAATTTGTACTATAATTTACCCTCATAACTTATGCAAACATGAATGAAATTGTTTTTCGACATATGTATAAGAATTTAAATGGCCACTCAAATTTTACAACCCGAAACTGTTAGAAAATCCCGAAACGTCACAGGCTATTTCCAGCAACAAATACATATCAACAAGCAAAACAAGTATCTATCTTTGAATATTTTCCTGCAATTCAGTGGTCGCGTTCTCTTTTTCCTTTCTTTTATTTATTCATTTTTTTTTTTTTTTTTTTTTGTATCTACACCTCTGCTCTTCGATTTAGCGCCCACCTTGACCGTTAAGCGCGGATCCAGCTTCTATGTTGTAGAGGGAGTCATTTTAAGTGCCATTTTTAGGCGTAAATTGGAGTCTAGGGTGTAAATTGGGGCCCATGACCACATCTCTTTATCCACGCCTGTTTATCGTATGGATAGAGCGCGTAATATTATTAGTCATAATAACCAAAATGTTCGTCCGGGGAAGGGGCTTTGATTGCCAAATCCAAAGACAGCTGCACTGTCCTTGGGATTATCAATCTGGAATAGCCATCGTTGGGAGGCACTTTTCAAAGTCAGTCCGTCGTATGATGAATGTGAACTTTTTAGAATTAACATATAAAATATTCTACCTACTAATGTAAAGATATACCCAGCTTTCTTATGTGGTGTTTCGCGTTCTGCTGTGTTATGATTATTCCGGATTGACAAACCCTAAAACATTTGCAGTTTCTGGATGCTGTAAAAATTTGCAAGCACATAAGCTGTTCGGTAGTTGCTTTTTTGTACTTGCAATTTTGCCAATAAGAACCTTCTTGAAAAATCACGAAAGCACAAGAATATATAGGCATATCAAAGTTGAGTTTTGGAAGGTTCCTGAGTCATTTCAGAAACTCGGCCATCTTTTATAGGAAAGGTTTCTGAAATATCCAGAGAGATTCCAAGTTATTTCAGTAACGTTACCAGCTTTTAGCAAGAAACATTCTTATCTTTTTCAGATACGATACTGCCAGAAATTAGAGCCCACAATCTTTCCACTATTTTTCAGGAATGTTCCTGAATCTTTTTAGTGATCCATTTCCCAATTTGGTATTATAACTTATCCCTATAATGCATAATTCATGCAGAACGGATTCGTGATGTTTGATTTTGCGAAAAGTTAGTACGTATTTCCCTAGAGTCACATTTTTGATGCAACTTTGACGTTGGTAAAATGGGTTAGTGGACAACTGGTGGGAATTTAAAAACTGGTATTGTTCTATGTGACAAAAAGATGAAGTTAAAGACGTGCGTAAATAAACTTGTGCTTTTGTTTTAATACTAGGGTGAGTCACAATTTTTGCAATATTAAACATATGCGAATTTCGCAATGTACTGTTAAAAAAATCCTGAAATTTTACGGTAAAAGTTACTGGCATCCATGTTGCCAGTAAGTTTTACCGTAAAGTCCTATTTTACTGTAAAATTTTACGGTAGAATAAACGATAGTTAGAAAACGCAGCATGCGAGCAGCAAGTTCGATCTCGGGATATTCGTATCGGCAAGCGGCCGATGCTGGACCACCATACTAATTGGGACACATCGAGTGAGGGGAAATACGGGGTTAAATGCTTCGCACTGAAAGTCACACGTTGCATCAATTGGCACTTCAATCTTTAATTTTTTTCGATACAATTCACTGTAAATTTTTTCTGTACTGTAAACACTCCATTTTACAGTAATATTTACCATAGAAGTTTCCCGAATTTTCAACAGTGCACCGTTATCGTGTACGCATATGAATGAAGTGCTCAAGACAACTAATAAAAAAAACTGCTATTTAGACTTGCATGTAACGCAATATGATTGAGTTCCGATAGTAGGTATGTGAAGTGGACATGTTAAAAATTAGCTGCGAAACTAAGTTAATTAGAGAGGTTTTACTTTATGAATTGGAGTTTGGCCATAACGCAACCGAGGCGACTTGAAGTGTATGCTGTGCTAAAAGAGAAAACTCGGGAGACTACAATAGAGCAACAAGATGGCTGTTATAATATTAATAGTACTTATTATGATGTTTATGGTTACAAATATTGCATAATAGAATGCTATTATAACTGTGGTATTGAAGAATTGCTTAAAAGTGGCTTAAGATGGTAGAACATTGTGAGATGTTGCTAGATTTCAAAAGTTAAGAATGCATCATTAAAAAATAAAGCAAATAATTTATTGCAAACTTATCACTCACCCAAATATGTTCTAGCATGTGGAATGCGTGGTGTTGACTAACAAGGACGATTTTGCTTGTCTTCAGTATGAATGAATGTTTGTCGTTAAATTAATCTTTTACATTAATATTACTAATTTCCTGATTTATTTTTTTATATGGTCTGATAATTGCAGGGTTTTAGAAATTAAAAACAGATGGCTATACCATCTATCCTAGACCCTCAGATAAGGATTTGGAAAATTCAAACGTACTTACACTGCTAAAAAAATCTCGAAAATTTACGGTAAAAGTTACTGGCATCCATGTTGCCAGTTGCTTTTACCGTAAAATCCTATTTTGCTGAAAAAATTTACGGTAGAATAAACGATAGTTAAAAAACGCAACACGCGAGAAGCAAGTTCGATCTCGGGACATTCGAATTGCCTGCGGCTTTGCTAGTCACCATAACCAGCTGTCACTCAACGAGTGAGGGAAATCACGTTCTTTCTGCTTCGCTCTGTAAGTCAAGCGGTGTATCAATTGGCATTGCAATCGTTTATTCTTTTGGGTACAATTAACTAAATTTTTTCTGTACTGTAAACACTCCATTTTACAGTAATATTTACCATAAAAGTTTCCTGAATTTTTAACAGTGTATACTTAAAACATTTTTTTTCTATTGAGAAGAAATTGTTTTCGATAACCAGACAGCTGGACATTTCAAAAATGTTTTGGTTTTCATTAAAAGTGGGAAATATAATAATCGTCTACCTTTTGGCACAAGTTACAACATACTCAGGTACCTAAACAGAAGTTGTGTTCTGTTCCTCTCTGGGCCGGATTTAGTTTCTAAAATCCCAGGAGCTAAAAAAAAAAAAAAAAAAAAAAAAAAAAAGAGCTCTTTATTGACATACCAACGTACTGATCCCCCCCCCCAAAAAAAAAGGTATACGGTTTTTCTTAGTAATTAGCAAACGTATAAAAACAGCAATGTAACTTCCTCGGAAGCAAACATAAATGTTTGTAATAATTTTTTTCTTAAAATATTTGATAAACGGTTTGCAGAAGTAATTCAGATAATGTTTTTAACACTTTTTCGTGCGGGAGCTACGAAAAGGAAAATTTTTGATTTACCCATACACCGCTCGAGCGTTTTCTTACAGCAATCCACTGATTTGTCCTACTTTTTCATTCTTACTTTGCAGTGCTTCTCATATATGTCTCTAATATGCAATTATGTCCAAAAATGTGCTTAATTTTTGATCCCAATATGGCAGGAAAATGACACATTTTAATTATTTTTCTGCCTATACAGTGGTTTACTAATTCAAAAACAGCTATTACCGAGTAAATATTCAGTTCTTAAGATAGCGGGGTTTTACAGTCATGTCTGAGTTGAGTTGTTATTCCCAATATTATTCTTTTTGCTTTCCTTTAGTTTGCAAAGCCCACGCTGTCCGAAAGCTAACACTTATTGAGAAAGTTTGTGAAATTCTCCGAGCAATAGTTAATTTAATAAAGTTATTGTATTTACCATTGCATATGAATGAATTTTTGTTTTTCTTGAATTGTAAATAGTAGCAAAAACTAAACGGCGTAAATCTTAAAACAAAATAGATCATACAATACAACTGAATTAATTGAGAATAAAATGAAAAAAAAAAGAAGGAAAGAAACAAACTAAATAGCAAATCAGTAATGATTTAGGTCGAATTTAAAGGAATATATCTCAGGAACCGAATTAGACGCAAAGTCATAATTAACTTCATTCGTGTAATTTTCATAAAAGAAACTATCGGAACGACTAAAACTTAAGTGGAGCAACTGTTTCAGAACGAACATTGAAAATTTGAAATAGCAGTAGTTTATTGCAGAAACGAATGCCTTATCGCCAAGACGAAAAAAAATAAAGGGTGTTTTTTTAGAGGTATAGATTTTTAAGTCGGGAACACTGTTTGATCTGTGGGCCATTTTGATAGTTTTCACTTGTTTTGTGTTTAGTTTGGTTATAAGTGCCTAGAAAGAGGCACTATAGTTTGGTTTGCCACTTCATCATGAATGGACAACAGGACGGTGCAACACGCCACGCAGCGCGTGTCACAATTGATTTATTGAAAGAAACTTTCTATGAACGAATAATTTCGCTTAATGGACACGTGAATTGGCCTGCGAGATCATGCGATTTAACTACGCTGGACTATTTTTTGTGATGCTGTGTGAAGTCTCAGGTCTACACCGGTAAGCCACAGACGATTGATGCCTTGGACAAGAACATTCGCCACATATCACTCACATACGGCCTCCATTGCTGCAAAAAGTGATAGAAAACTGGACTTCCCGATTACACGTTCTTCAAGCCAGCTGAAGTGCCCATATACCAGAAATCACATTTAAATAAAAATGGCAAAGAATCATCTTTCGAATAAAGCCAAATTCACGGCAATTTATATCATTTAACGGCGTTTTATTTGAACCTAAAGTTCTATACTTCTAAAAAAACACCCTTTACAAACGAGTGCTACATTGCAGCGAAAATTTAACATTAAAATTTCTCCCGGAGAGGGCAGACATAACTAATGCCAAAGTATAAGTTTTAAAATTTCCAGAGGATATAAAAATCTTCATTAAATAGTTTAAGACGTAATTTGTGAAAACAAACAAGAGCAAAAAGTGGACAAACGTCAAAAAAAAAAAGAAAAAAAAAAAAGAAAAGAAAAAAAAATGTAGACAACTAAGAAACAAGGAGGAATCATAAAGCATGCTTTTACCGGTTTAATGATTCACAATTTCTGTTTGTATTATCCGGTTGATAGAATTAGACAAAAGATATAAAAAACTATATATAAGCAATAAATCAATTGAAAATACATTACTGATTAAGAGCAAAAATTAAAAAAACATGACAATTAGTTTCAAAGATGTTTTTATAGCCTTTAATTCAGCAGTTCCTAGAATTAAACTGTTCAATATCTGAAAAATCATTTCGTGAAGGAAAATAATATTTTATTGACCAAAATTGCCCTGTAATTGCAGCACATTTATATCTTTAAAAGGTAATCGTTTATAATTACGTTTCTTTTGACTCGGCAGTTAATCCAGGATTCCTAATAATCGATGTGAGAAAATGAAGAAAGATCCGAAGACGGATATGTTTTGCAATAATTGACTAAAAATAAAATTATCGCGGAGCAGGAAGGAAAATGAAATTATATTCTTGTGAAAATTAGCTTCGACATTAAGTACTAAACTGCCCTATATTTTAAGATTTCCCTATATTTTAAGAATTAACTTTTTTTTTCCCCAATATGCGTTAGAGAAAAGATTGTACGCACAAAAATACATTTTTATAAGTATACACACAGAGAGATATTGTTACAGTTTTTTTGAGGGACGTGAAAATTTTCCTTGATATTTTTCGGAAGAATAAAATAAACGAAAACAGTAAAGAGCATAACATTATAACAGTGATCAATTCCTTAAAAATGATTTTTCAAGGAAAGAAAAGTTGCATACAATTTTGATATTTTAACCTTTAGAATATTTGGCATCCCCCCTTTAAAAAAAATGTTTCTGTCGATTTTGGTTCGGTTGTAATGTAGCAATATATCAATATGATAGACGTTTTGAGAGAGAGAAAAGAGAGAGAGACACGAAAACACAACGATTCTTCAATTATCATCAAAAATGGATCAAAATTCATTGAAGATTTGTGTAGATCTAACACTTCCTATTACTTTTAGTATAGCCTGAAATGGTCAAAAGTTAAGTGTTTTCCGAAATTAAATTTCTACCGAATATAGATTTGGTTATTTTTGAAGGCTCGTCTTGTAGTATTTATAGCCATTGAGGCAATGAATAATCAATTTAAAATCGAATTTTGAATGATCAATTTTAATCGAAATTTCTCTTGTGGTACATAGCCGTGAACTAATTTTGTGACGACGAAGGAGGGACGACGAGGACTTCATTTTCGATCAACTTTGTAGATGAATCTACAGTTGACTATACTGAAAGTAACAGGAAAAACAATATTTATAAAGTCTTGCATTGATAAGAAAGTTCGTTAAAAGAAAGTAATTTAGTTTTAAACATAATACTTTTTATATGTTGATCCTTATCTCACAAAGATTTTTTTCGCAACATTAATACCCTTCTACGTGTGCTCCTTTTGTAATTCTGAGAAAATTTAGATGTTTTTCAACATCACACCAAGCACTAGCGCAGCCAGAATGTAATTTTGGAGGTGTGAGTGCGATCTCCTCCACTTTTTTTTTGGAAATTTCACTTGGTGATGGGGGGGGGGGGGGGAAGCAATAGTGCCTGATCTTCTCATTTATGTTGAGGTGGGGCAAGGACTTCATTCTGTCACCCAGTGACGCAACCAAAAAGTAGTTTTAGGAGGGCAATCAAATTTTCGCTTCTAAATGGGGGGTGGGTGGAGGAGGGGCGGATACGGGGGCTCTCCCAGAATTTTTTTGAAATTGTAATCCCAAGAACGCAGTTTAAGCCGCCTCTGGTGATGTTACGGGGAGGAAAATTTCGGGGGTTGGGGGGGGGGGGCTTCTGCCGAAATTTTTTAGAAATTGAAATTTTAAAAACTCCATTATAGGTTATATTTGTTTACGTTAGGGTAATGAAAGGAATAGGACTTTTTGAAGTTGTCCCCGAACGATTTTTTTAAAATATAGAGCTAAATCGATCACCCCTCTGCTCAATTTTTCAAAATTGAAGTTCTAAAATAGCAGTTTCAGACTAACTTCCATGATGTTAAGGGACGGGGCGGTTCTGGGGCTAAACTATTTCAAAATTGAAGTCCTAAAAAACGAAGTTTTAACTAGATATTTATACTAGACAGAGGGATTTAAACGCTCTACATATTAAATTTTTCTAAATTGTAGTTATTTCCTTTTCAGATTTCACACGATAGCAGTTGGGTCCTCGTCCAAAATGTTTTCGTAATTGAAGTCTTAAAAACGCGACTGTGGACCATATTTGGTAACGTTAAGGGTTCAGAAATTTAAAAAATTGAAGCTCTATAAAAGCAATCTTAAACGATTTTTGATTCTTTTAGAAAGCATGGCGTTTTGTAATTGTCCCCGGGAAATATTTCGACATTGAAACCTTGAAAAGCAGGTTTGAGAAGCTCTTTATAACGGTTTTGGTGGAGGGAAGGGGCTTGCGAATTGTAGCATTTTGAACACTTAGTGGAAGACTAGGAAAAAGGGAAAAAAAAGGGCGGGGGATGAAAGAGGTGTTGGACATAATTACCTGATCAATAGTCAGCAACTTTTTTTATTTTAAGATTCTTTTCAAAAGTAATAAAGATTTTTCCCCCCAACGTAAGGCAATATTTGAAAAGGAAGAGTTCAAGAATCCTGCCCTGAAAGGTAAAACGCAATTTCAGGTTATCTTTGAAGATGCTTAAAGGTAAGGAGCTGCTAAGGATCTTCCTCCGAAAATTTTCAAAATTGAAATCTTAATGGCACAATTTCAGACTATTTTTAGTAGTAACTTTAGAGAAAGGATGCTGGTTCGGGGACCCTCCTCAAGAAATGTTTTGAAATTGGTGTCCGAAAAACGCCTAAATAAATGCGTTTTTAGGACATCAATTTCCATTATTACTCCAAATGAACTAAAACTTGTTTTAAATTTCTGGCAGGGGACGAGAGTTAAGGAGAAAAACGTTTTGAAGACCTTTTCAGATTTTTAGATTGACTAGGAAAACTGAAGGGGGGGGGGGGGAGAAAATAAAAAGAGGGGAACATAATTGCTAAACAATAATCTGTATCTGTTGAAAAATTTTGAACTTAAAGATTTCTTTTTGAAAGAATTGAGATTTCTTTCCCAACATTATTTGCTTTACTTTTTATTAAAATATAACTTCGCTTTCCCAAAGAAACGTTCTTTTCTTGAGTAAGGGGTACAGATCCCATGACCCCTTATGAACACCATCGCCTGGTGCCCTCTAACACAGGGTTTCCAAATAAACTTTAACGATTCGAGGCACCCGTTGAAGAATTAGAATTTTCTCTCGGCATCCCGGTCTAGTTTAAAATACATATTGTTGTCACGATGTACACTTTATAGTACCTTTCAACTCTTTCTCCGGCACCCACTTCAGAAATCCATGATCTAACGTATTATAGTTATTATTATCGCTATCGTTATTTATTTATTTTTTTGTAGCTAAAAGTTGGGAAATTATTTGTGAGCAAACAAAAACAAAATAAATAACTCCTTTTATTTAAATTTTTCCCGGATTTTTTTTTTTGGGGGGGGGGTGGCGGTTGGTTAGAGGGGAGGTCGGGCTCTCGCAGCCCCCCCCCCTATATACGCCCTTGGTCTACAACACTCTTAGGCTTTCGCTGAAATGTGATAAATCTCGATTTTCTCTGTCTTTGGTAAACGCGCATTAACATTTCTGTTAAAATCATTGCCATAAACAGCTGGCTATTTTCTCTAGTTACGTATCATATCAACTGATTCTTGTTGCTATTTTACTCAACAGATTAACTTAATTTTATATATATTTACATCGATATTGGCTGTTCCGTCATTAGACAACACCTTTTGCTAACCCATCGGGAATAATGTAGCTGAAAAGTTTTGTTTTAAGTATGTAGGTACGGGTTACACTATTTATTAACTGAATATTTACATAGATATTTACGATGCATTTACAAGTTGGAGTTGTGGACGAGAAATGGCGAGGAGCTGGTGTTGGTGGTAGTCGCTCGTCCGCGTCCTCGTACCTCTCCTCTCGATCCAGTTCGGTCATGAGGAAAGGAGTGCGCCAAGTTTAGTCATGTTACTTCAGAATAGCCAAAGAAAAGTTCATAAATTTTTCATAAATCAGTTTCCATATTTTCTCGTTACCAAAATCTAATTTTTGACCTGGGACCTTGCTATGGTATGGTAAAAATGACTAGACCAGTAGTTAAACCAATGCGCACTACTAGAAAGGCAGAGGTAAAAATTAAGTATTCTTAAACATAAATAAAACTAGGACGAGATTGCACTTGGTTCTTAGTGCAGTTGAATTTTGTAATAAACATTTCATTAAAAAAGTGTAAATTAAAAAAGTTGCCATTTAAGAAATTATTTCGAAAGTGGAGGGTCTAAGAAAATTAAGTTAGTAAAACTTTAAACTTTTAACTAAGAATCAAACTTTAGTTAACAATTTTGCATAGCGCTAAAACAAAACCTGTTGGGTGATTTTCTTTTTTGAATAACAAACATACAAAACACTAATAACTAAATATAGTTTCAGGAATTGTTGCGATAGCGTAACTCAAAAACTTTCTACGCCATACTATCTAGATAAACGCATGGAGTTTTTTCATCCCTAATCCACCTCTTCCCACTATAAACTCGGGAAAGGAACGTTTTATTCCTTTCATTATTCGACTACGTACGTGACAACACTGGCCATAAAACTGATTCAAGGTAAATATTATCAGAACTTTCTTTACAGCTGCAATCTTCTATGAATCAGTTTATGATTCGAATCCTGAACTGGCGGCCCACTTCTCGATTTGTGGGGTATTGTTGCAGAGTTATCGTTATGTTTTTGCTATGCTAACCTACGAAGAATATTTTTACTGAAACACTTTACGACATCGTAAATCTAAACCAATAACTAATTGACGCATGCTAAAAAGTTAAAATGCGTAAGAGACTACTTAAAACTTTGATATACGTATATGTATGTGAAAGTCTGTATATTTGTCGACTACATTCCGGTATTAAGTGAAGTTTTAACATAAAGCATTAAGATTATTTCTTTTAAGAAAGAGCTATTTTCTACGAAATTTAAATAGTAGTTTGTCTGATAGTTGAAAATTGAAAGCACATTTTCTTTTCTCGTAATAACCGAAATTTCCTGAACTGAAAACCTATTAAGCTGCCGTGCAAAGCACCAAAAAGTCGTATCTCCCCCCTTTTTTTTTCAAAATTGAGTTATGTCACCATGTGATCTTTAAAACATAATTTACCAGTATGTAATATTTTCTGGTCAGCTGTGTGTGGAAAATAGTTTTCTGAAAAATCTTAAAAAGTGGAATCAAAATCAAGTATTTGGAGGAGTGAAACTTTAAAAAGCAACATTTCATTTTGAGCTCAGATAAGACTTTTGTGTTTAGCACCGCAGTATAGGGTAAGTGTACCAGTGCACGGCTAGTCTCCAGAAGTTAGCCACAACGACGTAAAACTGCACGTTTGGTCAAAGTCATGTTTTAATTAAGGTCAAAGTCGGATATCCACGTCTACCCACAAAGGCAGTTAAGTGAGGGAACTTTTTCTTGAACTAGGTTAATAATCAAATAGGGTGCTCATCATCCTTCATTTGCATTCTGCTTATTTTTCAGTTAAGTGATAACACTGTTATTAAATAGCAAAAATTCTTTTGTTTTTTCTTGTACAGTAAATTTGTACGACTTTTATTTTAATGGAGTGCATAATCTTGTGTTTTAATGAAAGAAAAAAAAAATTATTTTTATTTTTGAACTAAGTTGTTTCTAAAGGGTGGGCCGATCACTGGGTGCTGGTTTCTTTTGCGTTTCCAACAGTCGGTCGTGGTAGGCCGATTACTGGCTCTATGCTGCTTGAGGATTTAGCCAGTAGGGGAAACTAGGGTGGTTTGACCCATAGAAAGACTTGAACCATTAAGATTTTTTCCATGAAAAGGATATTTAGGGAAAATTTTAGTTATTGTTTTAGTTGAGCAGTCACACAACAGTATTTTGCAGGGGCAAGCCATTTCAGAATGTTCAGTGGTTTTCAAGAAATTCAGGGCTAAATGATACTGCACCTTTCAAGTAAAGTTTGAAGATTTTGGAATTTTTTAGATTTTAACCTCCAGTTTTCAGGGAAATTAATTTTTTACGTATACATATTTTAGTTACTTTTCTAGCTATAGATTGATATGCCGTAGTTCTATATAACTTTAATCTAAGTTGCTAAAATTTAAAGTAAACAAAAGAAAGCTTCTTAAAGAGCTTTGACCCAAGCTAACCAAGGAGACTTAATCAAAGTCTAATTTGATGCTGTTGTTTAATTTGATGTTTTTTCAATGAGTTTTTATTTATGAATAGCTAAAATATTGTGAATATGAAAACCTTTATTCTTTTTAATATAATGAATAACTAAAATATATAATATTTTGGTCTAATAAATTGCTTTTATTTGACAAATAGCTAAAATACTAATACCCTTTGAGCCCAATTAGTTGTTACTTAATAAAATAACTGAAATATTGTTTTGGTCGGATCTGATAAAGTTTTGAATTTGACTCTGCTTTTCTGCTGATATGGAGTAAGAATAATTTTAAAAAAATGTATTTAACACTTCACTTAAAGAGAGAGAGAGAGAGAATATTTTGTACTTTCACTTCAAGTATCACTTATTAAAGCAAAAAATATCATCAAGCCTGGGTTTTTGATTTCAATATCTGTGAGTCTTCTTACATTCATGAAGGAGGGGGGGGGGGTCATGTTTCCCTAAGTGTTGGGTCAAGTCTCCCTAGGTCTAGGGACACTTGACTCATATGCAGACTTGAAGAATATAATTTTTTTTAATCATTTCTACGTAAAAATATGCTTTTATTTTTAGCCATAATAATGTGCAAAATGGCCAACTTTTTTAGAAAAATTTCTTTTCGTTCTAACTATTCTACAAAAAAAAAAAAAAAAAAAAGGAACATAAAAAAACAAAAATTGGGAAATTGGGTCAATGTGGCCTATTTTCCCCTAGTAAGCTACGGCTTTTATAATGTTCAAAATATTACACCTTGGCGAGAAGAATGACGCAACTCAAAAAAAAAAAAGAAAAAAAAGAAACAGCATTGTAGAAAATCAAGGTTTTATGCAATAGTAGTTTTAAGTCATTCAGTCTCAAATATTACAATACGCTCAAAACCATTATGATGTAATGTTTACTGGTTAGTTTTTGTTGCCTAAATTAGTAATGCATATACGTATATACTCTAAGTACAAATTTTCTTCTTCTGAATCATGAAATTTTAAAGATTTGTCAATGTTGGCTGGATCGTTTTTACGCCACCACGCATCAGTTATGTAAGCAGACTTTGTGCGAGTCTTGTGGCAAGAAAGAGCATTAAATTTAGATTTTAAATCAATAGTTAGTATGTTTTCCCAAAATTTAGAGTTGTGTCACTTTCCTTGCAGGGGTGCGGTACAGTAGTTAAAGTTAAATACGGAAATATAGCAACAATTTAGCTGTGCTGAGTAAAAAATCCTTTCGTAACGTTATTTCTTCCGAAATTACT
Source organism: Uloborus diversus (assembly GCF_026930045.1). Taxonomy (NCBI): domain Eukaryota; kingdom Metazoa; phylum Arthropoda; class Arachnida; order Araneae; family Uloboridae; genus Uloborus; species Uloborus diversus. The sequence continues at coordinate 103,159,564 of NC_072740.1, read as the reverse complement.
TTAGTATTGTTTTATAAATTATATTTTTCAATTTTTTGTCAAAAAAAGTCAGTTGGACATTTTCTTGATTCTAAATTGATTTTAATTCGGAAACATCGAAAATAGATTTTGTCAATTCAGTCAACCGTTGCGTCAAGAATTTAACTTTTAATACAACTCACTTTGTTATAACCAAAGCTGACAATCGTAGTTTAATCGTTGTTCTTAACAAATCTTATGCTTATGACACGAATAATTTGATTTCTAATCGTCAATATTCGGGAATTCGTAAGCATTCCAATGATAAGAAATTTAGAGGCATTTACTCAGCACTTACATCATTTTAAATATTTCCATAGAGTGTCAAACTTGTGGTTATTCTTTCTCAATTTTATGATGCGGTAACTATATATGCATGGATATACGGTAAATGAATTTTTTGCTTTTCCAAAGAAAATTTTCTGTTTATGAATGTTGGAAAATGTTCTGTTATTTCACTAGTCGTCGTTATTTTTGTATTTGCAAAGATGAAGACCGGATAACGTTTGAACTTTTTTGAGTTTTATAGGCACCAGGGAAAATATGCCTTCAAGTGACTAGTAACTTTAAAACTGTCAGAGGAGCGACACCAGAGAAGTGACAAATTCACACAGAACCGATAAAAACTACATCACGCGTTCTTTCTACCAGAACCTAAATGTAATCCGTGATGTCTACTCACAATAAACATAGCACTGCACAAACGTACATTTAGGTAACAATAAAAATTAAAAATCTATACTTTCCAGGGGAAATACTGAAACGACGGGCACAAGCACGCTTTGTAGCAGCGCAAAGAAAATTGATGCAATATTATTTGAATTTTGCTCAACCCCACTAGATTGCTTTTAACTTTAGTCTGTATTAAGCTTGTTATTCGTGGTCAAGGACATTTTTTAGCAATTTAAATGCTAAATTAGAGTCTTTTAACTGCGCCAGGTGAGTGTGACATATACTTATTATGTCACGTGAAAATGAATAATTTTTTGTATGTTAATAAATATTTTTACTAAGTTTTTTGATAAAATATGTTTTGATGTTTATTTAGGTGCATGGGTAAAAAAAAACATTGTGCCAAGTTATTTAAAAAGGAACACTGAACGTGTTTGTATAAAAAGTAGAAAAAAAGTAAGCCAGGGGAGTATACATTTATTACTATTTTCAGCTATTAATGCTAAAATGAAACAGTCACCGAGAATTGACTGCCCTGGCCGAATAAATGACTAAGAATTTATTGATAAAAACTACTAGGTTTTTTTAAAAATTACATAGTTACGTCAGAAAAAAACCTCCATTTTCGCTTGTTTTGAAGTTGATGTTTAGAAAAACTTTCCAATGAAAGTCCTGTCTAGGATTTGAACTTTACGCGCTTTTACTCGAAATTTTAAGTGCACTTAATCCCTTCATTTCCCACTGCTACTATTGAGGAGGTATTAATCAAAACAACACATGTCAATTTTAAACGATTTTAGTGAACTCTCGAAAAACGTGTTTCTAAATAACTTGTTATGCAAAAATGCATTAATATAGTTTGATTCAATCGCAATAATATTCTTAAGAGAAAGCTTTCAAATATAGGAAGACCAATAAACCTGCAATTAAATTTTTTAATTAGGACATGTTTTCACTTGATTAGATCTAATGGACAGGATTTTCTTTCATTAAAATCGTAATGGAAGTGTTTATTTTTCAACGCATTAAAAACCTAAAACCATTCACAGACATCCAACATATCGGCGACTGGGGCAATAAAAAAAGGGGAGTCAGAAGAAATGTGAAGGGTTTAGAGCTGGCGCTCAGGACCGTCATTTCGAATTTTGCCGGGGGGGGGGGGGCAGAGAGTGTATATTGAACGTGACGTTTATTGGAAACAAAAAAAAAAAACACTCCCACTTATGTGTATAAACATTAATTTTTCAAAATCAGGGGCGTAGATTGCTCCCCTACCCCAACTCCCCAAATGACTGGCCTGGTAGTCCCCCTGAAGCAGATTTTTTTTGTAAAGTAAGGCTATAGTATTGGATTTTAACATAACTGGTTAAATGACCTCTAAAAATGTGGAGTATAACCTCAAAGACCGGGGACAGATGGCTAGCGTGATCTTTCTCCTTCAAATTTAAAGCTCCATTCTTTTGAAATAAATAAAAAAATGCCCCATTTATTTGGAGTTTTTAGTTTTTATTTTGTAAAATAAATTAATCTACCTCGTACGAAATCCTTTTCAATCGATCATAAATTTTTAACCCCCAAAATTGAGGGAGGAGGGAAAGGCAAGGCCCCGTCACTTTCTTGAAGGGGGGTTCTAAAGTGGGAGCTTTCTAAAAGTGGGGGCAACTACCCCTCACTTTAGAAAGTGAGGGGTAGTTTCCCGCTTGCCTCCCCCCCCACTAGCCGCCAATGTGCACCATGTAGCACAAAGCTTGATATTGTAGATCACTGAGATGAAATAAGAGGAGAGTGTAAAGCTTTTTATTCTTGAAGAAAAGATCCTAAGCCACATTATGACATTTGGAGTACAATATTGGAAAAAATCAGGTTTCGTTCATTAGTTTTACGCAAAACGTATCGCTCATTCGTCATAGTTCAATCATATGACTAGGGAGCTTTGCCTCAGCTTTTCCTAAGCCAAAGATTCGACTTGCTCCCTCCAGTTACTAATTCCTACTCTAAAGTGTAAATCAACTCCAGGCCACACGAACAAAATAGGGACCACCTATTGGCCGAAATGGACAAGCAGTTTTCTGATTGAAACAAACATTCCTATTGAAATGGACATATTCTAGTTTGATTTAAGACCCAAAGTTTTAAGACAGAATTTAAATGGGATATTATTTTCTTTGGCTGAAACTAACAAAACAGTGTTGTAGGAACCCTCCTGTAATATTTGAATCTGCTGCTTACTCAATTTTCGTTAAAAATGGACGTGTGCGGTTCTGATTGGTAGCCATAGGGGAAAAAGAAAAGAAACACTCATTCTTATTCGAAGACTATTAACACTAGAGACGTGACAGATGTTATTTTTTCAGGAAAAATTTGCTCGACATAATTATGCTAGTAAATTGTTGTTAAGGGGTTGTTAAAGCGGGCATCAATTTAAAATGTTTTGCTGAGAACCCCCCCCCCCCAGCCCGTCTCTCTTTTTTCTTCATATATTTGTGATCAGCATCATTTTTTAACTCTTTATACAAAATTTTGTTTAATTTAATCAAGCTGTTGCTTCAGAATTAAGTTTTGAAAAATCCCTTTCGTAATGTCAAAAAGTTTTTCATAGTTTTGCATGAAATACATAAACTACCTTGGGTACGGTAAAGATTTTTTTTTATACCAAAATATGAATCAACCAATATTGAGTAATGAAAGCATCGTGATTTTTTTTATGAATTATGATACTAATTAAAAAAATATGATCCGAAAAAAAATATTTTGATGGGAAAACGATCTAGAAGAGCTTTTATTACGGGTTTCAAAAAACATACGAGTTCAAAACATTTATTGGTTTTTGCGCCATGCTTAAAAACTCATTTTTATTCCGTTTAGTTAACCGTATAACTTTTCAGAACGGAAACAATGAAAGCTGGTTTCTTCGTTAAAAAAAGAACAAAGTTATTCAACAAAAAAATCAAACCAATTATAGCGTTATTTTTCTGCATTAGAGTTATGTCCATGCATTTTTAAAATGTATAAATTTATTCGCTGTCTATATGAAGAAGAACACTATATAATTGCAATAGTCAGTTTTATGTAGATATCATTAAACGTAGGTATGAAAATAATGCGAAACATTATTTCGTTGTCCAATAAAAGAGTATTTTCCAGAATATTTAAAATTAAAAACCACACTTAAAGTTCTTTTGTTTGTTTTCTGCATTTAACCTTTACAATATACTCCTTTTGCAAAACAACAACTTTGCAAGAAAATTTGCATACACCACATTTTCACAGCTTCATACAAATAAAACCTCATCGCCTTGCTAGTCATGTTGTAATAGCTAAATTAGAATGGCTCGTCACTGTGACTATTTGCTTAAAGGAAAAATTATTGCCCTGCATCAATCGGGGAAAAGCATTTGACAAAAAGCCGAACTGTATGAATTATCTCCTTCAACAGTATCCAGATGGGTCAATAGGTAATATTTTGAACAGATCTCTTAGTTCATTTTGCTGATTTTCACGATTTTTTTTTGTTAAGTGTTTGAATAATTTTCAATGTGTCAAAAGGTCCAGGAGAGAATTGTCAGTCGCCAGAATGGCATGCTTTGAGCCCGAATTCTGCACGTCAAGTAGTTGCTGTGGCAAATTGTTACCCTTTTATGACTTTGTCAAAGATTCAACAAATCCTGAACTTGAATGTAAGCTTACATAGAGTTCTTGTCTACTTTTGTTTTATTTATTACGCAGAAATACTATTTAGATTTTGATTATTGCTTTAAAGTATAGGTTTCGGATTGGACTGTCCAAAACATACTCAAAGAACCCAGCTTACTTAGTCGGGTAGCAGCTGACATATTTTCAGAAACAGCAGAGATTGCAATTTGCCCATACGTACGTGAATTGGACGCCTGCATGCTGTAGATTCGTGGTTTTTACAGATGAAAACTGAGTGCAATAATTCTGCCATTCGTCTGCCCCTGTTGTATACCGACCAACATCATCTCTTTTCGATGTGAGATACATACCTAGAAAAAAAATGTTTCGTAGATTCAGGGTCGCTGTTTCAGTTTAAGGTTGCATGTCGATGAAAGAACTTGGATGTTTGCATCGAATTTCCAGACGTCTGACGACTTCATCTCGTTGCGACATATTGAAGCATGTCGTTATTCCAAACGTCCTGGAAAATCATTTGGTAGATGGCTTCTTTTTTTATACCAGCAGGTAGTGTTTATTGACATTTCTTTTAAACCAGTTATCTTTGTCAGTTTTAAAAACCAATACTTATATTCAAGTAGTTCTGCTTCAAAAATTTAGTAGTGTAGATTTCAGACTTTAGAACACTTTTAACTTTTTATTTCATTTAGAAAAAGAATCGTTTCTCTTTCTAATAGTATAAAATAGTTCCGGAAGTGTTTAGTAGTTAGAAGAGGGCTTTTCAAACTTAAATAGTCTGAATACTCACTCTTGAACACTTTTCTCGTTGCAGGCCTTGTCCTAAAACTAGATATTTCACATCGTTCTTGAAGCTTAATATTGGGTTCATTAATATTATAGGCACAACGTTGTGATATATATTTGTAAAAATATATCAACGGTTGTTTTAATTAACAGTGCTGCGCATTTATAAAGATGGATATTTTTATTATGACTTTGAATAAAGAATAGAATGAATAAAACGAACACTAAAAGGAATAAATAATGTGTTTTGAATGCATAGAAACTTCTGTTGGTAAAACATTGGTGTAAATGCATTTTGTTATATTGCATTCTATAATCATTTTTTTTTTTTTTAATGATACTAGTCCAATTTTTTTTATCAAACCACTACTGCAATGTCGGGTTACATGCTGAAAATTTTATTCCGAATTCTGCATTGGGTTTACTTTTCTACTCTAATTCTATACGTAACACTAAAGAACAGTGATGACCAACCTTTTTCGCCCGACCTGCCGCTCCTCATACACTCCTGTTTATGAAAATTGCAACACCACGAAGGACTTACGCGAGTGAGCTGAAAATTGCAGGAAATGTAAAGTAGGGCATAATATGCAAATAATTAGAATTGCAGACCGCGGTAGCGCATGCGTATGCTGAGCAGCACCCTCTGAACGGCGGATCGAGCCGAATATAAATAGATGGCTGTAGCGAGGCGTGTATGATTATCGGTGGTTATATGCTAGAGTAAACGTTAACTGAATCTTTACTATGCCTCTTCGACGAAAGAAAGCGAAATTTGAGCAAATTTCGGAGTTTGAACGGGGCAGAATCGTTGGCCTTCGTGAAGCTGGATTGCCTTATCGTGCAATAGCCGCTCGTGTGCAGCGTAACAGCAGCACAATCATGCGTGTTTGGAAGCAGTGGACGGACGAGGGTCGGACAGCACGGAAATCCGGGAGTGGACTCCGAAATGTGACGTCAGCTCGCGATAACAGACACCTGGTGCGTATGGCGTTGACGGACCGCACAGCTTCTTCTGGACAATTGGCAGCACAGTGGTCAACAGCTACAGGTGTTTCATTGTGTGCTTCATCAATTCGGAGACGTCTGCTGCAGCGTGGGCTGCGCGCAAGGATTCTTTTATGCAGCATTACTCTCACGCAAAACCATCGCCGCCTGCGGCTACTATGGGCCAATGTGCATAGGAGCTGGCGTGCTGATTGGCTGCAGGTCGTCTTTTCTGACGAATCCCGCTTCAATTTGTGGCACCATGATGGCCGAATTCGTGTCAGGCGCTGTGCTGGTGAACGGCACATTCCAGAGTGAATTATCGAACGCCACAGTGGACGAACACCCGGAGTTATGGTCTGGGGTGCCAAAGTATATCATGGAAGATCACAATTGCCTTTTCTGCAAGGATTGCCAGGGGCTGTATTCCAGCAGGATAATGCCCGTCCACATGTCGCCAGGACTCTCAAATCCTACCTTGATTCGCAGCAGGTACAGCTTCTTCTTTGGCCTGCATATTCCCTGGAAATGTCACCGATTGAACATGTGTGTGATTTCGTTGGGCGGCGTCTCGCTCGTGATCCTCGTTCTGTTGCTTCGACAGACGAACTTTGGTTGCGCATACAAACGATATGGAATACTCTTCCGCAGGCAGATATTCAAACTTGATTCCGCTGCATGGCGAGTCGTGTAGCAGCTCTTATTGCGGCGCGTGGTGGCACACAAAATACTAATTTCTATCTCTTTTTATTGTTTGTTTGGTTTGAAAATGTAATAATTTTTTGTAACATTACCACTCAACTGTGTACAAAATTGCATTCAACTATGATGCTTCCTTCATGGTGTTGCAATTTTCACAAACAGGAGTGTATTTAAATCATTCATTAGAACCAGAACGTAAAAAAATTCAAAATATTTCCTTCTTCTGTAAATAACATGGGAAAATATGGAAAAAGGAAAGAAAGTTATAAACCAATGATTGTTGTTACCGTTACTTGATGCTTATTTTATTAAATGCATGTTCTTAAGAAACCAGTTTCTTAATATTTGGCTCCAAATTTGAAACATTATCACTTATCGTGCTTTTCGATTTGTAACTTTGAACAAAATAACGGGCCACACGAATCAGCTTCGCGGGCCGGATGTGGCCCGCTGACCTCTGCTATAGACGATCCTCAAGCAATATGTCCTGTTCAGAGACTGCAGTTTCTTAAAGCAAGTGGATAACAGAGTAACAAAGCAAGAGACATTAAGTTATAACCATTTATTGGTTTATGTTACATTCAAAAATAAGAACATGCTCACTGAGCTGATGAATAAATACATTTGATCCGGCCTTGCGTCAGTTCGACTAACAAACCATTAAATCAATCGAGCTCTTTTCGAACTCTAGAGTCCATGCTTATATCCGTAGAAAAACAACTACGCCACCTAGGCAATTTACATATTGTTGCACTTTCTGTTCGAATACTGTCAGTTGTTATGAACTCGGCAATCTGGGATAGGGAATAACAGAGCTGGAGGTAAATGTCATCTTATTGAAACTGAGAGTGCCAACTAACTAGTAGATGAAGTAAATTTATCTCACCAGCGAGAGTCCGCAGACACTATGCGGTTCAACTCGTCAATTGAAGGCAAAGCTTGGGTATTAAGCACTTCTGCACCATGTCTGCGGACACCTGCTGGTGAGATAAATTTATCAACCAGTTTGATATAACAGATATCTATCAGTTCGTTCGCACTCTCAGTTTCATTGAGATGACATCTGCCTTCAGATCGGTTATTCCTTTTCCAGGCCGATGAGTTCATAACAAGGACGAAACTGCAGTCTCTGGATAGGATAACCGAGCTGTTGGTATATAGCAAGAGGATTTTCGAAAGCAGTAGTGCCCAACCTACGGCTCGTGGGTCCCATCCGGCCTACGAAGCTGATCCGTGGTGGCCCGTTGTTTTGTTTAATGTTACTAATCGGAACGTACACTTGATGACAATGTTACAAATTTGGAGCCAAATGTTCCGAAATAGGTTTTCTGAAAAACAGATTCATTTAGTAAAAGGAGCATAGTAGTGATAACTACCATTCTTAGTCTGTAATTTTCTTTCCTTTTCTTTATTTTCCCATGTTATTTAAAGGATTTTTAAATATTTTGAAATTTTATGTGTGTTCTGGCCCGGGAGAATCATTTTAATTTTAGGTGTAACCCTCGGATAGAAAAAAGTTGAGCATTACGGCTGCAGAAAAGGGGTCTCCAAACTATGTCCTGCGGATCAAAAGTGGCCCGCGAGCATATCAAATCTGGCCCGCTGCAGTGGGTCAGCTCCCCCTCCCTCTTAGCTTAATAAATCGTCATAATAACTGGGTATGTTTAACTACTCTAAGAATAGAATTTCTAAAAGAATTTACATTTTGTAATTTTCTATTTTAAACGAATGCTAGGATAAATTCAATATCAATTGCTAAAATATTCAGTACCGTTATGTAATTCAGTTCCAGCATTGTACTTTAAGGGCAAATTCAACTCGATTGAGTTTGATTCAATCGAAATCTATGTACCAGTAGCATGGCTGGAATTTTACTTTTAGATGGAGCAAATGAAATTTTTGGCTGCGCTATTGGTAGCTACATTTGATTAAATTCTGCTAAAGTTAAATGAGCCTTTTTTTCTAATTTTTAAAACATGATATTTTTTGAGCTTGATTGCGTTAGAATTTGAGGATAACAAGACCTCTAATGAGAAAGTAAGTTTGGTAGGAGGAGGAATTGACCGCGTTGCATTTATTCTGAAATAAAATGTAAAAAAGGTTTTTTAGCTCCTGCAGCAAATTTATCAGTGAGTATAAAACTGCTGCATCTGCTTGGCAAGCTGGAAATAATTTTTCACATTTTGTTTCGACAAGACTGCAGCGTAGTCTCCCTTCTCCCAACTCACCCCCCCCCCCCGCAGGAAAAAGATGTTTGAGAGGATTCCTAAGTCAATAACTAATTAATAAGGTTATGCAGAATGCTTCTAACAGGTCAGGAAAGGTATGTTTTCACGAATAGTTACTAGTAATGGTAAATTAAGAAAATTTTAATGTCACGTATCAGGTAGCTACTGAAATTTTTGGAATCGATTTTTAAGCAATTTTGATTAGTTATTTTTTCAAACCCAGTCACTAACGAACTTTAGTTCTTCTGCAAGTAGAGAAAATTGTTTTATTTCCCGTGTTAATTTTTCCAACATCTGGCGGTTGAGAACTAAGCATTTTAAGTACAATTTGAAACTTAAATTCTATGAATGCTGGAATAATACTTAATGCACTTTGTGTATTTTAGTTAGTTCTAATACAAAAATATGTGATTCTGAATTAAAATTTGTGTGATGAGCTATCTCATGCAATTTGTGTGATAAGCTATCTCATGCAATTTGTGTGATAAGCTATCTCATGCAATTTGTGTGATAAGCTATCTCTATCTGGAGGGGGGGGGGTATTGGCCCCCAAGTCTGTTTGGCCCGCATGGGGCCAAAAAGTTTGGAAACTCCATGCTATGAACATGCCTGCACTCGCATGAATATGTTGCGCAGAACGGAATCAAATATTGTTATGCTTTATTTGCAAGTGTAGAGTTACAAAATCTGAGAAGTAACCAGAAGTCTGATTTCGTTTCCCCCTTGTTTAAATTGATAAAAGCGTTTTGTCTTTCTAAATTTCAGGTTGGATCGATCATGAATCTCCTTACTAGAAACAGCATTGCGAAACAACGAGTTATTTAAGTTTTTTTTTTATGTTATCGGGTTTTACCTTCCCTTTTATTTTTTATATTCATACTTTGTTCATTTTATGTTTTTAAAACCAATTTTCAATGAAGACACAGCTGAACATGGTGCTTGCTTTGCTCGAGTCGCCAATCTATTTAATACTGCGTGTTTCCACGTTGGGCTGTGGTGCAAAAAAATTCGCAAAGTTTTGTATGCGATGTCCCAAACTTTTTCCAATGTCTGCGAAAAACTCGAATTTCACTTTATATCAAGAGACCTTCTATTTTATACCAAATTGAATTATTAACATAAAGTGCAATATATTCATCAAACATATTTACATCATTTGCGCCAATGCAATTGACTGGAGCCTAAATATCTTTCCAATGTGATAAAATGGCATAAAGTTTAGAGTTAACATTTATGTAAGATATAAAAGAAAATTTTACAGCGAATTTAAAGTATTGAAAAATTACGATGATTTTGTCTCTTTTGGCTGTTGAATCGAAATAATTGAAGCATTAGAAGTTATTGTTCAGTTAGGTTATAAGTAACAACAATGGCGGCGATTCGGGAAGGGGGGAAAGGGGGGGGGGGCAACCCCCCTTTTATTTTCCAATTTAGGAACCAAAACTGGAAATTATAAAAAACGCAGAAATGTCAAAAATTTCAAATCATAATTATTTGCTTTACTTTGTATATCTGTTTTCGAAACATTATACGAGCAGTAACTTTTAGTTTATGTACACTGTTATAACCAGAGGTTCCAGACGGGTGAATATATTCCCCCTAAGGTGAAAGCATGGTGACCAAGGGTGCCATACTGGCCAGGAAGTAAAGCAGAGGTGCGAAAGTAGCAGACAGTCGTAGACAGGGGTGCCAAAACAGCAAGCAATCGCTAAATGACTTGCTGGCGCATGCGCTTCCGACATACATTCACCATTCAACCACTTCAATATGGCGGACGAATGATAGGTTTCACTACGCGTGGCTTCTACGTCTTTCACATTGAATGAAGTACACTATTGGATTAAATCTCAACTTTTGTAGGATAATTCTTTAAAATAACAAGTAAGTACAGCTTTTGATCACTTTGTAGCTTTTAGGGCTTTCAAACATAGTTAAAAGTACGTTTAATGCTTTTCAGTTAGCGTTAGTCCGTTACGATACCGTAGTACCGTTAGTTGTTTATTTTCAGGTTACCGTTACCTATCGTGAAAATTCCATCATTCACACAAAACGCTACTAAATGTATCTATCATTATTTTCTTGAGTACTCGATAAGCAACATTTAATCACCGAAATAGTAACCGCAATGATATTTTCAATAACCAACAAGTGAGAACCTAAATAAAAATGATTCTTGTGCTTCGTGTAGCGAACGTAAAAAATAAAAAAGAAATCTCTCTCCGTCTATCTTTTTCTTTTGCTTTTTCGTTCAAGTGTTTGAATCATTTCCTGTTAGCGGTTATTCGATAGTGTTAGGAGTTTCTTTAAATTTTTAACTGTCGAAAAATTTTATGCGCATTTTATTTTATTGTTATTTTGATTGAAATGTTGAACGTTTGAGAAACGATTTTGTTTTATCGTAACTTGAATATTCCAGAATATTTTTGGCTGTTCATGTAAATAATTCATAAGTACATCTACACTTTACTTTCGGTGCGGTTATTTCTCACAAATGATCATTAACTTAACTATGATTATTCAAATAATTACTCGTCTTTAACTTTAAATATATTTGTGACAACTCTTTGATACCAAATAAAGTCTGTAGATATTTATTGTTTTATTCATCTTTAATATTACTTTGTAAAAAAAAAACAAAAAAAAAAAAAAAAAAACTCATCAGTACGCAGAATTTTTTTACAAGTTTTTTACCGCCCCGAGAGTTATTATAATTATTATTATTTATTTTATTTATTTTTAAGAAAAGGATAAAAATTTCACAGGTCCGCAATGTTTTTCATTTGTTTTTACCGACCCGTGGGTCAAAAGAGGTTGAGAAACACTGATGTAGAGAACGATCAGATGAATTAAAGCAATGAGCACTTCTTAACTATGTTGAAAACTCTGAAATATGGTCAAATGCTGTAATTACAAGTTTTAATCATTTCCAGTACTGAATTCATGCAATGTGAAAAGTGTGCAAAACGTAGACTATCATGAATCAAAACAAAACTATTAAAAAAAGAGAAATACACAACTGTATTCAAAAACGCACACAATACGGGGGAGGGGGGAGGATCTACAGTAAGGGTGCCATTTCTCTCTCCGAAGGTTCATTCTTTTCACCCCGGCTGCCTACTTTTTGAAAGGTGCCTGTTTTTCACCCTAGTTAGAGGTGAAATTTCGGCTCCGTATTGGGTGCCGCTGGTGAACAAGCGTTTCACCCCTGAAAGGTGCCGAATGCAACCTGTAGTTTTAACAGTGTATTCATTGTTTAGATATTAGTAAATCAATTGTTTTACCAAGCCATACTTGCTAAATGACATTATTACTAAGCGTTTGTGACACCTCAAAATACTTTGGGGTAAAGAATGTAAGTCTAATTCATGTCTAAGTGTTTTCTAGGGGAAAGTTATTATGTACATAACTCATGTTTTTCTTTTGATGAATTAAGCTGTTAGCTTTACTTCAATTACCACTCATATGCTCTCAAAACCAGCCTTAGAAAAATTTTGTACTCCCCCCCCTTTTTTTTCATTTATTTTTATTGCTGCCGCTAAAAATTCAATGGCTTTTAGTCGTCGTTTTTTTGCCCCCCCCCCTCACTTTTCAGTCGCAATGCCCGCCTCTGAGTAACAATAACCTCAAACAACCCTGCCCATGCAAGATCTTTATTAAATGAGCTCTTTGAACAAAAGCGAACAACTGAGGAATGTGAAGCTATATTAAAATTGTTTGCTGGAAATCAAGGGGGTTACACAGACCCCAAGAAGTTCATGGACCACAGGTTAAGAACTTAGAAACAATTTCATTCCAGAAATTGCTCTAAGGTTTTAAGAAGAAACCTGTTGCATTTTGTAGGCACAATTTGTAAAAGGTTGGTGGGGGGGGGGGGGGAGAAATTAAAGAAAGATATTCTTTTTAGTGGAACAAAACTTTCAAACAAAAATTCTAAAACTTAAAATAAACATTTAAGGCTTTATGCTAGAACTGAACAAATTATATTTGAACAGTGCATTAGTACTTTTCTATCACCCCCCCTCGACAACAATGAGTTTTAAAATGTTAACTAGCTACAAAAGGAAAAAACAAGACCAAGATTTCATTAGGCAGTTCAACGCATCGATACATAGATTTGTTTCTGTAATACTATTTGACAAGATTTCCGTTTTTTACTTCCTTTTACAAAAAAGGAAGTATTGTATTCGCGAAAAAATTTTCATTTAAAAATCGGCCTTAATTTCCATTTTGCTCACCTCCGAATGAATGTTGAATTGATTTTACAACCCGACCACACGTGGATATACACCTAGGAACGTACAGACACCCGAAATATCCATTTTTACGATCCCCGAGTTAATTACAACAAGTTTTCTCGTGACGTCTGTACACTGTAACAAATTTCGGAAACGTTTCTGGATATATCGGAAACGTTTCCGAAATAGTAGGAATCCTTCATCCAATAGCGAACTCCTCATTATTCAGAAAACTTTTTGTTATTTCAAGAAATCTAGAAGAGGAAGTGATAACGCTTCGAAGCGTATTTCATCCTTCCAACCCGGGCGCCAATGAGTCGGAAATAACGAGAACTTATTTTTTTCTTATCTATGGTTGCTGCAGTCAGCAACTGTTTAGCATTGGATTGCTTGTTATTTCATGTCTAGAGAGTAGTAAAATGTGTCGAAACTAATTTTACGCCTTTGCATTTCGGACTGCCCTTGATTTTTTTAGACGATGTACGCAGCTATTAAGTTATTTAATAACCATTTGCTTCTTTACAATTTCCAGTGTAACCATAATTAGATATATATTGTGTGTTCAAGCGTGAATAGTTTCAACACCCGTGTTTATACTTCATGAAACGAAACCCTTTGGATTACTTATTCAGTTGTAATGGAGGTACTTAGATTTTCTTCCGCTCATGTTCACTTGTAAGTATTAATGAATATTTTAAAACATGTTGTTATATACATTTATAATTTTGTTGATTTGCATTTGATGAGGCTCCAATTGTAACTGTTTTTGGGTTTATTGAATTAATTTAAAGTTATCCTACATACCTATGTGCGCGGTGTACTATTTGTTGTAACCAACTGAAACTGATTAATTACGCAAAAGAAAAGAGATTTATATTTGAGAAGCAATCACAGAAAAGTTATTTCGAAATACTTGGAAGTACATACATTTTGATTCAAAAAGAAAAAAAAATCAATTGTTTAATTCATTAAAAATATGGTAATGCAAATATTTTCTAGTATTGTAATATGCTTCACAAAAAATGTGCCAGTATTATTTATCTTTTTTTATTATAATTTATTCATTCATTAAAAAATATTTATACCATTAGAAAATGACCATGTTATGTATTAGTAAGAACATAGTTATGCAATTAATTCATCTGCTTATTCATTTTGTTGAATGTGGTTAACAATAAAAAAATTCCTTGACATTAGTTGTTCCGAAAATAACATTTCCTTCGTGGATATACTAGTTTAATGTAGGACAGTCAGGAGGAATGAGTCAGTGGCAAAAATGGAACAGCTGCATTTACATGCCGAAATAAAAAGTAAAAATTATTTCATGTCATCGTTTTAAAAGTGATCATTTTTTAAATACTATGTTATTAATATGCAATGCACATATGGGGAGAAGACGAGGGGCGTTCAAAACGCAGACTTGCCATTGACATTTTCAAGGGGTTGCTTTTTTTAGGGGGGGGGCGCTTTATATCATTTTATGGGTGCACCATCACTCTTATGGTGTGGGGGGGGGACTCTCGTATATATGAAATGGAATAATCATGTAATAGAGTTCAATGTGTTAATAAATAAAATATATAATGCATTTTGCGCATACTCTAAAAATAAAATCAGTAACCTATTTTGATTAAGTATCTATATTTATGATAAACTGGAAAAGGGCAAGAACAGAAGAATAAACCCGAATGGTTCCAGCAGGGGGACTTTGGTGTCATATTTAAATTCATCAATTTCTCTGTTGGTACTTTTCGGTACACTTTGTTCGTCAAAGAAATTGACTTGACGTTTTTGAAAATTGTTTGGAGAATTCCGAAATACTCGGAAACGTTTTCGAAACTTTCATGAACCACAGCTGCACAGAATACTCAGAAACATTTCTGGAAATTACGGAAAGAGGATTCCGAAATACTCAGAAACGTTTCTGAAAATTACAGAAAGAGGATTCTAAAATACTCAGAAACATTTCTGGAAATTATAGAAAGAGGATTCCGAAATACTCAGACACGTTTCCGGACATTACAGAAAGAGAATTCCGAAATACTCAGAAACGTTTTTGAAAATTTCATGAACCGCAGCTGCACGATATACTCAGAAACGTTTCCGAATTTTTTTTACAGTGTATGTACGTATGTATGTGTATATGTATGTCACATAACTCAAGAACAGAATATCCTAGAAAGTTGAAATTTCGTACGTAGACTCCTAGTGGGGTCTAGTTGTGCACCTCTCCTTTTGGTTGCATTCGGGTGTTTCTAAAGGGGTCTTTTGCCCCTTTTTGGGGGGAAATCATTGTTAATTTCGATGTAAACTCAAGTGGTGTTATAATTTGGAGGACACTTGGCTATATATCGCCATTATTTTAGTTGCCAAGTTTTGTCGCCAACTTGGCGACAAATTTGGCGATTTGTTTTATTATTTTAAAACCTGGATTCAATTTAGCCAATGTTGGTGATATTTAGAGAGTAAACTATTGAATTCCATTAAATCTGCCAATAATGAGAAAATGACATTAAATTGGAGTAAAAGGAAGTCATGTGATGCACACATCAGCTCGTTTTTTTTAAACTTTAGTCACCTTAATAAAATAGTAGAATCTTTTCATTTGTTTTTCTTTTTCACTCTAGGATAACAGCTCTATAGCGCAATCCTGGTTAAAAGAAATTGGTAAATGAGATTGAATGGCTTAGTAATGTAGCGGAGCCTCATGGTAAATGTTTGGGCATTATGGAAGTGGCAAATTTAATTTTCAGCAAATCCAAATGCAGATGAACTTTGGGACGCTGCTTCTATTTCTTGGAAGTGATCCCGACACTGCAAGAGTACTGAAAGTGACAATCGATAAATATTTTTACGAAAAAAGGTGGTTTGTTACTCAATAAAAAATATTATATGTTTGCAAATTAGAAAACTTACTCCAACATTTGATCCCTTCATTTTATTCATCATTCAAAGCTTTGTTTCTCAACAGTTTTGGTTGATAGGGGAATGTGGGGCAAAGTGAAATAGCGGGGAAAAGTGAAATGGTGAAATATTTGCTCTGTTTTTAGCCTACGCCTAATATCTGGTATCATTATTAATATATAGTAATACATGTAGTCTATTCCAGTTAAGAAATAATTGCCTCTGAAAATCAAAGAACATGGTAATAAAAGCAGTTTTCACAAATTACTACTCATATTGTAATATTTTGTTGCAAGTCAAAAATTATTTTTCTTATTATTAAATGATAAAGTTCTTGTTATTAACGTTTAAAATATGAATTGACATCTACTAATATTCGGTGCAGTACTTATTTAATATTAAGCGTATTTGTGTTTGAAATAATTTCTACAGTTATTCAAGTGTATGCGGGGCAAAGTAGATGGGGCAAAGTAAAATAGCTCACTTCAATTACTTATTCTATCCTTTATCAAATCACGAGCGTATTTATTTAATAATTATTTCATTTACATTCCTTCATTTAATAATTCCCTTACTTATTCATTTATTGACTTATTTTCTTATTCATTCACTATTTTATTCACTCAGTAATTTTTTCTGGCAAATATATTAACTTTTTTATTCATTTTTTCCTTTTTTTTTATTTTTCCTTTTTTTATTTATTCATTAATTCTTTTATTTACTAATTAATTTGATCAAAAATATCTCGAATAATCAAATAAAAATATTTCATTCGAAAAAAAAATCATTTTTCACTTTTTTTTATGAAAGAAAAAAGGGAAAATTTCCCACCTTTTTTTGGAGGCACAAAGTTATTGCCAAAAATAAAAAAAATGTTTCAGTACAAGTTTTACTATGAAATATATTGTTCTTTCTTTATGAACCGTAAATTTTAGAAGAAAACTCCAATTTTTTCATATTGAAAAAAAAAAGTGATCTTAACCATTTCACTTTGCTCCACATTCCCCTACTTTTTAAATAAAAACGTCTAGAGCGTGCATCATAAAACTTTTATTCACTTAAAGTCATTATGCAAAACTGAAAGATTTTCTTATAAAGGATAAATAAAGATTTTGTACGTACCAGAATAATTACTTAAAAACCTCATAATCAAGCTGTTTAAATGAGTCGTAGTTTGTTTTTCATTTATTACGAAAGCTGTATCAATATTGGATTTTACTATCAATGATATCTCAAGCGGGCACGTTTCAGCAAATTCAGGTTTAATGTTCAGTTAAATGTTAGACTATGTAAAGTATATGAAGTGCTCAGATGTTTAAAACAATTGAAATGATGATTTTTAAAATTATACTTTAAACTACAAAATAACCCGTCATGGTATGACGGGGCAAATTGTTTTTTTATCAAAGAGATTGACAGTCAAATGTGACGTGTTTCAAAAAATATCTGTACCTTAAAGCCAGACTAACGTCAGTCGCATTTTCACTACTTTTGCAGGAGAGCGTACAAATGTTTGATGACTGTATACGAAGGTTGGGGCTTTTCTTCTTAAAAAATTGGTAAGTAAATATAAAGATTTTTGTTGTTCAACAGAATTACGTTGTTGCGGCTTAAATCATAATAAGTATAAAGCTGTTCTCAGCTCGTCAACACTGCCAGAGAATATTGTTAAAGTGTATCATCGAGATTTGAATAAATGAACCTCGCGTGTGATATGCAACTGATTTAATTTATTACTTTTTGCTAAAAGCAGAAATGCATTTGAAATATATACGATCAGCAAGCATGAAGATACATTTTTAATTCACACGCTGACTTATGTCCACGCTGACAGCAGCATGTACAGATACTGCTGATCACACAAAATGCAACACCAACAAGGAGTAGTCAGAATAAAACAAAATTTTACGCACGTAAGGGCAACATTGATATTAGAAATTGATTACAAAACGAAAGCAAAATGATCATTTGTTACTTTAAAAATTCAAAATGAATGGATGTTTAAGTACCCTAGTGAGCAACCTCTAGCGTAAAGGTACATGGCGATACAGTCAAGTATTGAGGCACAGTATCTCGTACGTATTAGCTTCATTGATCAGCAATACTTAGGAGATAAAGGTCACAGTAAGGTGGTTCAAAAATACATGTAAAAAAAAAGTTTATCCTAAGACCCCCTCAATATTTTTAGACTTATAGATAGTAATAGACTGGAAGAATTTTAGCTTCATATTTCAACTGAAAGAGGGTGCTCAGCCCCCTCCCCCAAACTTCATAAGTATGGGGAGGGGAGTTAAAATACATTAAACTGAAAAAACAATTTTACATATTATAGTATACACTAGTAATATGCATATACAGCCTGAGTAAAAACTTTAAGGCCAGTATAATGTTCTTTGAAAAAAGGAAAATGAAATTAAAGGGATTTTAATATTATTGTATTATTAATTATTAATGTTCATTGGTAAGAAATAACGCAACACACAGGATTTGTAAAGCATGCAATAATCAGGAAAGCAGTGGTTTATTCAAAGTTAGCATTTCAGCTTGAGGAAAAACTTTAAGGCCACTAGTATTTTTAAAAAACTGCAAGCACTTATACTGTAATATATGTCACCTCAGTTAACAAGATTGTGGAAACCCTTCAACTTGCAGTTTTGTGATTAATTTCTTCAAAGTTTTTGTTCTACTTGTGACGATATCGTAAGGTAAAAAGTTAACTGTTCAAGAAAGAGAGCAGATTGAAGCTTTTTCTTCAACAAGGATAAGTAGGCGTACCATTGCGAAAAAATAGGAAGATCGAAGACTGAAGTCAACATTTTTCTTTGATTTAAACACAATTAGGGTAAAAAGAACCCGGGAAAACTGAAAGCTTTGTCCTCGCGTCATGGAAGAAGAGTTTGGAAATTATTACATTACCTGAAAAGTACTCAACCAGGAAACTTATCCAGACGATAGGTTTAAATGTTTGTCAAAAACGATATATAACACAATTAGAAGGTGTGGAAATTTTATTAATGCTGCAAAATTGCTTATACCTCATTTATTGAAAATGCACAATATAGAGCGTTTCAACTTTAGCTAGGAAATCATGTCCTGGGATAAACAATGAATGCAAATAATTTTTTCTAACGAAAAGAAGTGGAGTCTGGATGGGCCAAACGGACGGAAGTACTATTGGCGTGATTTACGAAAAGAAAAAGAAATATTCTACAGGCGCCAATTAGATGGAGGCTCTGTCAGAACTTGCGAGTGCTTTGCTTACAATCGTGTGTGCTCAGTTGCGTTTGTTTCAGGTAAAATAAACTCACAAGCATATCAAAATGTCCTCCCAAGTCATCTTTTACCAAATGCTGAATTTATTGCTGGAGAAAATTTAAAATATCGGCAAAACAATGCATCTATCCATCCGAGGAACAGTGCAAAAAATAGGCTACAAGTAAGCAATGTTGAAACTTTGAAATGACCAACTAAGTCTCCAGATCTTAACCTAATAGAGAACTTATTGGGTGACTTAGCAAGAAGAGTTTATGCTTATGAGAGATATTTTACTTCATCAATAGAGCTGAAATCTACCATCGAAGATGAATGGTAAAAAATACATCCCGAATTTTGTCAAAAACTAGTTTCATTCATGAACACAAAAATATTTGAAGGAATGGCTCCCACACAAGCTTATACATATTTGAATTTTTGTCCTCATGTGCTTTTTTCTATGTTGGCCTTAAAGATTTTACTCAGGTTCAAATATTGATCTTTAATATTTTCTGATAATGAAACACTTACAATTAAACTTTTTTGTCTTTTTTACTTGTATTTAATGATAATAATTATATATCACTCATATGGCTTTTTGATCCTAAGATCAAGGTGTGTCCAATTTCTCAAAAAAGTGCACTGGACTTAAAGTTTTTACTCAGACTGTATATTGCAATAAAATAATTATTTACAAAAAAAAAAAAAACAAAACAAAAAAAAAAAAACAGATGGGGAAATTAAAAGTTTCTAAATTTGTGGCATTTTCTATCCTACGGCTAATGTTAAATTAAGGGGTCATTGAGCACCTTCTTAAAATTTGAGTAAGAAGCTAAAACATAAGAAGCTTTTACAGCATAATTCTATTAGTAAACCTAAAAAAATAGAGCATAATACTATTAGTAAACCTAAAAAAAATAAGGGGTGTCCTGGACTCTAGCTGGAAAAAAGTTTTTTTTGCAATACCTTAGGGTACAGTAGGACAAATGCATTTCTCTCTATAGTTTAAATACGAAAAAGTTCCAACTTTTCATCAGACAACAAAATTTCCTTTTAAGTTCCATCAACGGATTTTTCGGACCTTTAATTATCTTATCTATCAGCAAAAGCTTCTATTATAGCACGTGATTTATCAAAATCATATATTCAAAAACTATTACTTATTATTCACTAAATATTGATGCAATTTTTATCATTGCTGAAACGCACACAATGAGTAAATAATGTAAATTTTCAACAATATTTATTTCCTTTGAGCATGAGAAAATACTATTTCAGTAGACCTCTATACGAATCGAAATGACAATCCGTTTCTATAATATTCATGGCATCTTTATATGTCTTTAAAAACTATACCTCTGCATAGACTATTGCTCCTTTTATCTGCGAAGTTATATTTCTCGTTTTTATTCAATTTTCTTCCGACACGAGAGACGCAGCTGAAGCTGAATTGCACAAAACTCAGCACACAACTTAACATGTTCTTCCAAACCATTCCTCTTCTGGATCATTCCCGTTTTCTTGAACCCAGTTAGAAAACTGGAAAAAGTGTCCCTTAACGGGATTGTAGTCTCATCCCACATATTTATGGTCTACTCTCTGTAAAGGCGGTGGTCCCGTTATTAGACTTTCCTCCGTAAAAGGACCGAGGCCATGATCCCCATCGTTGGCCACAAAATGAAGATCTTCTTGCCGAATCCTCTGCTTGGATGGGAACAAAGGAATCCCCAATCTCTCTCCAGAGATCGGAGTGTGATCCATTTGTTTTGATTGAAGCGACAAAGCGATGATCCCCGCAGGGGTTTGCTACGCTTGCTATAGAGGAGATCGGGGCTAAGTCCTACAATATTTTAAAGGTTTTCCGCCAGCTGAGCTCAGTCGTAAAAAGAGACACACGGGGAGAATGACAAAAATCGCCCATAAAAATATTTCGCAGCCATCTATTTCCGAGAGAAAACAGTTTGCATTTGGATAATAGCAATGTTTTGCATGACGAATGACCCAGAAAATGAATGGGAGTTTAATAGCGACGGTTCGTAGAATGTTGAGAATTATCATTGGTTTCGGTTATTTTCTCACTTTAAATTTTTTTAGGTTTTTTTTTTCAGCTCATTTTGAATTGATATGAATGATCAAAAAAAAAAAAAAAAAAAAAAGAAATTTAACACCTCCACTTTCTACTATTTATTCAATTAAGACTTAAATACTGATAGATCGTACAGATGTATATATAGTTTTTTTTTCCTTTTTTAATTCTAGGAAATGGTTCATTATATTTCAGAGCATATCATTCATATTATTTTTCATTCTATTCTTTCTACCCATCCCCCCCCCCCTTTTTTTTGCTTGGCTTCGTATTTCTTTTATGAAACACTTTGGTTATACATTAGACTGGAAATAATACATATCAAAATGAATGTATAATTTCAAAATGAAAAAGAATTGATATTAACAAGATTAGAAATCCCACTTTCCCACGCAAACACACAAACACACACACATATAGAAAAATGGACGAAACATTAGCCAACCTAACAGAAATTAGGTGATAATGTTTCAGAAACAGAACACCTTACCCCAACTTACCCCAAAATAGGGTAAGAGCGTGAAGTATCCAAAGGTCACTAAAAATTATGTAATTAATACACAAAGCATGTTAGAGTCAAAAAATAAATATAGTTTGACAGCTGAAACTGTACAGATCTTTAAAGCGACATACGAACGTTTTTTTAAAAACTTTTTACAGCCATTAAGGAAATAAAGTTTTAAATATTTGCCAACATGCCCGGTCTTCCCTACTGACATAGCTGGGAAACTTATTTTAAAGCTTTAAGTTAATAAAAGTTAAACTGCAATGTACTACTTTTGTAAAGGCTCAAAAGTTTCAAAAGTGACCTATACTAGTCGGGTACCCAAGCCCGAGTAGCACACTTACTCGATTTAAGGCAGAGAGGTACGGCTTCAGATTTTAATCACGCACCCATATTTACTCCACGCAATTTCTTTCCCAGTTATTTGTATTTTTGAAACCAAAATGTACTGAATTGTACTACCGCTTAGAACATGCAACTACTTTCACTTCTAAGTATCAAAATTGACCGTGAACATTTTTTATGAAGCTCTCGTATTTTAAAGACAACGATTGTGAAACTGCAAACAAAGTAAAAACAAAATATGTACTGCGTGCAGTATCCTAATCATTACATTGAAATTGATGGAAAACTTCTGTAAAGGCTAACACCAATGCTTCCTGTTTCATGCATGTCTTTTTATCTACCTTAATCCTATATCTCTATTATCAGAGTAAGTAGAAAGCTAAAAAAAAAAAAGATATAATTACAAGTGAGGAACCAATTGGGGATTGAAACACAAGTGGCTGCTATGGACAACGATGAAAGCGTTTTATAATTTCCCAGCAGAGCATAATGCATAAGCGGTCATTCGTTTTCTTTTGAAATCAATAAAGATAAATTAAGACAGGGTCTTGCCCTGTTAAGAATGATAATTTCTTCCTTGTTGAGTCGTGATTAATGATGCATCATTGAGTCGAAATGTATGAGGTGATTTTTGTTTGGTAAACCGATTTTAGGACCGACACTAGCAATTCCAGCTTTTCAATTAAAAGTGTAATATGCTGCCCCGTCAATCAAAACAAAAATTTTCAATTAAAAAGAAAGGTTAAGTTGTTTGTAAACATATAAAATTATGATCTGCATGTTAAATGGCTGTATGTAGGTGTGCGTGTTCTTTAAACAAATCAAAAGAGGACTGAGTTTAAATTTAGAATTGTAAAATTGCTCTTTTCTAAGCGTGGACAGGAAATTTTATTCTATTTTTTTTTCTTTTATTTAAGCCTGAATTTTGAACCTGGGCCACTGCATAACTTTTATTTAAGAAGTAGACCGTACAACGTCGGACAGTGCATCTAGTGCTTGACAAATTTCTTCGGGGAAGAGAGACAAACCCATTATAAATGAAACGAAGAACAAACGAGACATCAGAACGTTTATTTTTTATTCAGCAAACTTTTTTAAATTCTGCCCGGGTAATTATTTTAAATCAATCTGTTCAACTAGTTTATGCTTGATGGCTAATGTAGATCAATAACTTAGCATATTATCTAGAGTTGTTAAGCTAAGAAAATTTTTATTAACATCAATTTAAGAAATCTCCCATCCCCACTTACCACACTCATTGGTGAAGAAAACGAAATTCAAAAAGCAATAACTGCCATTTTGTGAAGAATTGGGAGACTTGTACGAAGTAAACCAAGAAGGTTAGTGTACACTGGAATCGACTCTTCTGGAGGATTCAATCGTAATACAGGGTTTAGAAAATTAACTTCTCGTATTTGGAGAGGGCACTGTGTAATTTGTGGTGGATATACGTTGGTGGAAGTGGTCGTTTATGCCGTATTTAGCCTTATTATAAAAATATAAAAAGATAATGGCTGATTTTCTTGTTCTTCGCCAGATATGTTACTGGCGGAATTTAGGCACATTAGCTGTCTATTATTCAGTTTTTTTTTTTAGTGTAGCCATTAAAATGCTCTTCTATACCAGTGCTTTACGCCCGCAAATTTGGTGACATGCCAATAGTTCCAATGCCGTTTGAGGGTTTTCAATACGCTGATCAATTTACGCATGATAACTATAGGTGATGTCCATCGAAAATCTCTAAATTCTTCCACTCTGACTCTAATCGTAACAGTAGTTCGTTGCTTCAAATCATCAGAATCTCAAAAGCATACCTTGATATAACCATGTCTAAAATTTTGGTTCAATTGGTTCTACGAAAAGCCCTATAGGGCTTTGTATGTAAGAGAAGCTACTTTTGCACCACCCTGTAAGTATTTGTTTTTCGAATAATCATCGCAACGACACTTAAGGCTTTGGTTAACTTTTTTATTTGAAATATATTTTTCAGTCAATCTTAAACAGCTCTAAAACTTTTATGATTAAACACTGCGGGGAAACTTGAATGTTTTACAAATGTTTTATTCGGATCAAATAAGCGGATTTGCTTAAAATAAATTTAGAAGGTAAAACTTTTGAAACAGAAGGTGCTTACACACTGTTTTTAAAATTTGATATTTGAAGGCTATTTTTTCAATTAAAATTAAAAAGTTTAACAATAGTAAATGCGGAAAAATCGAATTTTTTTTTGGAAAACGATACTTTCTCTTCGCCCCCCCCCCCCCCCGAATGAACAAACAATTCGGAAAGTTGGAAAATGTTTCACAAGATTCTAGTTCATCGTTAAAAAGGGTTGCAAACGATTTTTTTTTTTTGGTTTACATGATTAGTGCAACATGAACTTTGTATTTACTTCTTAATTATTATTACAAGAAGATAGCCTTTTTTTTTGTCAGAGAGATTGGTTTTCGAATTTGACGTGTTCCAAATATGTACCTCCAAGCCACACTAACGAAAGTCATATTTTTGCTACGTTTCAAGAGAGCGTAAAAACATTTGTTTACTGCATACGAAGGTTGTGACTCGCGTTCTTGTAAAATTGGTCAGTAAATATAAAGGTTTTCTTTAAACAAAAATATGTTGTTATGGCTCAATGTGGAATAGGAATCTATTCATGCAGTCTGACCACCGATGAGATGGAAAAGCTAATATCCGACGTACAGGCGGAAATGGACGGATCTATTAGTTTTCAGGGAATTTTAAGGGGGGGGGGGGAATCTTTTTAAAATGAAATTACCGAATATAAGGAGCTCCTACAGTGAAATAATGCCCTCACGCGAATCATTTATAAATTATTGTTTCGTACTAAGGTAGGGATTGTCGGACATAAGTATATCCATTTTATGGCGAGTTTTATTGTTGCTGACGTCAGAGCGTTACTAGATCAGTGATTTAGACTATTATATATATGAGGCAATTGTATATATATATTTTCCTGACTATAACTGTTATCATGTCTTTTGTTTGGCAACTTTCCGAAAGCAATATGTACAGTCAACTCTTGACAATTCGAAGTTCGAAAGCTCCGGCTGAAACTTTCGAGTTAATAGTTTTTCGAGTTAGAAGTTCCTAAAGCTTTCTCAAGGGTTTACGACCCAATGAAAATTTCGAGATAATGACACATTCCAGTTATAAGGCTTCGAATGATCGAGAATTGACTGTATAAACACGCACAGATGTGTACAGTAAAACCTGTAAAGTTGACCACCCTTGTAAGTTGACCGCTATTTTCAGGCACAGAATTAGATCTATATCATATAATTCAACCTCTGTAAGTTGACCACTTGTTTAAGTTGACCACTAAAGTAGTGCACCACAAGTGGTCAACTTATACAGATTTCACAGTACAGTGAAACCTGTGTAAGTTGACCACCTGCAGTGCACTACTTTAGTGGTCAACTTAAAACAGGTGGTCAACTTATAGAGGTTGATTTATATGATAAGGGCTAATACTGTGCCTAGAAATAGCGGTCAACTTAGACAGGTGGTCAAATTACAAGGGTGGTCAACTTTACAGGTTTTAGTGTATAAGGAAAAAATACTCACATGTTACGCATGTATTTTTTTCATGAATACAGGTTTAAAATTTTTTTTTCAAGTTATATAGAAAAATATTTAAATGAATAAAAAGTTAAAATAAAAAAACAAAAACAAATAAGTTTATGATAAAAATACTTTCACGGTAAAATTTGAATGAGAAAGAGTTAGTTGCTGTTTCAAGTGGAAAAGGAAATTTATATAAATAAAATCAAAATTGTTCCTTTCAGGAGTTTTCCTTAATTTTGCGGAATTTGGAGAGGAGCGCAAAGTTTCTCATTTTCAGGAGAAGGTTCGCGAAGGAAAGTTTTGTTCGGAGTTGGAGTCAGGCCCCGCCCCTCTTTCGTAGAAAAACAAAAGCAACAAAGTAGCGAGATGGGTGCCGCGCCACCAGAGGGCCGGCAGATAGGCGCGTCTCAGCATCCGAGAGGCGGGCACTCCGGAGATCAGCGGCCGGAGGATCATCTCACGCCGACGATGAAGAGGAAACACGCGGCCAGAGGCGGCTTGCTTCTGCTCTTGCCTCTGGTCCGGGCCAGTTGGTGGTAAGTAACAATTATTTTCTCTTTCTTCAAAATTTGTATCATGTGAACACACAAAAAAAAAACTATGTTTTGTGGAAAGAGAGACTATCCTGATGTTTTCCTTGAAATCTAGCAACATAGATTCGAAAGTAA
Organism: Uloborus diversus; assembly: GCF_026930045.1. Lineage (NCBI taxonomy): Eukaryota > Metazoa > Arthropoda > Arachnida > Araneae > Uloboridae > Uloborus > Uloborus diversus. The sequence goes on along the minus strand of NC_072740.1, from coordinate 103,132,940 downwards.
TAAAAAGTTTACTCACCTGGGATCTGAGATAGAATACCGAAATGAAATCAGCTCTGAGATCCGAAAGATAAATTTTTGCTGCTAATCGTTCCCTATTTGGTCTTAGAGACCAATTAAAATCTCATCCGATCAAAAGAAGAACTAGAATTTTGCTGTGTAAAACTCTCTTCAGACCAGCAGTAACATATGCATCTGAAAGATGGTCACTAACCTGATATAGAAGATAAAATGATGGATCTTTGAAAAGAAAGTGCTACGAACTATTTTTGGTGGTATCAATAACAATGGATATTGGCGAAGCTTTATTTGAACTTTACTAATTCTTTAGCGATATTGACATTTTAAAAGTTATTAAACTGAACTGAACATGGCTGGTGATCTCATGAGAATGGAAAGTAATAGAGCTGCTTTGAAAGTTTGCAATACGACACTTTTTAGACAACGACAAAGGAGGTGACCGAAAAAGAGATAGGTCGACTGCTTGGACTACAAATTTAATTTTCGTTAACAAAGAAAGATACTCAATTTGTGAGACAAGAAAAATACTCTATGTACGAAGCAGGGAAATTTTTCAAGCATTTGTGAGATAATATAAATTCTATACGTGCGAGGCAAGAAGCATTGTTAATTTTTGTTAGGGGAGAAAAATATTTAGTGTGTGAATCAAGAAAAAACTTTTTGTTTGTGCGACAAGGAAAATACTGCATGTACAAGTCAAGAAACATATCTGATTTTCGAAAAAAGAAAACGAGCTGATGTTTTCGAGGCGAAAGTAGAAACAAACTGGAGTTTGTGAGGCAATCGTAAAAACAAGTTGGTGTTTGTGAGGTGAGAGCTGGTGTTTATTAGGTGAGACAGATCTTACGTTTTTGAAGCTATCCAAAGAATAATTTCGCGCTTATGCGGTGAGAAAAATAACGTGATACTTGATAGATGCGAAAACTAATTTACTACTTGTGAAGTAAGAAAATTACTTGATGAGCAAGGAAAGAAAAGTTATCCGGTTTTGTGAAGTGAAAATAAAAACGTTTTTGTGTTTGTATGAAAACATTACCTGTAGTTTGAGAGTCAACAAAATAATCAAACATTGCTGATTGAAGAAAGATCATTATTATTATTATTTTTAAAGGAAAATGAGATGATCTAATGCTTGTGAGATGAGAAAAATTATCTTGCACTTGTGAGTTAAGAAAAATAATTTCTGACTTGGTGAGTTTGGAAAAAAAGGATCATTACAGCTAAAGAAAAAAAAAGGTACTTGAAAAAGTAACCTCATTATTAAGCGATGGGAAAAAATTATCTCGCTCAAAAATTTGAAGGAACTTTTATGAAGCACGTTGAAAAGAAAACCAAGTTAATGAATGTAGTTTTAAAGATCTGATTCTAAAACTACCACAATTTTTAGCTATTTCAATCATTTCTTCCGTCTTATTTAGATTGTTTTTTATCCGTTTCAGAAAGATAATTTATTAATATTATCAATGAGAGCTCTACATTTTGATATTTTGGTGTATTTTTAAACAAATTGTGAACACTAAAAAAATTTATTTAATGTCTACGGGGCGAGGGAATCCTCCTCATTTTTTCTCAAGTTTTTATTCCATATAAGTAACACAAAACTACAAACAAAAATATATTAACGTATGAACATGAAGATAAGAAGCTAAAATATTTATATTTGAGCATAAGGAATGAATTTTTAAGTAATTTTCTTATCGAATTTCTAATTTGATTTTGCATGCCTGCAGTCCTCTTATAAAAACATTAGCAATTTAGATGAATTATTTATACTGGTACTTTAATTGATAATTTTGGTTAGAAAGCGTCAGCACTCCAAGAAAAAAAAAAAAAAAAAAACAAAAACAAAAAACCCGTGTTTTTAGTTGAGAGATTCAAATAGACTCTGTGCTGTAAGAAAGCAAGCGACTCAAAACAATGTTACATTTCTGATGAGAGACGAGTTTCTTAAACCTAAGTGTTACAGGTGAAAGAGAGTTCAATGAGGATATGTTAACAAACATAAGTCAAAAACATGGTTTTTAGCAAGAAATAGCTTCTCCGTATAATTTTTAAATTATTATTATATGTTCCTTAACTCTTTCCAATACATTTTTTTTTATTTTTATAGTTACGATCAAAAAATACTCCTCCATGAGATGTAAATAATTTTTGAGTAGAATTATTTTTTAAACGTTAGCTGTGTCCAACAAGCTTTATCAAATGTACTTTTGATTAAGTAAATTTTTCTTCACAGTACGATCACAAAATACTCCTCCATGAAATGCAAATAATTTTTGAGTAGAGGTAGTTTTTTTAAATGTTGTTCTATGTTTCTTAACTCTGTCCAAGAAGCTTTACATCCGTACTTTTGATTTAGTAAATTTTTCTTTACATTACGATCGCAAAATACTACTCAGAGAGATATAAATAATTTTTAGGTATTAATATTTTTTAAATGTTATTCTATGATCCGTAACTCTGTCCAACGAACTTTATCATCCGTATTTTTAGTTAAGTCTATTTTTCTTTACAAAGTACCACTCCCTGAGATAGAAATAATTTTTCCGTGTCATAATATTTTAATGTTTGTTCAAGATTCTTCAACTTTGTCCAACGAACTTTATCATCCGTATATTTGATTCGGTAAATTTTTCTTTGTAGTAGGACAAAATACTACTCCATGAGATAAACTTTTGTTTGTTTTTGTTTCCTCTAACAGGTTTTTTAACTGACTTAATATAGAGCAATTTCTTCATATTATTTTCACGATAGTCACGCACTAGCAGTAAATATTTGTTTTGCACTGTAAAAGAACGAAGGAAACTAATTTTATGATCTGCAGTAAAAAGTCACAACTTCATAAGCCTTAGTTTGCTTCTTGAAAATACATTTTTCACCTTTTTGAGTCATTACAAATGGATTGAAAAATCGTTTAGTTACTTATGATCAACTTCTTTGTTATTTGTACTTCATTGCTTAAACTGTTGAAGTGAAGACGAGAATTTACACTTGAAAATTTTACTCTTGGTTTGTGATATTGGTATTGCTGTTCTAATTAGTAATGAACTTCAAAACATTATTTTACTCGTATGAATAACTTACCTTAAAAAGTTCTCTAGTTGCTCGAAAGGAGGATTTTCACAGTTAGGGGTTAGTTGGGAGGAATGGGACAAATGCATTTCTGCCGAAATTTCGGTTTGGTGCTACATACATGAAATAAACAAAAACGCAATGTTATTCTTAAAAATAAAGAAACTACCGTCAAAAATTTTATTTTACTCATTAAAAACAAATTTAAATAAAATCACTATTACAATCACTGGCGTACATAGCACACCCGCTACACCCGTGGCGCGGGGGGGGGGAGGCACAAAAGGTTTGGAGACCCAAGCTCTGAAAAATAACTTTACGTTAAAATTAAAAAAAATATATATATATAATTAAGGGGAGGTGGGGGGGGGGGGCGCCCTTATGAATCTTGCGGGAAGGGGTACACCGAAGTCTATGTATGCTACTGATAATAATTTCAAAAACAGTCAAGATGAACATACTTTACTGTAGCATTATCTTGTTCAATGAAAGAATTTAGCCGTGCAAGCGCAAAGTGCAAATTTTCGACAAGGTTTTCTCCTATAAATTTATTAGCTAAATTTGAAAAAAGTGGTGTAATTTAATTGATTTAATCTGCAATATAAAACAATAAAATGATTTTTTTTTTCTTCAGTGGTAAATATTCACTTAGAAGAGCAATTAGATTTATAGTTTATTTATGTTTCAAGAGAAAAATTTTGATTGGATAAATGACAAGTTATGGCCAGTCAAAACCAGTAGGTTCAGTGGCTGGTTTGTATTGTATTACCAATATCCAGTTAATAATATTATAGGGACAACATCAGTGGATTCTACAAATAGATTCCTTTAAGAATACCTCTACCACTTTTCTCCTCCAAATATAAGTCTTTATCTACAATGTAATTAATTATGTTAATCCTCCTAAGTCACCAATATTGCATTTTCTTCACATTTAAGATTTTGAAGTCATTCTATCTCAAGGGACTGACATTGCTGATTTTTTTTTTTTTTTTTTGTATCGCAGTTACGTACTCATTCCTTAGCTTTTTTCCGTATCACATGGGAATATTTTTGCCATTAATTAAAATATTAAGTATTCGTTTGTGTTAATGCAGCCATAACTAGTCAATTAAAAATTAGTTGTGAGCACATATGACTATAATTAATATTTTGGTCATTCTTATTACTATTCAATTTACTAAACATTATAATTTACGAAGGATAAAGATACTTTTATTCAACTACATCGAAGACAAATTTTTAGAATTAAAGACATTGAACTTTTAAATATTTCATTTATTTTTCAAATCCGTGTGAAAAAGAAAAGGATGAACCTGATTTATTTCCAATATATTATTTAGAAAATAAAATTATGATCAAACAACCGATTTTTCAATTTTTTTTTTTGGGGGGGGGGGGTAAAAAATGTAGCAGTGAAATAATTTTATTTATTTTACTCATTTATTTATCTTATTGTTGTTCAGGTGAGCCTTTCAAAAGCAATCTGTCATTTATCCATTTATTTTTTTTTAATGTTGATTGAACAGATGAGTCAAGATGCTTTAAATTTCTGATACAGAAAAATTAGAGAACAATTTTCTAGAATTCGATAAATACTTTTCTGAGTTATAGAGTTCAAATTAACAAACAAGAAGGCTTTATATGAAAATTCTTTATTTATGGATTTAGAATTAAATTCTATGTTAAACTTCATTCAGAAACCAATGCCTATAATGATGATGGTAACGATTTTAGTGATTGGGTTATTAGTTTAATTAATTATACCAATTACAGATGAAAATGTATACTTTAAAGATTGTAGTGAAATAAAAACAAATATTATCAATGTAGTGGAGTAAACTTTTTCAGAATTTCTTCAAAATAATTGAATTCGGCTAGCATGATCAGTACTAGTTTTAATGTGACCATAATTAAACGTGAGACAAAAACTAGTTAAAAACCAGTGTATTCCAATTTATGTCTAAAATGTATATCGTCGCCTCAGAGCAACAGTAAGACATCTTCAAAAAAACAAAATGAGTTTATGGTCTTGTTAATATTACGAAATGTGCCTTTATTTAGTGGAGTGTTCGAAAATTGTTTAAATATTCAAATCTTCTGTGTGCAAATCATAACTTTGAGTTGCAGAAGTTCCAAAATTCATCTCAGTTTAGGGCAACACTAGGTTAAATCAGATATACTTCTGTTTCACTAAAATATGAGCACCAAAATATTAAATTTGCTAATGTTGCTCTAACATAATACCACACACTAAGTTAAGTTTCTTTTTTTTTCATGATTTAATAAGTTTTTTTTTTTTTTTTTTTTGCAGCAGGCAGGTGATAATTTTATTTTCAACTATAAAACGCTCTTAAAAGCTGTCCAAAGTTTTTCAGTATTGTTCCTCTGTTAGGCATGATAGTAGTTAATGCTGATCTGCAGCAGAAAAATTCTATTTGATCGAAATACTGTCACAATTTAAAGCAAAGTATATTTGAAGTTTATTTTCTATCTAGAACTTCTGTTGCGTTCTAAAAATAGGAGTGAAAAAAATATGTAGTTGGTGACACTGTTATCAAAATGTGAATATTTAGTTCAATTGTAGCATATAGAGTTCTATACTGCTGTGGGAAGGTAAAGAGCAGTATCTGCAATTTTTAATTTTTTTTTCTTTTTTTTTCATATTTGTCATCTATTGTACTTTAGCTTTATTTTACAAGCTTTCAGATTTGGTTTCCACAAAAATAAAGCACGAAAAAACGTCGAATTCTAACATTTCCCTAATTTTAGTATGGAGTTCAAAACACGTTTCTTCAAATATCTCAAAAACCTCCTTTTTGCAGATGCTCTGCATTACATTGCCACAGCAGTATAAAAATCTATACTTATTCTATAAGAACGTTTTTTAGAAAAGTTTTCTATAGAACTCTATAGACGATTTTATAGAAGAAATTCTTTTGAAAAGTGTTCAACAGAATTAATTCTATTCACAATTTTATAGAAATGTATTCTTTTAGTGATATAAAAAAAGTAATATTTTGTTTTATATAGGGATTTTCATTTATTTTTTTGTGTGTCTGTTTAGTGAATATTTTATTTAAAATGATATTGTTTAGTAAAAAAATGCGGAACACTTTTTCTGGCTATTTTTATATGCATAATCTATCCTATTAAAATATGTGGGCATCTGTCTTTGTGTCTGTCTGTCTGTTTGCCAGTGTATCTGTTTGTAACCTCCTTTTCTAGAGTTATAACTGTAAAGGTGAACAAATAGCTGAAATTCTAATGTAGCGCTCATTAGCTGTAATTTGTTTTTTCGCAGGCGATAGAAAAAATGTTTTTATTTTTGATTCTTTTTCATGAATTCTGGATTATTGATTGTTTTAAAACGAATTTTAATTCTGTAGGATTTATGTCTGAAAATTCATTTTACAGACGATCCAAAAAAAAAAAGGGGGGGGGGGTGCTATCTTGACTTTTTTTTTTAATGTCATTTTCCTTTCATTCTTCATTTTCCCTTATCATTCTTTTTTCTCTTTTTTTTTCGTGCTTCAATGTTTTTTCTGACGTAGGCAGACGACAATTTGTTTTTAACTCTATTGAAGACTTTTACGATGATCGTAGTCCTTGATCTAATTTTCATAAGGACTGTTAGCTCTATTTATGAGAGTTTTACGGAACTGATGTTCTTTTTTCTAATCGGAGTTTTGGGGAAATATTATCTGAATTCGAATGGCGCTTTTTTTTTTGGGTGGGAGGGGGGAATTTTTTAAAATTTGATTTTTGAATGAAAATCTGTCGACGTGATTTTCGAAGTTTTCTTAGTATGAAAAAGTTTTTTAGAACTATTTTACTAATTCTGTTCAGAAGAGATTCCCGAATTGAATATTTTACAAAACTTCTTTTCCTAAAAAAAAGTGTAATTCTCATATAATTGACGTAAGAAGAAAAACTCAAGCAAAAAGAGAACAAGTTCTACCAAATCCAGTTTATACAGAAAAACCATCCATTCCAATCAAAAAGAAGAATGATCTGGTTTCCGTGCGCGAACAAAATATGATTCCAAAGAAGCAATACTTCTTTACGTCTCTAAAGGAATCCGCGACTAATGACAATTATAATAATTGTGATTCTGAATAATATCTAGTTTGGGTGTACTTCCAATAAAAATGTTTAATAGCATTAGACTTTTTTAAATTTCTAAACACAACCACAAAACCGCTTATTTTCAATCAACATTACTGATGAGTTGGAAGCAGCAAAACAACAACTCTTCATTTATCTTAGCCAGGGCTGCGGAGTCGGGCTCATTTTGTGGTAAATGAGTTGGAGTGGGGCTCATTTTGTGGTAAAGGAATTGAAGGTTTTAAATTCAAAGACTCGGAGTCGGTCATTTTCCCTCAAAGTCCGCAGCTCTACCAGTGCTATCGGAGTCGAAGGCTCTAAAATTCCCGGAGTCGGAGTCGGTCCTTTTCTTTCTGACTCCGCAACCCTGATCTTAGCAGTGTCTTAATTGAAAATGTATTTTTAAGGTAAAACACTAGGATATGTTGCTATTCGATTTTATATCCTAACTGTCTTCAGAAACATTAAGAGCAACAGTAGGACAAGTGAATTTAATTATTTTCCTGCAAGATTAATTGAATATTTCAATACAGCCCTTAAAATGTACTCAAAAGCTAGGGGAGTTTCCAATTTTTTTTTAAATCAATGAATTACAACTCAGATATTCAGCATTGAAAAAAACATCAAACTTTCAAATCAATTTTACTAGAAACTCTCTTTTTGCACATGTCTTACTCTTGCCCCGAGGCGACGTATAAACCATAACAGAAAATTAATAAAAATATCACAGAGATAAAAGTGCAATTTCTAAGTTCTAATACCGTTGTAATAAGTCATTTCCATGAACTAGAGCTGTAATACTTATGTTAAAATTAAAAAAAAAAAAAAAGAAAAAAAAAGATGCCTTAACAATGCTTATTGCTTTTCATTTACCCCTTGCTTACTTTTCAGAGTTATGTGAAATTAATCACTTTGTGTTTTGTGTTCCTACTCTGTTTTTTATTACATCTACTTGCATCGGGAATGTTTTGTTTTAAATAAGGACTCTGTACAATTAATACGTATGAATATTGAGTAAGAATACTATTAAAAACTCCTTAATATTTAGAAACAAATTCGGATTCTTGAGAGATAGTTTAGGAAATTACAAATATTACTTTTAATAATATACTCCTCCAATAAAGCTTATACGCATATATTCAAACGGAAAAGGGTCTGAAGTTCAAAAAGTCACTGATAAACATGTATTGCAAATATTTGTTGTAAATAGATGTGTTTTATTAAGAAAATCTTTGTCAAATAATTTTTCCTTTCCTGTGATTACACATGTAGGAAATCACCGTAGAAAGACATTTCCCATGCTTTTGACCGTAGTTATTTGTAACCGAGTATATTCAGTTTCTGATTGTTGTGGAAGGGAAAATATACTCGAAATGAATTGAATACGTCACTTATCAGTGCATGAATTTCTATCACTAAAGACGCAATTCCCATATCTACAAAAATGCGTGAATACTCGAATATCTTTTCCTAATACTTAATCTCAGTTCACATGACAGGTATTCAATTGCTTTGAGAGCGAAGAGAAGTAGTTTTGTAATTAAGTGAAAACTCGAAGCATCTTGTGACTCATTCCTGAAAATTTACTTTTAACTCCCTCACTTCACCAAAAAATTTACAAAATTCAAACTATTGATATACAGTAAAACCCCTCCTAACGGACACCGCTCCAAGGTGGACATCCCTGTTATGCGGACAATTTTAAATTCCCCAGTTTCAATGCAAATAACATTATTAAACCCCTGTCCTGCGGACACCTTTCTGTTACGGACAAAAAAAAATTTCCCTTTAGTGTCCGCATTAGAGGGATTTTACTGTAATTGACAATATAATTATGAAAAAAGTTGTTTTTAAATTCAGTGAAAATCTTATGAAGAATTCCATGAATATCATTGTCTTAATTGCTTATACATTACAATTTATTGATGTAACTGTGCATTCGGTGTTTCTTTGCACATACTTAGATATCTTTCGTTGTGAAGAGAAATAGCTTTGCGATTTGGAGGTAATGCTATGATTACTCTTATAAGTATCGTGATTTGAAAAGTACTGTGATTGAATTAAAAAAAAAAAAAAAAAACGTGCTTGAGATTCTATATCTCTTTTATACCACGGAGAGTGCATATATGTTTAACACATTTCGATAGTATTCAACTGTTTCCTCAAGATATGAAAAACTTTTATTGGCATTTCAAAATTTTTCAACTCTAGGATCTCGCATTAAGTTGTTTTTTAAGCGGAATATTTAAAAGCGTAATTTGCAATGGCTACGAATTTTTAGTTTCGATATTTTAGTAACGATATTGTTTAGCGTTCAACAAGAGTGTGAAAATCTTCTATTGATATCTCGATACTTTTTAAACTCCAAGATATGACAAAACGTTGGTTTTCGAGCAGTGTATTTAAAAGAGTAATTTACAAGTAGTGGCTCAGAATTTTCAGCTATTTAAGTAAAGATAATGTTCAGTATTCATCAGGAGGTGTTTGTGTATGTGGGTAGGGGGAGGGAGTAAGTGTTAGAGACTGAGAGAGGAAGAGAGAGAGAGAGGTTTTTGTGCACTTCATTTTCTTATTTCGAGTCTGACGGAAAAAACAATTCGAGTTCAAATCTCGATTGAACTTTCATTTTTTTGCCATTATGGTAATCCTATGTTTCTTTATAAAAGTTAAGGAGTGGTGGAGAAAGTTTTAAAGAATATCCTGTTGTCCAGGATGTACTTCAAGGTTACCTACGTGGGAAAAATCTTTTCATTTCAAGCCAGGAATACGCATGAAGAACCGGATTTACCCTTTTCATTGTCGGTGTTTGTAAATTTTATTTCCTCTTTTGCTTACATCTTCTGTTATACATAATTAATCTTTACGTACGCGTAATATTTATACAATTAATATACTGACACTGTACAAATTAAAGATATACGATTTAAAAAAGAAAAATCTTTAGTATAAACGACATTTATTTGGTGATCTATGTATAATTGAATTATTATTAAAAAATATTTGATAAAAATATGTTTAATTAAAATTTTGGATCTCTTGAAATCAATTTAAAAAGGAAAATGTTTGATGTAGCACGAAATACGTTTCACGAAGCAAGGAATCATAGCAAGGAAACTTTGTTATACTAGTTCTCATAACGGCAATTTTATTACAACAGCGATGTAGATCTCAAAAATGCTGCGAATTAATGTAAATACTCCTTACGGTTTCATTTCATGTCCAAAAGTATTAACAGAGCTATAACTTCCTCTTTAACTTTTAATAAAAAGTTTATTACATCCCCTTTTACTATCTTTTTGATAAATATTTGTTTTTTCCACTATGTTCCGATAATTTCTAGAAAATAATTTATGAGTAATCTTGATTCATTTCTTAGAAATATTTTTTTGTTGCATAATTTTACTTTTATTTACTTTTTTAAAATAAATGAGAGTGATATTAAAAAAAAGAACACCTCATTTTTGTCACAAGCATTAAACTTATTTTCTGGCTCATGACATATGAAACTGATGATTAAGTGTTCATTGCTGTTGATTGAAAGATTTCAACCTAATGAATCATCAGGACTAATTGATTCCATTCATTGAAAAATCATACATTGCCTGGACAAAATGTAGCAAAGGAAATTGCGTGCACTTGTTAAATGCAATGAATACTCCTCTTCTTCAGTGCACGAAAACGGAATTGTGCGAAAAGAAAAGCCTAACGTTTTAACTGCTTCCGTTTTATAGCGGTGAGGAAAGGGAGCACAAAAAATGTCGGATTACTCAGCAGTCGCAGAAGTAATAATTTTAATTTGAATTGATTGGTTTGAGCCACTTAATTGATGTGCGCATTAGTTACATATTGATAAAATACTTTGTAAAACATGATGGAAAACGCAGAGCACTCTTCACTCTCTTCAAACACTCTTCAAAAGAGTTCTAAAACTTCATAAATACATCGAAGTAAAATTCTTCTTGCAAGATGCCTCTTCTTTCATAAGTTCACTTACTTTTTGTTTTGAATTAGTTCTTGTAACCCTAAAATATGGCAATGCATTTTTATTGGCTGTTTTGGGCTTTCCATGCTGTAACTTTTTTTTGGTGGATTGTTATGAGGTTTAAAAATTCATACACACTTAAGTTTTCTAACCTTTTTAAAAAAGAATTTCATCAGAAGAATGTTGTTTTACTTTTCAATGATTGTAAAATGGAGTTGTTTCCATCAGTCAAAAGTACTACTTTTAGTCACTGAAGTTGATAGAATGAGCAAAAGAAATAACATGGAGCGAGTTGAATCTTTTGTTTTCAAAACTTTTTTTTTTAAATTGAATTTCCTAAATATCCGATTTTTCAAACAAGGCGTGGTATTTATGACTTCACAAATTGTGAACTTCGGCACGTACTCCACAGGCGCGCTGAATGCTTACGCTTGCTGTCCGCGCGTTCAGGTTTTGATAATTCAGAAAAGAATTTAATATTTCTCTCTCGCTTGCTATCAACCATATCAAGTCAGTAAATATGCAAATTAAATATTGCGCTCTGCACTAATGGCATTAGTGAATGGCATTTCATCACTTGTGATGTCATGTGCAGTAGCGTAAAAAATGAAATCGAGCCGGTTAAAATATTTAAAAAAATTAAACTGTGTCAAATTATTTAAAAAATGGTCAAATCCTATGTTTTTAAACATGATCTTTCAGAAAAAAAAGACTTAAAATTTCGTAAACGACCCCATTTTAAACATTAACAGAGAGAAATAACTGTTACCCCAATAAAAAAAAAGGGACTATTTTATCAGTTTGATCCAAAACTTGATCTTTCAAGAATCGCAATTACATTTGAAGATATTTTTAAAAAATAAAAAATAAAGAAGTTCTTATGTCTAAACATAGTACAAAATTAATTTCTTTTCAAAGTAGTATAAGTCACACTTGAATTTTAGACCACATTATCGGGATAAAATAAATCACGTTGGCTCTAACTATTGTAAAATCGACATTACCAAAATGCAATAAAATGCAATAAATTTCAGTTTTTAAAAAGTTTTGGAGCACTATATATATATATATATATATATATATATATATATATATATATATATATATATATATATATATATATATTGAAAATGTCATAATAATTTGCACTTATAGTGTGAGTTACGCAAGGAGTTAGCTAAAACTAAGATTCATATTATCAAAGGTTGTAATGACAGTTCAAGTTTTATAAATGGAAATGTTTAATAAAAGTAATAATGATGAAATAACAGTGCAAACAAAAGTAAAGGTATATTATCGTAAATAATAGCTAGAAAAAAGAAAAAATGTAACATCATCGACATAACCAATGAAACTCATGGGCGTTATAAATCAAATTATCACGTCATTCTAAAAAAGTTGAAATATCACGAGTGATTGTCTTAGAAATTCTCTCTCTCTCTCTATTTCTGCATAAACAGATTGTTTTGTTAAAAAAAAATAATAATAATTTTCATAGAGCATCAAACTGTTAGCCAAATGAAAATTTATTTTGAATCATTTAAAAATGTATTGAGAAAGCTTTTGACTGAGATGAAAAAAAAAAAAAAAAACTGAAACCATACAATATTTTCTGTAACAGTGACAGCACACATTGATATAATATTTTCAATTTGTCAAAACTTTGAAATCGACAGCTTTTATCATTTTTGTTTTAAAGTCTTGGGCTTTGTGGATACAATAGAACACCTGGGCAGCTTGAAAATGATCTTACAGAATATAGAATAAATTTTTCAACTTAAAATTTCAAATAAATATCATAAGGTTTGCATACTTTTCATCGATCTGCGTACTCATCATGAAATATTCACACGTCATTTTGGAAGTTAAGGCATAAATTTGGTGTCATGAAGTATACATTATTTTCATTAAAAGATTAATAAGGTTATTAAAATAAAACGAATAAGCAAAAGATGGGAAAATAAGAAAAAAAAAAAAGAATGGATTTATTCCTCTCGAAAGAAAGTATCGTGGGGTGAGTACTGCGACTAGGTAAAAATAAATTTGGAAAAATTCGCTTTTTTAATTTGTTTGAAAATGTTGTTGTTTGAAAGAAGGTGTAAATACTTTGAATTAAAAAAAAAGGTAGATAAAATAGCATTTTAATCAAAACTTCACATGCTTCAAAAATCGTGAAAGACATGGGCGACTCGTACGGGTGGCACGAGGAGGGAGCAAGTGGGGTAAGTGCCCCCTCACTTCCAAAAGTAAAAGGGCCTTGACTCCTCGTTTTTCAGAGTTAAAAACCAATGATTGATCGAAAAGTGATTTTTTTATAGAGTGGATTGATTTATTTCACGAAAGTAAAAACTAAAAATTAAACAAATAAATGGACTTTGAATTGGAAGGGGAAAGTTTACTGTCTCATCCGTCCTGATTTTTGAGGCCATGTTCCATATTATTAGATATCTTTTAATCAGTAATGTTAAAACGTAAAACCTAATACTACAGCCCAATTTTGTTTTAAAAAACTCAGCTTCGGGTGCGCCGCCCCTAACTCCGTCACTTTTTTTCACCCCCCCCCCCCTCCTTTTTGGTGGACCAGCCACCGATGGTGAAAAACATTCATTTTTGAGTTTTCCTCAGAACAGCCGAATTGTAGTTACCTAGTTATAGTATTCACCCCACGATATACGCTCTTAACAATTACTCGTATTTTTCTAGTATTATTTTAAGGCAACTAAAACAGAAACGAGATTAAATCTGCTTTCATCTTGAATTTCAAGATTCAAGTAAATTGCTAATTTTATTGAAAATCAATATGTAATGATTTCGTAAGAAGACTTTGCTTCAAACTAATTTTTGGAACTTCTGATTTCCAATGAAGCTATCACTATCAATGAATGTTTGAGTAAGTTAGTAATCAAATTGAAATACGCACAGCGACACACACAAAAAAGGGGAAATAAAAACATATGAAAGGAGCTTTAACAAAAAATTACATTTTGGTATATATGTCTTGCATTCATATTTCTTTTTTTTTTTTTGTACATTTTACGTTACTAATAAATAAATATATATATATATATATATATATATATATATATATATATATATATATATATATATATATATATATATATATATTCCTAATTTAGTTCTAATTGATTATTTTTTTGGTAGTGCTTTTATTATATTTTAGTGGCCTGTTGAGCAAATACTTGAATACTTTTTTTCTCGAATAAATTTGATTCAATCCTTTCTAAAACTCTCTATATGTGTGGGAAACAGAGCTCCCAACTAGTTTATATATTTTAAATTTCTATAGTTAACAATTTCATCCAGTCTATATTACACTCTATAACAAAAAAATCGACGCACCAAGAAGGAGTGATCCAATTGAGACGAAAATTGGTGGATAGGAAGACAATGCACAGAATAGTAAATGATTAAATCACAGAACTATTGAATAATTTATGTCAGAGTTACAGTAACAAGTTCAATAAGGTATTGACCCGCCTCTAGCCTGGATGCAAGCTGAAGCACGGTGTGGCAAACAAGGATAAAGCTCCCGGAGGGTGTCCTACGGTATTTCCGGCCAAATTCGCTCCAATTGTCGGATGAGGTTATCAAAATTCCTTGCCAGATTCAATCGACATCCCATCATATCCCAGACATGCTCGATGGGAGAGAGATCTGGCGATCTGGCAGGCAACGGAAGAGTTTGACAAACTTGCAGACAATTCATGACAACAGGTGCCGTATGTTGTCTGGTATTGTCCTGCTGAAAGCCAAGGGTACCAGCTGAGGGTACTGCAAAAGGAACGGCTTAGGATGTCGCCGACGTATCACTGTGCAGTACGTGTACCTCTAATTTTGACCAAAGGGGTCCAGTTACAAAAGGAAATGGCACCCAGTTTCGATGCGCTGGAGATCAAACTATTCATTCATTGGACACCAAATTTTAATCATTTGCATATCTGGTCAAAATACTGATTCATACAAAATTTCAAAGCAATCGGATGATTGCTTCTTGGTGATTTCATTTTATTTTTTACAGAGTGTAGTTAGTACTTTTATAAAGCTATGAGAATTGCCTTCATCGCCTAATACATCATTTTTTAAACGCTAAAATCTTACCTTCCTGTTCTCTCTCTCTTAAGAAGAAAGAAAGGCTATGTGAATTTTTTTTCGCATCACGCTATCAAATTAAAATAATGTGTGCTCCTTCTAGTAGATCCATATTATTCCTCTTTAGATTTTTTGATGAAACTAAACTTTTGAATTAAACTAAACTACAAAAAATATATTTTAGTTAAAAAGAAATCATAAATTACATGCCAGTGTAGTTTAAAACTGGATTTATCCGAAATGGCAGAAAAGTTGAAAAACCCATTTATAAGCTTTACATTTATATATATATATAGGCGAACATTTTTTAAAAATAGCTCAAGATAAAATAAAATTAAGGTCAAAAAAGTGCGAAACAAATGTCACGAAAACTAAATATACTTCATCTTTTCTTGCTTGCAAAATTGAACAAGCGAGTCTATAATTAATTAACAACGGAAAAAAAAAACATCTAGTTCCTCGTATTCACATTTGAACTTTTACGTCTTGAATTCCAATTATGTTTTTCGCAATAGGATCCTACTTGTTATGTTTATAAAAATTCTCTATTTGTTTCTATAAATGGAATGGAAACGGAGAAGTTCGCACCCGTCATATGACTGGTGATTTTCCGAGATTAGGTAATATGAGGCATATCCATAAAAAAGAAATGATAACTACGATGGGGCAATAAAGTTATTATGGCATATTAGCACCCATATACTAGCCACAAAGGTTATATGAGGCAATGAGAAGCAAAGGGAAGTGGACATTTTCAAGTTTCGAGTAAAACGACTATAAAGATAACGTTCTAGGTAGGGTTTCATTGATTTTTTTTCCTAAATCATGTTATACAGCAGAACTTATCAGGGCTACTAGTACCATCTCTTGCCCCAAGACAGAGGAGGGGTTCACCTACCATTTGTGCTGGTTATCTCCAAATTTTTAATTTTGCCACTTACATCCCTTTGCTTCTCACTGCCTCATTATAGCGTATGGAGTTTTTTCCCTTATCATTCTTAAATGATAGGAATAAGTAACCTGGAAATTTTGGTATTTAGATGGAGTTTTGCTATTTAATTTCATTAATACAGGTGTTTGTCCTGAAAATCGTGGTTTGGCACGAAAAAACCCCGTTTTTAAAAAATCTGCTTGGATTAAACCTTGAATGAACGCAAACTATTTGCAACCTTGACTACGAAAATTAGTCTCTCTAAAAAATATTAAAAACAATGAGCTAGACTTATTCTCGTCGACATGATAATCTGAAAAACACAACTTCCAAAAGTTCTTTTATAATTTTTGCTGAGTTAAAGATGATTTTATACATTTTTAGTGCATAAAAATCAGAAACTTTTTTCTTTTTACAAAAATGAATATTAAAAATATGAGTTTAAGTTAAAGAAAATGAGACTTCATTCTTTCTGAAAATATTATGATCACGTAATTAACAGCAAAATTTAATACTGATGTTTTGCAATAATATACTGAGGAATTTAAAAAATATTTTATTCAACAATCTATACTCAACATGTTCGGAGGTGGAAATTCAGTATCACTAACTAAATCTATTTATAAAAACTTTTACATTTGTTTTAGACGATGCAAAAAATACGTGAACACTAAATTAGATTAGCGTTTGACGAGAATATTTAAATGTCATTTACCTATGTTATTAGCATTTGACTTACTTGACCGCTACGGTCCCATTCTTACCCTTTTAAATCATTCATATTTACGATTCATCAAATGAAACTCATCATCATTATAATAAACGAATTGCAGGTTGTATAATTAAAGTGATGCAGAATGTTGTGAAGCAAGTATAGAAACTTAACCTAACGTGACGCAATGCAACCATGTTAAACAGGTTTAAATAAAACTGGAACTGATCCGGATTGGCCATAAAAACTTATTAGGTATCTTCTTGTGTATGAATTTTAGCGATTTAATATGGTTGAGATGACTTTACGATTTTTTTTTTTTTTTAAATTACTAAATATTTATATTAAATTAAATGTGATTACGTTTTACGAAATTGCTTTCTCTCGACACGTTATCATCTTGCTAACTGCAGTAAGTAAGCTGCTGTGTTTTCAGTTATATTTGAAATAAAATTGTTTTGCCTTTCGGTATATTTTCCGGATAATTACAATATCTTAATTAGCATGAGACTACTTTCAGCGTACTAAACACACTGTAAAAAAATGTGTAAGGTTACCAGTATTAATGGGTTTTACCTTACAAGGACTCTGAAGTGTGTAATATCATTGTTTTACAACCCCAAATTGTTGGAGGAACCTTGCACTATGGTTTCAGCAGAATTCAAGGCACATGCGTAAAGATCAGCATCGTCTCAGAGCAGGTGAACTCTTATTAATGAAACAAAAACCGGCTTAGGTGACCGAGCGGTAAAAAAGCTCTTGCTGCTTTGCGATCTGTCTGTGACACTGCACTTGTAAGTTCGGACACCAGTCAGGATGTTTCCTCTCTTAGTGCAATAAAAATATCTTCTTTGTGCATTAAAAAAAAAAAAAATGATGTGTTGTGAAAAAGCGTGAACTAGATAAATATTGAACAAACGAATAATTAAAAGCAAGAACTGTGTGTTTTTTTTTTAATTTTTTTTTAAATACTGTTGTAACGAAATTTCAAGCATTGTAACCTACTAATTTATTTTTGCACTATCAGTTCAAAACTTATAGAAAAAAAAACTTCCTTGATCATTTAATATATTTGGTTAATTTAAATCATCGAATAGTTAACTTGAAGTTTTAGTCTACTGACAATTAAAAATGAGTACCCATTCAAGAAAGTCAGATGAAAGCTTACATTTTGCGAATGTGTAACCTCATAAGCATACAGAAAATTCTGATGTAACCTTACGCGGATATTAGTGAGAAGTTACGCTACAGTTGCATTATGGTGTAACCTTTCACAAGCGATGTGTAACTTTAAACTAGTTATATCAGTTAAGTTATTTCAAAGCAGTGGAGCAGCAAAGCTGCCACCGAATTTATGGAGTAAGATAACACAAAATTTTTACAGTGAAAGTTAGAATGTGTTATTTTAACTTGTCCAGTAATTCATATCCGTCCAGGCCCTATTTTGCTAATTTTCAAAAGTAATTAATATTTCAAAAGTACTTTCAAAAGTAGGAACCAAGTATATCGGTCCTGGTTCTAGTTACTCCGTACTAACATTTCAAAAGTGAGAACCGGGTATGTCTGTCAAAATGTTATAACTCAGTATATTCGCAATGTTTCACCCTCTACTATGATAACAGACGAAGGTATAATGTACACCTAATAATGGAGTGAAGAAAAGATTTTAGGAGCGTAGCTGTGGGGTTTTTAAAAGGAACATACAGTTGTACGCAAACGCTGAAAGGGTAAATGAGAAGCAAAAACTAAGATTTTAACTTACAAAAAAAAAAAAAAAATGTAAATAGCCTGCAAGCTCGAATTCATATTATTTTTACATTGGTTTTACTTAAACAAATAATTTTAATTTTGTTCTTTTTAAATGTTAGTCGATTAAAAACCCTCGGAATTTTTACGAAAACAATTTACGATTTATTTCAATACCTTTCAATCGAATATAAAATTAAGTTTTTTTGTTTTTATTCTAAGCATTTTTTTAATGAAACACGCGTGTACAGTTTTATTTGACTAAAACAAATAAGTGAGATACTTAAAATTTAAGACTAAAATTTGATAAATAAAATTTCAAAATTTAAGTTCATTCTTCCCTGATTTTTTGTAATGTTATAGATCGTAAACAGGATATTCTTTTGAAAGCTAAAAAATCTACTATGTGTTTTCCCAATAGCAATAAATTACAGATTTTATCATAAATTAATTTCAAGAAGGAAATTTTGCTTCACAAATATTTGACAAGTAGATTTAAACTTCATTAGCCTTTATGACTGAATTATTATGATATTATAAAATTTAAAGCGTGTTCAAGCAATTGATTTGTCGAATTGAATTAGAAAAGAAATGAATTTATTATGAAACTTGAGATTTAAATGTGAATTGTCCACATAGCTGCTTCAAATGTAAATTTGTCTGCCCTAAAGTAAAAACTTTTCTTCTTTGAAAATTCTTTCAAGAATCTGAACCTTTTAGGATCAATTAAGTGTGCTTCTTGGAGATTCTTCCAGACTGACCTGAAAGTTACCAATTTAAGTAATTTTTAACAGCATGGCTGACAACCAAAATGTTCAGAATGCTGCCTGGCTGTTTTTAGGTTAATGTGCAATGTTTATTATAAATGTCTTTTTTTTTTGGAAAACGGTTTTCAGGGAAATGTTTTTTGGTTTCATAGCAATGTATTTATAAAATTGCATTACAGCGGGGATGAGGGGAGGGGGAGTACCTTGTGCAGCCTTTGGTTTTCTTTTTTAAGGTGTTTCCTGTTCTTTGCTGTAAAGAAGAAGTAGATTGTTTCTTGTGAAATTACTACATTGTATCAAACATGCAAATGCCAAAAGCTCGCTATGGCATCCAGAGACTGCAGTTTCACCATCGTATAGGATCAGTCTAGAATAGTTATGACGTATAATAGTCAAGCACTCTCACAGAAGCTGAGACTAATTTTCTACTGGTAGTTAAAAATTTAAACCATTGAGCGGTCCGCATACATGGTACAGTTCTACTTAGTAAACAGAAGGTAAAACTAAGGAATAAAGCAACAAGATACCGCCCCACAGCCGAAAATAAGGTAAAAATCAAACAAATACCATTAACTCGTTGAGGCATCCAGAGATTGCAGTTTCACTCTTTCTTGATCCCAAGCAAGGATGAAATTGCCATCTCTGGATGCTGTAATGAACTGATAGTCCCATACAAGGTTTATGTTGATTTGTGTAAGAGCATTTTTATGTAAATTTGGGATTCTAAACTTATACCAAGAACTCTAAGAATCTTTTTTTTTTTTTTTTTGTAATTTCGAAACCCTCCCCGCCACGTAAATTCCTAGACATCAATGTACCTTCGTACCAAATTTGGCGAATATTCGACTCAAGCTCTGAATTTGCTACAGGAACATGCGCACTGAAACTTTAATTGAGAAACGTCCATTTTTACGAGCAACATTAGTATTCAACGAAATCTGTTTAGTCTGCATTAAATCAGTCCTTATTTTTATGGCTCTCTTATCAAAAGAGTTCCCAGATTTATACCGAGATACTTAAAAGTTAACTTTTAAGCATTAGAAATTGTGCAATTGCGCTCAAAATGCTTAGTAGTGGTTATAAATCGCTGTCAGTTTTCGAATATTAACAAAGAAAGTTGCCGAATATAATAACGATAATCGTTGGACTTAAAACAAAATTCATAGAGTAGTATTTTACACGGTGTGTCGCTTAAAATTTAAATTTAGAGCTGTTGCTGTTGTTGTTGTTGTTGTCTTCCCTATGGATAAGTGATAATAAAAAATCTCCGTATGTCCGTAAAACAAGTTCAGAAAATGTTGGTGCATCAGGGTCACACGGAAGTTCTTTGGGTGATAAAAGGCCGTAGTTCTTGAGAAGGGTAGGTATGGAAGCTGAAGAAATACGCAGAAAATAATCGGGAGTCAAGGATTTTTTACATAATTCACAGGATTTTTTTACATAAATATTGTATTTGAATTCATACACTATAAAGTTACTGATAATACAGCATAGGAAACTTTTACTTAACTTTATTTCCATTCATCTAATTCAAATATATATTTTTCTATTCCCATGTATGTGTCTAATTAATATCTATGTATCGATAAAAAAGCTATAGGTGTCAATTCAGGAAAAGGGCTGCCTTCATACTCTAGGAAGTTTTGCGTACGTTAATATTCAGAAAAAATCAAGTAAATTTTTGTCTTTCTCAAAAAACATTTCTGGCCGAAATAGTTAGTAAAAGAAGGCAACTTGGGTGCCAATTCTTACTTGCAATTTCGGACAAAATTTTAAAACTGCTTTGTCTATAAAACGGTTATTTCACTGCGAATGTTTTACTGTAATGCTAATTTTTTTCTCTTTAAAACTACATGCACCATTTGAAAACAGTTCCTTTTTTCTTGCTACAGTGTATTAAAAATTTTTTAATGAACTTTTGAGAAATTAAATGTTTTAAAGTGGCTAATATTTAAAAAAACTTAATTTTTTTTTACCGTTGATCAGTACTATTAAGTACTACATTCCCTGTAAAGGGGATATTCCACATCAGCGTTTGACAGGTTTGAGAGTCATTTAAAAAAATGAGGGTTTTTCAGAATCTGTTGACACTTTTAATTTAGTTAAATAGGCACATTATTAATTTTAGTTTACCACTTCATTGAGGATTTCCTTTTTAAGAGGGCATCTTTTGGTACTGCACTAAAAGGCAATCTTTTGGCACTGCACTAAAAGATTGCCTGCGGAGAAAGGCATCGGCATTAAAGTGTCGGTCGTCAAATCAGCTGAAGACTGCGCTCTTGTTTACATAAAAAATGCACAATTTCTGGATGAAGCGGCAACTAAAAATAAAAACGTGGCTATATAACTACATTAAACGCGTCTTCTGGCCATTTGCTATCAATTGAATTTTGAATTTTCAAGTCTACATGTACATATTCAGTTTCAGAAAAAGTCATTTTTCACATGGCTCTAAAATCTGTTTAACTCAAAAGTGTAAGCTCTCCTTTCAAAGGAATGCAGTACTGTTCAACAGTCAAAAAAGGAGCTCATATTTCAAGAGGGTGCATATAGTTTTAAAGAAAAAATCATTTTATTAAAAAAAAAAAAAAAACTCTAAGAAAATCAAACTATTCGAGAGATAAAGCGGTTTAAATAGGCTCAGGTTGCCACGGGCCAGAAGATGTTTTGACCAAAGCAAAAATATGCCTTTAACTTACTTTTTTCTGAATTTTAACATTCGTTAAAATTCAAAGAGTTCAGAGATCATGAAAGTAATCCTGCTCCCTGAAGTGGCGCAAACTTATAGTTCTTTATCTCTTTTGATCGAAACTTATTTTTGGATAACTGAATGTCGTTTTTCTCCATGATGGATTTTTTCCTTGCTTTTTTTCTTTTTAAAATTATTGTTTCTAAATTTTTTGAATCTTTTTATCTATCTTATGAGTGTCTAAATGATGTATATAATCCTATCTGTTTGGCTCAACGTTATTCAACTTTCATATATATATATATATATATATATATATATATATATATATATATATATATATATATATATATATATATATATATATATATTACTGTGGATGTGATGTCATGCTGTTTAACATTCGATGCATAATTAAACTGTGGTACGCCACATCATAATTACAAGTTCGTGGCATTTACGATTTAATCTTTCGGGCAAAGTCAAGCAAATGCATTTAATCTTATTTGCTTAAAGGGAAATAATCGCCCTAAAACTTAAGGTAAGAGCAGTGTCGCAAATAGGGAATCATTGGGGATGACATGAGTCATGAAAGTCTCGGAAGCTCGGATTGGTAATGGGAGTCGAATGTTCGACCGAGGGTCATAAACAATCCCCACTGCCAGAAAGCGATTACACCAATTGATCTGCAGCAACAATTGACCGAGGGGCCCGAGACGAGTGCTACAATTTGTTCCATCCGAGGGACGATCGAGGAGGACTCGAGTGGTCATTTAGAGGGTTATTTGGAGTTCCCCGATCCAGAGAGAGCCCTCGGGACCAGAGGGACGTGACTGAGTGCTGTTATTGGAGCTTCCAACTCCAGGCCTCTTTACCATAATTAACTCCTTCTCGGAATTTGATTTTTCCTGGTTCATTTCGACGGAATCATTCAATATTGGGAAAAACAAGAGATCGAGTGAATGCAGAACAGTTTCGAATGTTTCCTGGTAAAGGAGTAAATATTCTCGCATCATTGACCTTCGGGAGAACGTGGGACTCCACTTTCAGCGCATTGTGTTCGATGATGACTATTCGTCTTCCCAATTGAAGCTATTTTGCCTTGCGTTGTATCCAATTTTCAGGTGAAAACGGACACATTATTTTACTTTGTAAAATGAAAAAAAAGGATAAAGCTTAATAAATCTGATACGAAATCGGCTACTTCGGGATGTTAATGAGTAAAAAGCACTAAATTTTTAATTTGTTTTTTCGGAATTAATCTTTTTCATCAAAAGATAACTTTAATTCCAGGGCTCCAATTTTGCGCAATATTCTCCAAGTAAATTTATTAGTACTCCTATATTGTAGGTTACTTTTTTATTCTCAGAGATGAGCTATTTTAATTGAAATTATCCCCTGAGCGTTTTGTTAATTTTATTGTCAGAAATTAGAGATGCCATTCAAGTAATATTACATGTTCACTCAAATGTCTTTTGCAATGAATTTTGAGTTTGGGTAAAAAAGTGAATCTGTTTCTTCGAGTTTTTAAACTTATTGTGCATAGTTGACTCTATCCAAATCAATCTCAAATAAAATTATGATAAAAAAAAGCCAAGATGATTCTGCATATAGTTAGCAGAAAATGGAAACATCCCAAATTTGTCATTAAAAAATATCCAAACGTCTCTGTATTTACAAAGCTCATTCGGACAGATTTCGGTGATTTAAAGTTGTATAGAAGCTGGAAAAAGAGACAGAGAGAAGCAACAAAAGTTGGAACATGATTTTTCGTGAAAAGAAGAATGCATTGTAGTATAAAGTAAAATGGAACTGGATAAGATTTAATTTTTGAACAAGAAATCAACGTCATATGATCTACAATAATCAACCTTTCTCCATTTCTTGTAAGTATTTGAAATGGAGTGAAAGAATACGAATAATATGAAGATATACAATATACATTTTTAGAAAAATATATCAAATTTATTCTGAAATTAAAATGTATTTGATTGGTATTTTTAAAAATAAATAAACGCCTTCAACGTTTGCTTTCATCCGTTATCCTTTAACTTTCTTAGCTTATAAATGTTATGCAATCAACTTATTTTCATTTAAAGATGAATAAAATAAATTAGTCTTGCTCGATCTGGAAAATTTCAAAAAACTGGAAAAATATGGATTGTCAAAAAGTACACGAAATGTATAAGGTAGCTAATATACAATTGTAATAGATAAATATATGTAAATTATGAACTCTTTGAGTAATGAATTTACTTTTGAAAATAAAATATGGTTTAACGTTTGATAGATTAAGTATAATTTAAACTAAATGGTGGGTAAGGGGGTATCAGATGCGAAGTGTTTATATGTTTCGGAAACTCTTCTACACATTTGGGGTGTCACCCTGGGCGAACCATCCCCTTGCAGTGACGCTACTGTATCAATATATGTATACAGAGTGCGGCGTATCAATCTGCCGTGTTTTGAGAGGACAATATATGAGTTGTTATGTGGATACGATAGTAGAAGTGTTTTTTTTTAATGGTAGACAGCAGTAAACGTAATGGAATGATGCAATGAGCATCGTCATTTGTAGTGGAGGAGTGTATTCGTAATGGCGTTTTTTAATTACTACTCAGCGAGAATTTCGCTTTCGGTTCTAACTTGGTAGACATGATCCTATTCTAGATCGAAAAAATTTATGTTTGGGTAAAAAAAAAAAAAAAAAAACGAGCTGGTGTGTGCATCACATGACTTCCTTTTACGCCAATTTAATGACAATAGTGCTTTGGAGAAAGCAAGGAAATACTTCAAACATTTTTACCCCTAGTTTGTTGCGAACTGAAGCCAAAAAACGTTTTACACATATTAATCTTCCTAATATTGGCAATTTTAATGGGATTCAATGGTTAACTCTCCAAATATCGCCAAAATGGCCAAATTGAAGCCAGATTTATAAAAGAAAAAATGAACCGCCAAAATTGTCACCAAGTTGGCCACCAAAAGCCTGGCAGTATAAAGTTGCATTATTTGTATTATTTGTAGTTGTATTATTTGTGTTAGTATTAGTTATATTTAAAGTTGTATTATTTTTCTAAGATAAATATTAAATTGTTTTTAAGTACAGTAAAACCTGTAAAGTTGACCACCTTTGTAAGTTGACCACCCGTCTATGTTGACCGCTTTTGTCCGGAACGGAATTAGTCCTATCTTATATAATGAAGGAAAACCTCTGTAACTTGACCACTTCTCTATCTTGACCACCTGTCTATCTTGACCACTAATGAACACCAAATTTGGTTTGGAGTATTGTAAAAAACCCTTTGTAAGTTGACCACTTGGTTTATTTTTTAAAATTTTATTTAGCAAATTATTTTTTTACTAGGGGGCTATCGCCCCCTGCTCGCTATCGCTCGCCAACCCCCGGAACTGCTTACGCAGTTCCCTGTGGATCGCTTCGCGATCCATGCTCGCTTCGCTCGCTCGCTGTATGCCAATACATTAGCCTAGCTAAAATTTTCCGTAAAAATTAAAGTTGGTAATTGCATTTAGGTCACCATCCATTTAACCAATATGAAAATTACGTTCATAATGTTAATTTGTCTGCTTTAGCCAGATTTTCGACAGTTTAACTTTGCTGTATGTAAGATGACTGCCTTGGCAATGTGCACAACTTTACCATTATAGATACAAAAGTGTCTGTCATTGCTTTGGAGAGATTGCACTTCTACCTGTTGGTCCGCGGAAGGTATTTTATTTCCCTTCTACCACCCATTGGAAAACCAATGAAGGCATTCCCCTATCCGCCACCTGGGGACGCGCCCTCTAGGGGTTACAGGCTCCCCCGAGGGATGTATTTACATTATTTACACTCTTATATATATTTACATATTTACACTCTTATATATTCTAATCTGAGAAAACTTCCTCATATACACAATTAAAAATGTCCCGTTTGGGAGCCACAACTGACACTGCTTCAAAAGATCTTGTTCTTGATAATGCCACATAGAGCTGGCCATGACTAAAAACAGGCTCAGAGAGCACCAAACATATTTTCTCAAACGTTTGTCCTTCTTGTTGTTATTCTGAATCCTTGCCACGTCACGAACAAAAAATGGTTTAACTAAAAACGCGAAAACTCGCCAAGGCTACTTTGCTTGCACAATACTAAAACTACTATAACCCTAAACAAATTTGGCGAAACCTTTCAGCTGAGAATAAAAGGAATAAAGTAAATTCTTTCTCGGTTATTCATTTTGAACTGAACTGTCGTACTGAAGCAGAGAATAGACGACGCTCAAAGCGCCTACGCGTTCAAAACAACATTGCCGATGAACATGATTGTGGAGCAATGTGTGAAGAATGCGAATTTTGTGGTGCTCTTTATTGGCAGAAAGAGCGTAATACTGCAAATAAATATACTAAATGTTGCCATGACGGAAAGGTGCGGTTACCGGCATTGTGTGACGCACCTGATCTGTTGAAGGAACTGCTGACTGAAAATTCCCCAGCCGCTAAAAATTATCGGCAGCGAATCAGAGAATACAACTCTGGAAATGGCTCGTCTTAAATTGGATTCAAGAACGGTTTCCTGCCTTCTTTGAGCTTTTCTTTGCTGATTAAGGTTGAAATGGGCCACAGCCCGACTCAAACTCATCTCAAAAAAAAAAAAAGTTCGTTGAGTATTCTGTGATTCAAGATTTCAAAACAACGTAGAAGTTTGTTTACATGATTTATCGGCGAAGTGTTGCCAACAGAGGTTTAGAAATTCACCCCTTCATTTGCCGGCACGTAAGAGAATTATATATATAGATTATTATTATTATTTTATAGCTTTCCAAGAATATTTTTGATGTCAGATCAGCATTTTACCAACTAAATGAAACAGCAGCATAACTAAACCTCCTTTTGAGTTTGAGTAGATCATCATGGGGTTATAAATGTATATGAGAAAAAAATAAAGCGAAATATTTGTAATTTTTGATTAGCTATGAATTTTTAGGAACAATTAATATCAAATGAGTAACTTTTCATAAACAATAAGACTTTTTTTTGATCAATTTACTGATATTGTAAATTTGCATGACACATTATATGTCATTCTGGAAAAATAATCTCTAAAAATATTTAAGTGACATTTTAAATTATTGTTTCAAAGTAATGCTAAACAATGAAAGTAAGTTGAACAGAAAGAATAAGTGTCAATTAGTCGAAAAATGAATACATGGTGCAAGAAATGACAAAAAAAAAAAATCATTACCCCCTTTATAAGTTGACCACCTGTCTAAGTTGACCACCAAAGTACTGCACCGCAAGTGGAAAACTTTTGATCGTATCTATAGAACGTAAACAATTCTTTTTATTTTCTAAATATTTGACGTTGGTGTTTATAAAGGTCTTTTATGAAAGGATTTCTAATTATTTGAACTAATCCAGTTATATTTTTTTCCATGGCTTTTCACGAAGTGGACACGAAATGAACGAAACGATCTAACACTTTCAGAAGTTTCAATGGTGTGAGTCGTTTCTTGTAACAGTGGTTTCTATCCATATTTTAAAAATGCGTATTTGTTTGCTACATGGTATCCCAGTTATATCTTTTAGTATAAAGATGAAGCAACTCATTTTTCAAACGATAAATATCTTATGACAAGTAGTAACTAAGCACTTGCATGTTTTTCCGATGAAAACATTTGCAAAGAGCGTTATAATAAGGCATGGCAAAATCATTTAAAAGAAGCTACAACACGTGCAAGACACAAACTTGTATCTGTTTGCAAACCCATTCCACAATGATCTATCTCCCCTCAATGTATCTGCTCAGAACATCAAAGGGCACCTCTAATCCGGAGAGGTTGACAGCTTTAAGATATTCATCAGCTGTAATCGTAGCGACACTAAATTTTGCATCGTTTGATTCCCTTCTTTTTTTTTTTTTTTTTGCCTCTGGTTAACTTTTTGTCAAGACGGTGGTTTAATAAGGTAAATAAATGATGTGGACAACGGGTGACACGAGCTCTTTGTCTCCAAGACAGGTGAACAGTTCAAAGTGGTTTATGTCTGGCGCAATGATAGGGGAGGGGAGACACATTTTATAAGAGACTTTGCTTCAATGAATAATATCTCGGCATATTATCTTTATGTTCTGCCAGTTTTGTCTATTTCTTTCGTGGTTGAAAAAAAAAAAAAAAAACTGTTAAGTGTACCGGACATATACAAATTAATGTATCCACATTATCTCTATACAAAAGAGATACTTCCAAAGCCTTGTGATTGTAGGAATTTTTTTAAGGCAAAAGAAAAAAATATTATGAGAAGATAACAAAATTTAACACATGTATTTTACTGAAAAAGGAGTATAGGCCTTAATTGGGAGATATCCCTATCCTCAAAACAAAACTTTTATTGCCGAATTTTTTCTCCATCTTTTACATCATATCTTGATTCCAACTACAGACACTTGGACGATCTCTAAATGCTGCGGTTCTCAGGGTGTACCTATTGTTCACAAGACCAAAGAGAGCCTAAATTTTCGTTTTTATGGCTTTAATTTCGAAACTAGGGGGGAGAGTCCCCTTTTCCCATGCCCTTTCACAAATGCCTTGAAATGTAGCAAAAAATTGCATTTTAAGTCTTTTATTTGGAAAAAAATGTCAACGGAAACTAGCTTATCCAGCCTTATCACTTAACTTGCTTAAAAGCAACTTAAATGAACCATTTTTGGGACTTCAATTACAAATGAGTTTTGATAGGACCCCCTCCCTCCCTAGTTTATATCGTAAAATTTAGTGCACTGCCATTTTCTTGAAATTAAAGCTCCGAAAACGTAATTTAAGCCAACCTTGGATGAAAGGGGGAAGGGGGAGTTTTGAAGGGGCTCGAGATCAGAAATGTTTCGTAATTGAAGCACTAAAAGCGAGATTTAAGACATTTTTCGATGATGTTGGCGAGCGAGAGAGAGAGAGAGAGAGAGGGGGGGGGGCATTCTCTCGAAAAAATTTCGATTTGTCAAAACCGCAGTTTTAGAAGATTTTTGGTAATGTTAATGGGTGGAGATATTTGGAGTCCTCCCTTGGCAAATTTTCAAAATTGAAATTCAATTAACGCAATCGTAGACGATTTTAAATAATGTTAGAGGAGTAGAAGGTTTTGGAGATTTCCCCAGAAAAAATTCTGAATTGAAGCCTTAACAATGAAATTTTTGAGGATCTTTGGTAATATTTGGAGAACGACAGTTTCGGGACATTTCAGGAAGTTTATTTAAAATTCAAGTCCAAAGGACGAAGTTTATTCGAACTTGAATGATGATGAATGATTAATTGAGAGGGCGTTTCTCGGAGATTACGTTGGGAGCAATAATTATCAGGACAACATTTTTCATCAAAAAAAAAAAAAAAAATATGTACACATGGGAATGTTTCGGCGATCCCTATCCCATGGGCTGTCCTATTTATTCCTGCATTTTTATTTTTATTTTTTTTTAAACTGCAGAATCATGAAGCATGGTTTTGTATAACCAGGGCCGCCGAGAAACAAGGCGTGCAACATGTTAGTTTGGTCGCCCGTCCTCCCTCCCATTATTCAAATTTTACTCTATGCACAATATTGTAATTCGAGCCGAGCCCATGGTTTCCGATTTGGCAGACATACGCACTCTGCGGCCGTAAGAGTGCCATGAAGAGTGTAATGTACTGAATATTTTTTTTTTTTTGTGTTAATAAAAATGTTTGAAGCGTACATTTCTGCAGCCCTTACTTAGATACTCTTGACAAAAGAGAATCATTGGATGTTCCTAAATTGTATTTTAAGATTACATTTTCTATTCAAATTTGACTGAAAAAAATTTTTTTTGTCGCTATTATTTCACTTGTTCATTTATAATTACTATTTTAATTTTTTAAAGCAACAAAGAGTTTTCCTTTTTCTTCGTTAGTTGCATCGCTAAAATGAAATTGTCGGCCGCACTTCTGTAGAAAGAGGGGGGGGGGGGGCTTGCTACGGCGACGGCCCTGAAAAGTACGCGGAAAAAGTATTATTAATGCATCTATTTCTTGTTGAATAAGTTCAAATATTTTTTCTTTCCAAAATTCAAAAATTTCACGTTCTAAATAAAAAAAACCTGTTGGAAAAAAAATACCCCCCCCCCCCCAAAATTTTGATGGCGCAACTTGCGCCATAATCCCTCCCTGTGGGCACCCCTGTTTTCATCTGTGCGTTATTCGTCTGCGCAAGTAATCGCGTTATTAACCAAAAGCGTTCGATCGAACTTCGGCGAGTGAACAAACGGTTAACAACCATTAACGTCACTCGCTGTCATGTGATCAACCAATCGTGGTTGAACGGTAGCCTTATGCGAACGTAGCCTAAATAACATTATTCTACTGGTGCAGTTTTTATTTGTCGTCTGCCAAATCTTGCTTTAGCAACAAAATTGCTTTATTCCCTTCTTTTTGAAACATGGGTGAGAAAAACAAATGACGTTTTAAAAAGTTCGAATCGAGTAATTGCAAAACATTTTCGTATTATGTAATTGAAAAGTATAATCATTATTTATAAATAATAATTTTTAGTGAATCTTACTACTGCTCATAGTTGTGCTTTAAAGAGTCGATCTGGAATAGTTTAAATAAACTATAAGATAGTGACGAACAGCGTTTCAACTACTCTGCATTCAACTAGCGGATGAAAAAATGTGACAGCATTTAGGTAAGAATTTACTTTATACCTTCTTGGGAAAACAAATGTAAAAAATGCTGTTTGTGTTGTTTGAATAATAGTTATATCATATTAAGGTAAAATTTGAAAAATCTTATACAATTTAACAATCGAAAGTCAAAATAACATGATGCTCTGTTTTACGCGTCGGCAATTCTCTAGAATGGGGCAATTTCTCTTCAAATGCTCATGGAAACCTTAAAAAGCGTTTTCAATTTATTTTACTATTATTAATTATTTTTCACGTTCAGAAGAAGAAAACAACAGGCATTTAATTGTGCTAAATAATACTTCTTTGCGTGGAGGCTTAATACTAGTGTTAAAGCTAAATTATCATCCACTGTGTCCCCAAGTCTGAATTTCTGTCTTTATTAGTCTGCAAAAAAAAAAAATATGTTTCTTTAAAATAGATTTTTACAGTGCTTTAAATGTCGAAATTTGAAATCAAGTTTCGTTTTTTCTTGATTGCATTCATTAATTTGTTTCTTAAAGTTAAAACTTGTCACCAGCTTTTGACGTCATTACTATCCTACAGTTTTCACAGGTATTCGTAATTACTAGGTGCAACTGGCAGCTAAAATAACGTTCAGTTTTTGTTACTTCAAAACAATGGTAATAAAATAACAGTTTTGTGGGTTGAAATATGTATGCCTCCGAATTAAGCATATTTAGTATGAATGCAAATAATAATAATAAAAAAAAATACAGCTCTGTCATTTCCATCCTTGCACATAATGTGTTACTTTCTACTTTATTGTGAAATTTTGATCTTTTCATGCATATACTAAATGTATGCCTATTGATTCCTCATAAATATAGAGGTTTTACATTTTAAAACAAAAAATAGAAATGATAGAAATTCATTGTTTGCGGAAATGATAGTGTTGGATCATTTTGTTGCAAGAAATCTCTCTGTCCCATTTAACTGTTTCTTTTTCGGTCATATTTTGTCCAAAAATAAGCACATTGTTTATAAATAATTTTGTGCTCAAATCAATTGCATGATGATTACTTATTGAGATTTCTGAACAATAGTAATTTTTTACGCTGCTTAGCTAACAACTCAGCCCCCAACCCCCAACCTGGAGGGCCAGTCCTATTTTAGTCGCCTTTTACGACACGCATAGGCTACGTCGGGACTATTCTGACCCCTTGGTTACCACATTGTAACTGTTGAGGTACCACGGTCACCACACGGGGAGCTCATGTAATATAGTTATATTAATTAATTGGTGTTAGTTTTTTCTGTGACCTTTTTACTGAACGCAACCTTGTTTACCTAACCGTGAAACTGGTTTACCGTAGTTTTCTGATCAATAACCAGGTCCGCCGAGAGCCGAGTAGGGTCCCTAGTCACTTTGGTCATCAAGCTCCCCTTCCGCCAGAAAACGCATGAAATTTATACTACTGCGATCCCGAGCCCCGCCCCCCCCCCTCCTCATCGACTGGGCTCCTAGTTTCTGACTGCACTGACATTCCCTCTCGTCGGCCCTGTCAATAATTGACTGGAAAACAATAGCCATTGATTAAAAACACTGTAAACTTATACAGTAGAAAGCCGCGAGAAAATCGATGGAATGGTAAAGAAAAATATGTTGTTAAGTAGCATTTGAGCAAATCAGCAAAACACCCTTTCGCTTCATACGATCGGTGCTTGGACAAAGTAGTTAAAGGTCATCTCGCTTAAGGGAACCGGGACGTTCTCGGCAACGAAAAGAGTCAAATTTTTAGTTGCAAATCACAAGGTGTTTATTCGTTTTAAAATCAAGTGTGACTTAACAACTATTTTGTATAAAAAGAATGTAATCTTCTCATCATAAACCAGTAAAAATAGTTTTTTTCCTTAAAGAATATATTTTTGAATAGTAAATAGAAAATATATAGTTGCACGATAATTTGAAAATTTATGACTGCAAATAGGTACGCTTAGCAAAAACAATTCTGAATTAAATCACTCTAAACTTCAATACTATACAGGCAAAAGGTCACAAATTACAGTGATCCTATTAGTTTTCAGTTACCTTCAAATTAAAAAACCACAAAAAATGTTAAAATATAGTATTTCATAAAATCCCGAAAAAGTACGATATTTTTCGCTAAAATTAGCCTCCTAAAAATACAATAGTACCTAAACAAAAATAAAAATATGTTTAACACATGCAAAATGCTTGTATATGTTATAATACAAAGTTTCATAATCATACATTGATATGAATTTTATGTAAGCGTACCTAAAGTTTAAAAAAATGTGTTTTCTGAAAAAAGGGAAAACGTGTTGACCTTGACAATGCTGGTAAGCATGCGATACGCTTCCCAAACTGCTTGCGCCGAAGCATTTTCTAAGTTTACGTTATATAAATAGAATAAAAAGTAAAAGTAACTGGATCATGAAATATTTGATGAAAGAAAACATTAGTTTGTGTCAACATTCAATTCAGATACCATCCCTTAAAAAGGGGCGTGGCTTTTTTGTTTACATTTTAAAAAGTAAATTAATTAGCTTTCGGAATTCGATACCCACACAATACATACATTTTTGGAATTGGAGAAGTGTGTCTTATTTTATGCAGCTAAAATTGAAAAATCAATTTTTTGAACGTATAAAACGTCCCGGTTCCCTTAACTAGAATGTCACAAAACAAATTGTAAATATGTGTCTAATATATTTACAAATTGCAATATATAATGTCACTGTGACAATTTTTAATTTGGAATGCATTTGGTTTTCACTTAAGTGAAACTCAGAAAAAAGTATAATTCTATTAATTCCGTATAAAAGTATAATTTTTCATTCCGACAAACGTTTTTTCGGAAGCTTCGAAAAACTTGATTGCAATTTTATCTTTCTCTTTTCTCCTTTACTTCTCAATTTTTTTTAAATTAGCCTTCATCTTTGCGACTCGTTTCCAGAAGTATTACTAATTTCCATATTTGAAAAAAAAAAGCACGCGGTGTACATTTGTTATTTTGCACTCTACTAAACAAACGTCACCTTTGCTTTGCATACAATTCATACCTGTATTGTGAGATAAATCTGCGTATCAGCTGAACAATTTTGTTAATTTGTGCCTTACTGATATTGCTTTATCTAAATTTATGCATAATTTGATCTTATATGGTGAAACAAAGCATCATATCATGTAAACAATTTTTCATCATATTATCAATCAATTTGAAAAAGCTAAGCTTTGCAAAAAGAGAGAGTCTTGAAATAATGTTTACATTGGATCCATACACAACATATCGCAATGTTTTGGACCAAATATTTCTCAAGTTTAGACGTTTAGAATTCGGATCCGATAAATCATCTATAATTAATGAACAACCTCATAAATCTGAGCACAGTTTTCAAATATATCGTTTATCTTGCGCTAAGATCTGAATAGATTTGTGAACTTTTCCCTTTTTTATGAGCATCATGACAGTTTGATAGTAAAGGTCATTGACGTGATTTGATATGTTATTGTATGCTTCTTTGTTTCAATGAGCACTAAGAGTAATTTCTTGTCATTTTTGAGTGAATTAACAGCAACATTTAAGGTTAAAAATACTTTGGACAGAAATAACTATGAAGCAGTTAATAACGCAAACAAAGTTCCCGACTTGCAGACTCTTCCCCCAGAATTTATACCCGACTTCGAAAATTACAGCTTTAACGTGGTAGTTGACGCTCGACTTAACGAACTATTTGGGACCATGAAAAGTTCATAAAATCGAATATTATTGTTTCAATGAAAGACATTTTGGGCCTGGTAAGGTGTTGATGAAATGTTAGGGTTTGCAAATTAAGAGGTTCGTACCATCGAGTGTCAACTGTTTCAATTGACATTGTTTTTTTTTCCTTGTAATTTTTCAATACAAAAAATATGCTAAACCAAATAGATACCCGTTCATAATGTTAAGTAGAGTATTATCTGCATGTATATGTTAAGATCTCTTTAATAACTTTGATCTGTGGGAGTGTCCTCAAATTAAGAGGTTCGTACAATAGATCGTCAACTATTTTAACTGTCATCATGTGTGTTTCCTTGTAATTTTCAAATACAAAAAATATGCTAAACCTAATTAGATAACCATTACCAATGGTAAATAGAATACTATCTGCACCAACAGGTATCTCGGTCTCTCGTCTCTCCAATAGGTTTGATTTATGTGTGGAGGTCAGAAGGCATGTTTTGAATTGCGTTTCCCTTTTATGATTCTTTAATCACACCTTTCATTCAATTCAATTTAACAATGATTTTTTTTCACTAGAGTATAAATATTTCGTCACTGTAATAGTAACTATCAAGTGTAAACAAGGCTAAAAGAATTTAAAAAATCGATTCCCGTTATTGATAGTAACTCAAATATTCAAGTCCTGCACGAGGTTTCACGTAAAGTTTTCAGTTCACCGCGCGGATTCTCTTCTGAATTTTATTCACTTCATAGTTTGCTGGCTAAACTTCAGAAGTTCAGGACAAAGTATGCGTAAAGGAGCGTCAATAATTAATTATAAGCAACTCAGAAAAATTACATTTTTTCGAGAACTTCTTCCTGAACAATGGAAAGTCCTTTCTCTACCATAGTTATTGCTGCCGACAGTTACTTCTCAAAAATCATTTTGTGAACTATACTGTTGTGAATTATTAAGTTCAAGCATTTCGCAAATCAAACAATTTTAAGTTTCCTTTAGTTCTATGCATGATCGGCTGGTATTTTGTCAAAAAAGGAAAAAAAAAAAGTTTTTAGAGATCATTTTCCGTTTGTTCTTGATTGCATCGGTTTAGAGTATCTATACGTTTAAGCAAATTTTCGAACATATTTTTAAATTTTCAAGCAAAATGTTCAGTTGTCGAACTTGTTAGCTTGGCTGTAGCTGTAAGTCTCGTATCTCCGTCGGACACCCAAACCGCCGATCGAAGCCTTTTTCAAACAACAATAAGTGTTCTTTCAGGTGTCTCGATAGAGCTTTTAGTCGCCTGTTAAGTAAGGTCGTTAGGTATGAAAAAGGAAAAGCTTTTGAAATGGTATAATTTATGTGTCAGTTGAAATCTCAGTATGAAAAGATCATATACGAAAAACGTACATCATTTTTGTATATTTCACAGATTTATAGAATCCTAATGATTAATTAGTACAGTAGAATTAGTACAGGAGTACCATGTACAGGAAGATTAGTACAGGAGAACTTTCGATGATAAGACTTTTTTTTCTTTGGCAATGAGAGTTTCATTACGGGCAACTTTGAAATAGTGGTCTCAAAACTGACGTCATTTCCTAAAGCTTAATAACACTGAGAGCTTAATTTAACATTGAAATAATGGGTCAATATACATTGAGTTTTCCAATTGTCTTATTTATCAACGAATTAGTGTTAGATTAATGTTATCAACGAATTAGTGTTTAGTGTCTATTGTTAATAAATACGTACTAAACAAGCATAGCACCAATTTTCAGTTTTTTTTTTTTTTTTTTTTTTTGCGTGTAGGAGTACAAAAAGTGTACGAACGAAATTGGATCTGTGTTGTCAAAAGTATGTTGTCCACTAGTCCATCAAAACTAATAACCCTCATTTGAATATATAGAATAGTTTGAAAATTAGTAGACACTGTTTATACTGTAAAAAAACATTGACGGTACTTAATGTTTTAAAATAAGTAGTAACAGTGGTAATTTTTTAATTATTAGATTAACAAAAGATTTTATAACCCCAGTTATTGTGATAACTTAGTCGAACTTGCAGTTATATCGTAAAGCATTTAAATTCGCTTCTTCAAACAAAATTACATATTTATTTTTCAAGCGTTAAAAGAGTTGTATCTCAATTTACAAGTTTTGCAAGTTGCTGTGCCAAAAGCAACTTTACTTTGTGTCATTAAAATAACCCTCAATATTAAAAGTCCATAGATAGTTCATAGAAATATGTCACTATTTCTGAAGAAAATAGATACCAATCAAATTCATAGTTCAGCTTATTTCAGAATGATGAAAAAGTTCATTTGAATGGTATGTGTTTCTGTGTTAGGTAAGGCTTAATTTGCATGGGAGCTAACGGGTAGCTCAGCTCTCACCCGTCTTTTCAATTTTATGTGAATTTTATTATTATGGGTGGAATTCAGACGAATCGAACATTAAAATAAGTTCATAGACTCTTTTTTGTTAGAAATTAAGCTCTGGTGCCAGTTGAGAAACACGATATGACAAGTTTACGTAGCAACATAGAAATAAAGTTGTTTTCTCTGCATCACTTAAGAGCTTTTGATGATAATGTACATTGTCTTTATGCGTTTTTACTGCACGAAAAATATCAAAAAGGAATTTTATTTTTAGCATTACAGCACTAAAGAAATTATTAGCTGGTTTTTTACCACTAGTGTAAAGTACAAAAATTAGCATTTAAATTAATACTAATATCTTAATTTTTTTAGAGTATTCAAAACTTATTGAAATGTTTAGATGAATAATAGATGAATCACCGGCCCATAAGCATATTATATTGCTTTTAGTCGTAGTACATAAGAAGAAATCAATGGTCAATAGGAAGTTACTTAGTGTATACAGAGCTATACACTGTAAAAAAAATATATAGTATAACATTACCAGTTTTATTGTGTTACACGAATTCTGAAATGTGTAGCATCATTGTTTTAAAAACTCAAAATTGTGGGAGGAACCTTGCACTATGGTTTGTGTAGAATTCCAAGCACATGCGTAAAGACCAGAGCTGGTAAACTGTTATTAGGGAAACAAAAACCAGCCTTAGTGGCCCAGCGGTAAAAACACTTGCTTTGCGAATTGTCTGTGAGTCTCGCGTTATGGGTTCGGACACTGGGTTCTTGTTTAGATAGCCAATCAAATGATAATAACCTGCCATCATAGCTAAAAATCATTCTTTCTATTGGGAAAAAGTTATTATTGAGCTTTTGTTCTATAGAAAGAAGATGGTTGCTTATGTGATCAAATTATAATTTCCTTTTTTATGACAAATATTTGAATTTAGGACTAGTGTGGAAATGTTTGTTTCGTATGCCGGAGAGCGTGGGTTCGACTCCCACCGGTACCCTGAGGGTTTCTGTACCTTTGTTATCCAAATTACATTCTGTCTTGTGCTGTCTGTGCCTTGCATCATAGTAAACTGTCTGCGTTGAAACAAATATACGCGTGTTCTCGTTTATTCTGCAAGACCTCTATTTTCGCGACCATTAGTCCTAGATGCCTACTTCCAATTGCAAAAATGGTGAAAATAAAACCAGAGTTAAGATATCAAAAGTTTATAGCACACAAAAAAAGTTAAAAAATACGAAATCTAACTTTTTGTATGGTTCCCAAATCCTCTACGAGTACATTGCCTTTAGAAATCACAAGAATCAAAAAACAATTCACTCACAAAAAGTTGACAGTACCACCAATATACACCGCGATATAAAACGCAGCGTTCTGTGACTCACAGCACTTCACACCAGTAGTCAATTACACCTTTTGGGATGGGGGAGGGGGAGGAATACAGCAGCTAACAATTGTTTGAAATTACATGTGTGCATAGAGAGCGTTTTTTCAAATTGTACGAGATTTTGCAGTGTACTTATACGTATCATCGCATAATATTTGCATTTATTTTTCAAAGGCAATGAAAAATAAAAATATTTTATCTTGATTTCACAACATGTCATTCTTTTGAAAGAGAGATAGGTAACAATCTTCCCTTCTGCACGCTCCCTACTAATTTTGAGCCCCCTTGAACTTTTGTCGCAAATGTTTCAAACTATGTTAGTACTATTTTTCAATTATTTCCCTAAATGTAATGTGGAAACTTGGAGAAGGTATAAAAAGTTAGATTTCGCGATTTTTCATAATTTTTCTTTCGTTTCAAACTTTTAATATCTGAATTCTGCACCTCATTTTGAACATTCTTGTTGCTGCATGTAAATAGAGGTTGCAAAAATAGATGTTTTGCAGGTTAAAGGGAGGCATGCTGTGTATTTAAATTTGTATTTAACTCAGTATTAAATTATCTTTAAACTGATATATACGAGTTTGAAATTTGTGTAAAACACACCATATTCCATAAGCATTCAAAGTTAATAGATTGATATGTGTTAACGATTCTGTCTAATTACTATATTAATACACATAAGTTGTATTAATGTATTGTAAAATATTTAGAAGAACTTTAGCAAAAACTATAACTAATCCTAATACTCCAATGTATTAAAAAATGAGCTAAACTTTCCAGTTCGTCATTAGATTTTAAATAATTAACCAACAGATAATAACCCAACAACTCTGTATTCAAATTTTTAAACAAACTCGTTCTTTCAGTAAAACAGTTTGCTTCTTGAAGGGAAAAAAAGTTTGTTTTTCTTTCTGATGATCGATTTTCCAGTGTCGATAGTTCAACTAGAAGAAGAGTGATGTTATCAGGAATATGCTCTGGTCTTTATTATCATCACCAATACAGCCCACATTATTTCTATTAGTGTTTCTGTGATACGATACGGATTATTAGTCAAGGAGTTGCAACAGATCTACTGCTGCAAGCTGCTGAGCTAAGACTACAAAATGCCATGCTAAAATAAACTTGAAAAAACTGATCCTTTTAGAGATAACGCGGTAAGTAACCCGGAAGCACTGTGATTACTCGCTGAGATTTAACAGTTCTTCAGTGAGATTGGTGCATGTCTATCTCCCTCGGGATCCACACTGCTGTTTAAAACATTAGCAGAAACGTAGGAGGTAGTCGTAATTTATATCTTCATCGATGTTATAAACGTCAAAGTAGTAGGCAGTGAAAATGAACAGAATCGTGAAAAGTATCTTTTAAATAGGTATTTATTGTGGCTTAGGATAGCAAAACCAGCAAAGGTTCGGAGTAGGTCGTAATTTGCATCTCATTGATGTCAGTTAACACCGAAAGTTACTGTGGTAAAATTTTTGTCTGTTTGTTTTTGTCAATAATGGCTGTTCTAGTTATTTATTTTTTTTATATTGCCAAACAAAATTGTAGAAACATGTTTTTCAACCCAGTTACGGAAAAACCTTGGAAAACTTTGGGGTCATAGCTTGGGTATTACTAAGAATTCTAGAAAATGGGTATCGTTACAGCAGTTCCTTGTATACGGAGTAATTGATCTACATGACAGAGATCGTGCAATTTACAAACTTGAGGATCTGTGGAGAACTACTTTTTTTTTTTTTTTTGGTATCCATTTCAAAGAAATGTCGTACAACACTTTTCAAATCTCTTATTAGGCCTTTTTATAGGTATTGTGAAATACATATTTTGAAGGATTGTTTTTTGTTGATTTGCTTCTAAATAAGTTCTTTGAATACCCTGCCATAAATCAGTTTTTACTGCATATAAAGGATTTAAAACTCTCTTCTCACTATTTTCTTACTCTTTCTAAAGGTAGATAATACGAAGTTTTAGATCATTCTTCTGTAATTATTTTTTCAGAAACTTTTTTTAGAATGAATGTGGTTAACGCGTCAAGTTCTTCATCCAATCATACATTGCCTATCTTCTTCTTCTCATTATTATTTTGTCATTGGAGGAAAACCAATGTGTTTCAAGTACATTCTATAACAAAAAAAAAATAAAAATAAAAAAAACCCGACGCACTAAGAAGGAGTTGTCAGAATGAAACGAAATTTTACATACATAAGGAAAACATTGACATAAGAAAATGATTACAAAACGATCATTTATTGCGTTCAAAAGTTACATTTTCTGGAGAATGACCCAATTACAATGCATTTTATATGACTACACCCAAACCTCTTTTTGTGCGGTGGATAGGAACCGCATTAAAAAATCGCATAAAAAAGTCTGTTCGTTTTATAAGTATTATCGTCAATTGAGTCCCAATGTGATTGAAATTTTCATACACCGCACAAAAAAGGTTCGCAAAAAAAAAAAAAGAGGTTTGGGTGTACTTAACAAATGTAATTATTTTTTGTAGAAACAATTAGGCTAATAATAAAACAATGGTTTTCAGTATACATTTATACATCTCTTTTGAATTGGAAATGTATTTTATGGAGTATTTATTGGTCCATTGTTTATCAGTAGTTTAAGTAAAAGGTCAATTAATTTCAGTTTTATGTTTAGTTTATTGTAGAATGTGTACTTAAAGCTCCTCCTATTCTTAGGTCAGTCGTAGTCTAGAAAGGTTATGGAACGGAAGCTTGACGTGAAGAAATTAACTTTCTCGCATAAATTTGGATGCAACGCTAAGCTAAGATCTAACTGAATTAAATGCTTTTCGTCGTTGTTGCTAAAATGTATTTTTACAATGCGAATAAATAAGCATCAAATTAGTAAAATATTTGATACTGTTTGAAAATAACTAAGGAACTAATTTCCATTTCGAGCAGCATGAAAAAGTCAATTCAAAGGTTTGCGAAATTGTGATTTGTGAAATTGAATCAAAGTTTGTGAAATTTAAAGTTGAGGAGGAAAAATAATTTTAAATTTTTAACGCATGAATTTGGATAAAATGCATCAAACGCTTTTCGTCGTTGTTGCTAAAATGTATTCTTAAAAGGTGACAAAATGAGCAATCAAATATTTCAATTCCCTAACGGTACACGTCAGCATTAAACGAAACCATTTGACGAAAGTTAAGGAAGGAATTCCCATTTTGAGCAACATTAATGATATTAAAGCGTCTAGATTTGAATTGCCTACCGGGCTTTATTAATCATATCTGTGAAGATTCAGTGAGCCATTTAGAGTACAAAATCGGAGCCCAACGTGCTTTTCAGTGGTTGGAGATGATGACATTTCCCACGTTGCCCACTCGGTTCCATTTTTTCATTTCTAATTTATAGCTGCGAGGGCGAGTTTTATGACTTTTCTTGACTGTTTGCACTCCCGCTCGTTGGCGAGGATTGTGGCTACTAACCTCTTGATGCAGCAAAGGAGGATACAGTTTGGCACTCCAGGAATGTTGTCTCTCTGTAGCGATGCTCCAGAGTTGAAGTGCAAACGCATGAGTGTTTCCCTTTCGACAGGGGTGTAATTCTTTTTGAAATATGGCTACTGGGTTTATAACTCTGGATTCAGAAAAATACTGCGGTCGGGGTCTGGCAAGAGTATTAATGGGCTCTTAAAATGCATTTGCTAGGCAATATCACATGCATGGTCTAAAGGATTGTTATGACTAGGATGCCATGAAGGCATTTTATAGGTCTTTTAAATTGAACTGTCATTGTAAATAATAAGAACAGTCATTCAAGTTGAGAGACACTATTATGGTTTGCAACAGTTGAGATAAAAATGTCTGTGATTTCTTTAGGATATTTCAATGAAATGGAATTTACCTTTCACCGCTGAGGCTAGGAATTTTTACGTTCTGTATGAAATCATAACTTGATACATCTTTGTCCGCGTGGAATTTTAAAACTGAATTGTGCTTCTTGGTAGAGAATCATAATATCTGTATCAGTAAAAAAGAGATATTCCTGAATAAAAACGAAACTGACAAAAAAACGGTAAAATATAATTCGATTTGTTTCTGAACGTTTCAAAGAAATAAATAAACGTGTAGACACATGAATAAAATGAAATGGATTTTATTACGCGAAAACTATATTTATTGAAATCATAAAAGAAGTACGTGCAATTAGTAACTTATTGGGAAAGTTTGAACGAGAATTTTAAAAGTGCGTTTCGAAAATGAGATTAAATTTTAACCTGTGTAAGTGCTATGACTGCTATTATCAAATAAACTCAAATGTTATCTTAATGGCTCTAAACCAAAACAATGAGTTATTTTTGTTAATTTAAAATTA
Source organism: Uloborus diversus (assembly GCF_026930045.1). Taxonomy (NCBI): domain Eukaryota; kingdom Metazoa; phylum Arthropoda; class Arachnida; order Araneae; family Uloboridae; genus Uloborus; species Uloborus diversus. The sequence continues at coordinate 103,090,331 of NC_072740.1, read as the reverse complement.
AACATTTTCAAATTTTTACTCTATTCAATTAAAATTTTTACTATAAAAAATAAATATTAATCATAATTAGACCGTTTTTAATTCACTGGATCAATTGCTACTAAAAATCAATTCGATCGTTTTAAAACATACTGGAAAGGTTGCTACTAAAAATAAATTAGACCCTTTTATAATTTACTGGATCATTTGATACCGGAGCTAGAATTTTATGTTTACTAAAGCTGAACATAAAGAACGAAACTAAATAAAGTTATAAATACTTTTTTGGACATTTTAAAATTATTTATATTTTTTCTGGAAATATTGACAGATTTAAAATTACTTGTATTTATGTAAAACGTACTTTCTTTTTTCCAAGTTTTAGTACTTGTCTATCCATGTGTCTCAAAAAATTGCTTAGTCAAAAATAAATCACGACGATAGTCGAGATCTTGAACAAGCCAACTTTTCCTAAATTTATATAATTTTCCCTTTGTTTATTTTTATAGTGTTCGGGTCTCTATTATTTCATACATATTCAATTGGTTATAATAATTGTCTTAGTACGAGAGACAGTCACTTTTACAAGTGTTCTCACAATTCAACAGACATCAAGGTATCCAACAAACTAGTGCCAATAAGAATAACAATAATAAGAATAACAATAGTGATAAAATCCCCTTAAAATTATTATGTCAGAAAATAATCACTTGAATTACATTCGAAATCGATGTATTTTTTTGGAATCACATTCGAAAAGACAGTTTCAAGGCATCCTTTATACCCTAGCTTAATTTTTTCGAGCATTTTTAAAATTTCTAGTCATGCTGGTTTATGGATAAAAAGCTTTGAATTTAAATACAACAATATTATATTTTCTAACTGTTCAACAAACATATGATTGCAAGAAACGTTGCTCAACATCAAGAGTTCTTTTCGTAAAGTTTATCAGAAAAATTCCACCAAATTGATTCAGAATTGATTGAAGAAATCAGTTGATCAGAAGCTACAACCGATAAAAATTTCCTCGCTGCTGTTATTAATATTGTCACTTCTGAACTGATAGAATGATTAAACAAACACAAACATTTACTAAAAAAAGATGTATCACCACCCACATCCTAACCCTCTCTTTCCCTTTCCCTCTTCAATTTCTCATCCCCTCCCCCCGTAAATTATTGCCTGCTTTGTTTTCATTGGCCGTCAGGTGACTTACATTTCGCATGAGAATAAATGAATATCAATTATATAAGCATTTCATAATTTTTAGAAATCAACATACTTTTTACATTTGTATGTGCTCAATTGTTCCGTTTTTACGTGTTTATTTTTTTAGACGGAAAATAACAAATTTTTAATTTTAACTTCAAGTTTCCCGCTTTTTTAATTTGCCAAACCGATAAAATGTCGATTCTGCCTGTGTGTGCCCCTAAGACTCTAAGCTGCCCGACAAGCAAAATTATGCTTTGATCAAATCATTTTTCCTTTTCTCAGTTCACTAACACAAATTAATTATTTTTTTAGATTTAACTTAAGTAAAAGGGGCTCTTCCATAATGTTTGAACTGGGTTACGTTCGATATGGATATTTTGCTTGTTTTTATGTTCTCGCTTTCTTTGTTTTTCATTTTGTCTTTATTTATTTTATTTTTACGAGGAAGTGGAAAAAGCAAGCACACATTTTTTATCAAACAAAAAAACATCAAGGGAGTTCAAAAATGATAAGAAAATATGATTAAAATTAATACGTAAAAAAAGTATATTCTCATTGAAGAAATCATGAAAAAATATTTAGTCAAAGTAAAAGAACTTTACACTATTCTAAAAATAAAAAGGAAACTTGAGATCAAATTATATATTTGCTATATTTTTGAATCATTTGTGGTTGTAACAAAATATCAATGGCTCTAATTTGTTATTCAATGTTCCCAGTTGGAGAAGAAAGATTTCCCTTTCTTTTTCTCTTAATCAAAAAAAGTCATGGTAATATGATAACCCTTTCAACACTGCGTTCGAAATGGAGAATGTGGAGATAAAAGGAGCACTTAAGAACTTTAGAAGCGTGCTATTGAAGAACATCCCTCAAAAGATGCGAGCTTGTTACGCATCACCGAGTTTTGATTGTTATCTAGTGCCAAAATAAACAGGAACTGATTCGCAGTAACACAGTGGAAAATGTAAAATGTTACAATATAACACAATATTATATATATTTTGCTATATTCATTTGCACGGAAGTGACATTTTTACATACATCGTCGCCTCAGAGCAACCGTAAGATATCTAATCCTAAACCACTGTAAGATATCCTTCTGTTGCTCTGAGGCGAAGATATATTTTCCACTTTATTCGCGAAACTTTAAACTTTGGTTTTTAATTATAGTATGTACTTAAATATCAGGAACTTTTATGTGGTATTATGCAAAGTATTGTCTTTCTAAAAACAAAAGTTTTAAAAATACCGATTTTTACGTGTTGCGGTAGCCGGTAGATCGTACAGTTACAACAGCATCACGTACAAATCATTATTTTTTTCAGTACGAGAATGATTTCAGAAAGTTCATACCTCATAAATACTGCCGTGGACAGGTGAATGGCAGTATTTGTAGAAATCAGTTTTCGAGATAGTTGAAGAAACGCGTTTTAGGTTCAATACTAACAATAGGAAAATGTTAGAACTAGACTGTCCTCTATTGCACAAGATAAAATTACATGTTGTTGCTTTCTGAAGGCAAAAAATACTTTCACTTTCGTAATTAAATTTTATTAAATCAAGTAAGATTAGCAATAAGCACATTAGATAAGTACATTATACTGACATATTTATTTAGTACTTATATTGTAGCCCCAATAAGAAAACAAAAAGCACTTCGCTTATTTGTTTGATAAAATTGTGTTACGGGTGAAATTATATTGAACAAGTGATAAACGTGAAAATATCACATTAATAAATCATGCAAAATAAATTTATGCTAATTGAACATGACGCCATAGCAAATAGCCAACTTTATAGCTTTTAGTAAAAGTTACTTTTTGTGGTACAGTGACAACTGCGTATTTTTACTAAAATATCTTGATTTTTTTCAGGCTATTAGGAATGCCAGCTGCTTATCAGACTAGCCTGGAATTGAAACCAACAACTTATCAGAACTATTGCAGAAAGTTAAATTATTTAGTAGACAGACAACGGGAGCTATGTGGATTGAGTCCCAATGTTTTACAGACAGTTGGAAAAGGTGCAAAGATGGGCATTGATGAATGCCAACATCAATTTCGTATGAACAGGTGGAACTGCACAACGTATAGCAACACCAGTAATGTATTTGGAGGAGTTATCGATGTTCGTGAGTAATGAATTATTTATATTTTTATAAACTACGGCTTTCACGTGCGGTATTAATAGCTGGATCGGTTTTTAGGTCTATAAGACGTGAGCTAACCAGGATGTTCCTGGTTGGTACTGCTACCAAGAAATATTCCGAATAAGATCAACGCTCAATAAGACCAAAAAATAATTTTGATAATTCATATTTTTGTCAATCCCACTGTAATAATTTCTTGGTTGCATTTAATATTTTAAGCTACGTCAACAATGATTACCATTTTATCAAGCTTAGTTTTAGTTTCTTAACTCTTCAATCACCATGAGATTTGAAGTAGAATATTGAAGTTGTTTTCAATATATATAGATCAGTGGCATCGCTACAGCGAGCGGGAGAGGGCGGTTTTCCCCGGGTGTTATCCGTGTGGGGAGGGGGGGGGGGGAGTAACACCCAAAGTAGAATGGCGAGTTTTTGAGAAACATAAAGCTAAAATACATTTTTAAGACTACAAATTTGAGCATTTTCCGGGGGAGAAACCCCCGAACTCTCCTTTCCCCCACTCCACATCATGGAGTGAAAGTTATACTCACTATTATGTTCATATTGTCAATACTTAGACCTAGTAGTGACTTCCTCTTGAACCAAAAACTGAATCCCATTATCTTTCATTGTGTTTGAGATACGTTTGAAATAATTAATTGGCCATCCATTTCATACACTCCCCCCCCCCTTTTTTTGGCCCTCGCGACGGCCCTTCACATATGCGTCTGGGGCAAGTTATACAAAACGAGTTCATAGTTTTTATTTGTCTTTTTTACATTAGCCCACTTAAAATTTCGTTATAACTCAAATTTTAGTTGTTACTGAAAATTAACTTTTGTACATTAGCCCAGTTAAAATTCCGTTGTAACACAAATGTAGATGTTTCTGAGAATTTTATGAATTTCAATTTCATGTTTGCATAGAACATTAAAACTTTTTTTTTGTGTGTATGTTTCTAGGGGGGGGGGGGAGGGTGACACCTCACATTATTGCCTCGGGTGTCACCCATGCTAGGTACGCCCCTGTGTATATATATACTTTAAATTTCTTACACAAAAAAATTTCTGGGTGTTGTAAGTACTCTGATTTTTCAATTACATTAAAAGATGCTAATTAATTGCATTTGATTGTTTGAAAAATAAACTTAAACGTAGGAGATATGTCCCATAATAGTCCTTAAAAGTTAAAATATAGAAAAAGATATCAAGAATATATCTATTAAAATTATGAAATATCTCCGAAATAAAGTAAATGATACGATGTTCCGGGGTTTGAGACTTTTAAGCCAAAATATATATATATATATATATATATATATATAAACGTACTTACTTGTTACCGATAATGACGTTAAGACGAGCGGGGATATTAAATGACCCTAGATTAAAAATCTAGTCCTGTGCAAATAAAAACGTTATTTGAGGTAGTGAGAAGCAAAGGGATGCAAGTGGCAAAATTAAAAATTTGGAGATAACCAGTACAAATGATAAGTAAACCCCTCCTCTGTCTTGGGGCAAGAGATAGTACTAGTAGCAATGGTAAGTGCTGCTGTATAGCATGATTTAGAAAAAAAATCAATGA